>NC_134355.1:663433644-663785311 GCF_048569485.1 Anomaloglossus baeobatrachus | reverse complement strand
CATCAGCTGCCCATCTACAGACTATATAAACAGCATAAACCCAACGAAACTGCATCCATAGTGCTTCATGTGGCGCTGGTTATCTGCTTTATTCATATTACCATTTTTTGGGTTACGTTATAAAAACATTTTATGTCCCAAATACTATATATATGAGAATAACATGAATTTGTTGTAATCAGGTGTTGTCTTTTCCAATGGAGAGAACTGGAAAGTGATGAGAAGATTTGCCCTCTCCACGCTAAGAGATTATGGAATGGGAAAGAAAACCATAGAAGATAAGATCATCCAAGAGGCTGAGTGTTTAGTGCAGAAGATGCGATCATATGAAGGTAAGAGATTCATTTTTATAAATATGTGTAATAATGGAAGAATGATAATATTGTAAGAAGATGGATATACTGCCCATTTTCCCTCTTAAAGACACCAGTGTTATTGTAATGTGAACTGTGATATGTGTTATTTGTTAGACAGCATTTTGCCTGACTGTAGGGTTAAACAGAGTTAATGTTTGGGACTAACCTAGAGTGGGAGGGGTTATGGTCCAGGGACAGAGATTGTTTTCTGTTAGGAAGTCAGATAGGGCTCAGCGTGCAGAAGTGAAGGACCTATGGTCTGGCTAGTAAGAAAAGCCACAGAACTTGAGTGTCCCTGGTGTGAGAAGAGACCAAGGCAGGGGAGTAGTGTGATCCAGAGTACTGATACAAAGAAAGAAAGCTTACTGACATACAGAATTTTCATCTGAAAAGGGCCTGGGACAGAATGCCTATCAGTATGGCCCTGAGTTTATTACTCATTAAAGTAACAGGCCAGGACAGGACAGAAATGTTGGATGAAGAGAGTTCACCAGTTGGGACTTCCATAATCATCCGTAAGCTGGAAGCTACGTTTGGCCATACTAGCATAGAAAACTCTCCTATGGAGTATAGGACATGGAACTGCGGGTAAAGGGTATGGGTTTAGTGAACATGATTGTGGTGCTAAGCTGGGTAGTGCAGAAACAAATTAGATTATTGGAGGCAGGAAAAAGTGCGTGTGAAGAAGTAACAAAACTTTGTGAAGAGATGTTCTGTGTTAATAAAGAGGAATTGTATGAGAAGCTATGTACTAGCAATCTCTAGCCTATATTAAGGCCCCGTCACACGCAACGACGGATCTAACGATATATGGCCGGGGTCACGGATTCCGTGACGCACATCCGGCATCGTTAGCGACGTCGTTGCGTGTGACAGCAAGGAGCGACCGTTAACGATGCAAAATACTCACCTTATCGTCCATCGTTGACACGTCGTTCCTTTTTAAAAAATCATTGATTCTTGAGGACGCAGGTTGTTCGTCGTTCCTGAGGCAGCACACATCGCTATGTGTGACACCTCAGGAACGACGAACTACAACTTACCTGCGGCCGCCGGCAATGCGGAAGGAAGGAGGTGGGCGGGATGTTACGTCCTGCTCATCTCCTCCCCTCCGCTTCTATTGGGCGGCCATTTAGTGACGCCACTGTGACGCCGCACGAACCGCCCACTTAGAAAGGAGGCGGTTTGCCAGCAACAGCGACGTCGCTAGGCAGGTAAATACGTGTGATGGCTCCAAACGATTTTGTGCGTCACGGGCAGTGATTTGCCCGTGAGGCACAAATGACGGGGACGGGTGCTTACACCAAAGATATTGCTAGTGATATCGCTGCGTGTAACGCCGCCTTAAGTCAATAGAGACCCGAATTTTTGTGCTGTAAAATGGTTGTAAAGTGGTCTTATTGAAGGCTAAGGGGCAGCAAAAGGAAGACAAATGGGGTCAATTGCCCTGCAAACAAATTCGTATAGGGAATAAATCACAAAAAAGACGTGGGCTTTCTCCTATTTTTGATAACCAGGGTAGGTAAAGCAGATAAATGCGGGCTACAGCCCTCAGGTGTCAGCTTTAAGCGGGCTTTACACGCTACAACAAATCTAACGATGTGTCGGCGGGTCACGTTGTAAGTGACGCACATCCGGCATCGTTAGTGTTGTTGTAGCGTGTGACAGCTACGTGCGATTGCATTTGAACATTAAACCGTTCATCGCATACACGTCGTTCATTTGCTAAAAATTGCTCGTTGGGTTGTTTAATGTTCCTGAGGTAGCACACATCGCAGTGTGTGACACCCTGGGAATTATCAACAGATCTTACCTGCGTCCCACCGGAAATGTGGAAGGAAGGAGGTGGGCGGGATGTTTACGTCCCACTCATCTCCGCCCCCCCGCTTCTATTGGCCGGCCACATTGTGACGTCGCAGTGACGACGAACGTCCCTCCCACTCCAGGAAGTGGATGTTCGCCGCCCACATCGAGGTCGTATGGGGGAGGGTCAGTATGTGTGACGGGAAATAATCGTTTGTGCGACACGGTCAACAAATTAAACGTGCTGCACATACGATGGGGGCGTGTCACATCGCATACGATATCGTATGCTTAATCGTAAGGTGTAAAGCAGGCTTTACCTTGGCTGGTTATCAAAACTAGAGGGGCATCCACATCTGTTTAGTTGGCAGCTGAGGGTTGCAGCCTGCAGTTGTCTGTTTTACCTCTGCTGTTTATCAAAAATACGTGGGAACCTACGTCATTGTTTTGTTATCTTTATTGTTCTCAGCAGCGGACCAGCAACTGCCACATGGAATATAGCTTGTTGATTGGCTGCACAGTTCAACAAACTTTTTTAACATACAAACATTACCAAAGCTCTAAACTCATACACGGATTTTTTTTTTTTGTCCGTCTTCGAGTCTGAGATCAGGACACCCACTGTTCGTTGCGAACCCTGAACTTCACATTTTGGGTTCACACATCCCTATTAATACGTCCTTCACATATACAATTATATAATATTTTTATTCCATTTATTTCCATTTTTTATTTAAAGCCTCAATAATTTCTGTATAAATGGATAAAAATGCTTCATTATTTTAAAAATATATATTTTCTTATTTTTCAGGAAAGCCCTTTGATAACCTGAACAGTATTAATGCAGCTGTAGCCAATATAATTGTGGCCATACTCCTCAGTCATAGATTTGAGTACGAAGATCCGACTATTTTGAAACTTCTTGCCTTAGTTAATGAAAACTTAAGACTCCTGGGGAGCCCATGGATCCGGGTAAGGAGAAAAATGTATATTTTACATTCTTCAGTAGAAGTTTTGATTAAAATTATCCTAGAAAAAAATTATGAACTATGGGGATTGAGTAAAATTATCACTTGCATAACAATTCAAGACAGTCCAAAAATTATCCTTTTTTTTGTGATCATGCGGATGGTTCTGCAAATACCTATAAGTGCAATATGCAAGAGTATTACTTAAAATTCCTATGTAGTGACTAATTTGGAAGATTAAAGGGAATCTGTCAGAAGGTTTTTGCTACCTTATATGAAAGCAGCATGATGTAGGCAAGGAGATTCTGAATCCAAAGATGTATCCCTTAGATTACTGGGTTCGGCATTATTAGATTCAGTTGTGTAGCAGAGCTGAAAGAGCTCTCCCACCCACACCAGTTCCTCAAGTAAGATTGTACCTTAGGGGTACTTCTCACATAGCGAGATTGCTAGCGAGAGCGCTGCTGAGTCACAGGTTTTGGGACGCACCAGTGACCTCATCAGCGATCTCGCTGTGTGTGACATTAAGCAGCGACCTGGTCCCTGCTGTGAGATCGCTGATCATTACACACTGCTCTGTTTAATTTTTTGCTCGTTGCTCTCCCGCTGTGAAGCACACATCGCTGTGTTTGACAGCGAGAGAGCAACAATCTAAATGTGCAGGGAGCCGGCGTCTGGCAGCTGCGGACGCTGGTAACCAAGGTAAACATCGGGTAACTAAGCAAAGCGCTCTGCTTGGTTACCCAATATTTACCTTGGTTACTAGCGTATTTCGCTCTCATGTTGCCAGTACTGGCTCCCTGCACTCGTAGCCAGAGTACACATCAGGTAAATAAGCAAAGTGGTTTGCTTAGTAACCCGATGTTTACCCTGGCTACGAGTGCAGGGAGCCAGCGCTAAGCGGTGTGCGCTGGTAACCAAGGTAAATATCGGGTAACCAAGCAAAGCATTTTGCTTAGTTACCCGATATTTACCTTAGTTACCAAGTGCAGCATCGCTTCCATGCGTCGCTGGTGGCTGGTGGCTGGTCACTGGTCGCTGGTGAGATCTGCCTGATTGACAGTTCACCAGCAACCATGTAGCGACGCACCAGCGATCCTGACCAGGTCATATCGTGGTCGGAATCGCTGGTATGTCGTTTAGTGAGAAGGGTCCTGATGTGTAAACAAACAGAAAATAAATAACAGATTAGACCTTGACATGACAGGCATCCCTGAATTTTCTGTGTTAACCCTTGCAGCATGCTGGCTTAAGCTTACATAGCAAAAACCTGATTCCCTTTAATAAGGGTCAAGGAACAAACAATATTTTTTTACAAAAATTCTAAAGATGGCAAGCATGTAATTATGAAATCAATGGGTCATAGGGTCAAGACTAGACAATTTTTAGGGCAACACAGCAATAAAATACATTGAAATGTTACAGTTTCTTGACCACCAAAGGCTGAAGAAAGCCCCAAGGAGGTATTAACAATGTAATCTGAGCCCCTTGCACTACAGTTCAAGAAAAAACAATGGGGGCACCTTAGAACTTTAACTGTGTCAGGGCACAGGAAGTTGATATTCCTCCTCCATCCCTTTTTCGGATTTTTGTCAGCATTTTATCCAATATATTTATGAGGTGGAAGGGAGGACATCTCTGATGCCCAAATTTTCCCTACTATCTAATTTTATTGCCTCTTTGAAGGGTTTTATTAAGCGACTTGAGTTCCTTATCCCATGCCAATTGGGGATCTCAAGGTAACACAACCAACGGTTTGTCTTCTGCGTGATACCATATTCACTGTCATCTCCCCTTCAAAAACGTTCAGGAAATTCCCCCCAAAATTGGCACAAATTTGTGGATTTAATTGATTGGGTTCCTGGCCGAGCACACCATGGATCTGTTCTCGAGATAGATTTGAGTACCGACTGATGGGACAACCTCTTTAAGGAGGACAGGACTGGATCTAAATTTGGATATGAATAGCAATTGCTTCCACTATTACTCGTTTGTTAGTGTTGATATTTACATTTATGTTTGCTTAGATGTATGACAGTTTCCCGACATTGATGGACTGGCTTCCTGGACCTCACAGAACAATTTTTGGGAATATCAGAGAGATGCAGAAATTCATAAGAGCAACATTTACAAAACAGAAGAACGAACTGGATGTAAATGACCAGAGGAACCTCATTGATGCCTTCTTGGCCAAGCAACAAGAGGTACGATGCACTAGCAATATGCATAAAAATTAATATATGCAAATGGTTTATGCAATACAGAAAATCTGATAGTGTGTTACTTGTATGGCATGCAATGAAAGAGGTCATCAGGCTATATAGTCACTTTTGGATTCAATTTTGGGCTAAATCTAATTTATAGCTTGTTTTCTTAAACGTTTTCTGGTGTTTGGATTTTTCAGGCTTTTTGTTTCCCTACAGATGGCTGACTGAAATGGTTCACCACTAAGGGGTACTTTACACGTTGTGACATCGGCAACGATATACCGTTGGTGTCACGTCGTTAGTGACGCATATCCGGCGCCATTATCGACAGTGCAGCGTGTAAACCCTAGGAGCAACGATCACCGATCGCAAAAATGGCAAAAATCGGTGATCGGTGACACGTCGATCCATTCCATAATGTCGTTACAGCTGCAGATACGATGTTGTTTGTCGTTCCTGCAGCACCACACATCGCTGTGTGTGAAGCCGCAGGAACGACAAACATTTCCTTACCTGCGTCCACCTGCAATGCGGAAGGAAGGAGGTGGGCGGGATGTTACGTCCCGCTCATCTCCGCCCCTCCGCTTCTATTGGCCGGCCGCTTAGCGACGTCGCAGTGACGTCGCAGTGACTGCCGAACGCACCTCCCCCTTGAGGTAGGGATTGTTCGGCAGTCACAGTGACGTCGCCGACAAGGTATGTGCATGTGAAGCTGCCATAGCGATAATGTTCACTACAGCAGCTATCACCACATTTCGCATGTGCGATGGGGGCGGGTGCGATGGGGGCGGGTGCTATCGCGCTCGACATCGCTAGCCGATGCTAGCGATGTCGCAACGTGTAAAGTACCCCTAAGAATCTGTCATCAAGCTCATTTTGATGGAAAGTTTGTAACTCTTATCGGTCTTTTTCTGAGCTCCTATTAGCTGATTTATGACCACAGTACAGTTCAGCTAAACCTTCACAGTGCCATAAATTGGCTGAAGAGCTCAGAAAAAGATAGTCTGTTCTGATGGTTGGTGTCACTTTTATCTATCTATTAAAATGGTTTTCCCCTTCAATTAAATTTCCACCCCTGGTGCAGTGTGGCATAAGAAAAGTCTTAGAGGCACTTTGCACACTATGACATCGCAAGCCGACGATTTCGATAGTCCCTGCCCCCGTCGCAGCTGCGATATCATGGTGATAGCTGGCGTAGCGAACATTATCACAACGCCAGCTTCACATGCACTCACCTGCCCTGCGACGTCGCTCTGGCCGGCGTCCCACCTCCTTCCTAAGGGGGCGGGTCGTACAACGTCACAGCGACGTCACACGGCAGGCGGCCAATCAAAGCGGAGGGGCGGAGATGAGCAGGATGTAAACATTCCGCCCACCTTCTTACTTCCGTATAGCCGCCGGCGGCAGTTAAGGTGATGTTCCTCGCTCCTGCGGCTTCACACACAGCGATGTGTGCTGCTGCAGGAAAGAGGAACTACATCGTACCTGTCGCGGCAGCGTAATTATGAAAAAGTCGGAGCCTGCACCGATGATACGATAATGACGCTTTTGCGCTCGTTAATCGTATCATCTAGAATTTACACGCTACGATGTCGAAAGTGACGCCGGATGTGCGTCACTTTCGATTTGACCCCACCGACATCGCACGTGCGATGTTGCAACGTGCAAAGCCGCCCTTAGAGTCTCCCTTCAACCTTAAAAAACTATGATACTATGATACTCTCCTTCCCATGGTCCACATAGCAAGTCTTTACCAAGGCTCCCGGTGTCTGACATGGACTGCAGCGCTGATATGATGTCATTTCAAATTGACAGCAGCCCATAGGCTATTAAGGGGGCATTCCCATGAACTACTGAGCTCACTGATTGGCTGCTGAAGAGACATATGTGCCACAGCCCATGCCAGACACTCGGAGCATTGGCAGAGACTCGCTGGTGGACCGGAGGAAGGTGACAATTGCAGGCGGTTTTTGTTTCTGTTTTTTTTTATTCATTCCCCAACCAGTTTTGTAAAGTTGAAAACCATAAATTAGGCATCTATGAAAGCCAAATAGTTCAATTTTTTTTAAAAAAAAAAATTAAATTCCAAAATTTGTTTCTACAAGAGATATGCAGATCTGACGAACTTTAAATTTGCCAAACCGTGCAGATTATACTGGAAAATTCAAATAGGCTCTGGAGTCTTTCCAACACCCACAGCATAATAAATAGGTAAGATATTTAAAAAAAAAAAAAACCCTTCTCACCTGTCCCTGGCACCCCTTCCGATTGATGTCTGGTGCCTGCCCATCTGGTCATCAGGGTTTTTTCTTTCATGCAGTAACACGCTGGTATCTTCATTCTAGAACAGGATTTCCTGACTGTGACCAGTCTCAGAAGTCACAGTGTGACACTAGTGACACTATGCTGATGGGAGCGGGAGCTGGGCCGCTCTCCTTGGTCAACGGTCCCTTGTCTGATTGTGCTTCTCTCTGTAGGGTGCATGGTACCAACCTGCTCCTGGAGGATGCAGAACATTTCCCCGTTCACACTTGCAGTTGCTGCTGGACAAAGTTCATACCAGACCAGGGTCTCTTTAACACAACAGTCTATACTTTTGTAGGTTGCATAGCAGACAAGTTTTTCAACGTTCTTCCTCTTTGACAGGGGTATCTATTCCCTTTAGGACTCCAGTATGGGTGAAGCGGAAGCTTCACCATTCCCAGTACACTATATAGGCAGGGGCAGCTTTTCCTTTATCTGTCAATAGCCTCAGTGTTTCACAAGGGTCTCCGGTACGCCAGGATCATCTCATCCTTCTCAATCCAACTTCCATTCGCGTGATGCCCAGGTGGCTTCACCAAGCCCAGACGGGATTGTCCTCAAGCTCCAGACCTTTTGGGATTGGCATCAGGTTTTCAGGACTAATTTTGGCACCCAGGCCTTTCTCCTCATAGGCAAAACTTTAACTGCTTTGCTCGATCTCATGTAATCAGGAAGTATTTCACTCTGCTCAACACTAGTCCCACCATGCTCCAGTGAGGTGGACCTAACATTCACCCTATTACTAACAAAGTCCACCTAGGTAACATTCCTATACTTTACATTTCTTTCTCTAAATGATATTCTAAACCCTTATCTCACACTAAATCCTACTTAACATTCCCCTCTCTGCTATCTGACTAATACACTTTACTACACATTGTTAACATGTTTACTCTGGCTACGTGTGCAGAGAGCCAGCCTTAGTAACCCGATGTGTACCCTAGCTACATATACAGTACAGGGAGCCAGGGCTGGCTCCCTGCACACGTAGCCAGAGTAAATATCGAGTAACCAAGCAAAGCGCTTTGCTTAGTTACCCGATATTTACCCTGGTTACCAAGTGTAGCATTGTTACATGAGTCGCTGGTGGCTGGTGGCTGGTCGCTGGTGAGATCTGCCTGATTGACAGCTCACCAGCGACAATGTAGCGACGCACCAACGATCCTTTCCAGGTCGGACTGCTGGTGGGATCGTTGGTGCTTCGCTAACTGTGACGGTACCCTAAGAGTGCATTTGAGGGCTTTTCAGTGACTTCACCCTGTCATCCAATTGAGGCAGAAGAACCTATACAAATCGAGTCCTAGGAGAATTGGGCTTGGTCGAATGAGTCAAGTAATGATTCAGTGTTTCAGATAGAATAATGAATTTCTTACAGATAAAGACGAAAATAATCATTATTGTATTGTAACTTGGCTTATTCAGATAATTGAGACTAAACTATGACACCAAGCACATGGTGATAGACCTCCTGCTGTTTTTGGTAAAGAAACAAAACCTTTTTAACAATTCTGTAGAACATAGAAATTTGGGTATAGTATATGAAAGACTGCCGTGGATAAACAAAATACCATATTGTATTTAATAGGAATTTATTATTTTCTTACATTCAGGGAAAACCTGAATCCACCGAGTATTACCATAATGAAAATCTGACGGTCCTGGTAGGAAACCTGTTCGCAGCTGGAATGGAGACGACATCAACCACCCTGAGATGGGGACTTCTGCTGATGATAAAATACCCAGAAATTCAAAGTAAGAAATCAAGTTTTAAAATCAGAGACTTGAAGTAACACTATAGTGAAAAAATGGATTGCAACTTTTTTATTAAGGTATTGTCATGAGGTATGTAATTATGGCACAGGTGACCCTAGACTGGCCCTCAGACTAGAGTCCTTGTGCTGTCCCTTATCTCAGAGGTAGGTTTGATGGTAGCCAGGTCCGATCCCCCAGCGTGACCCTGTCTCTTGTCCAAGCCCTGATCTTACTCCCCCTCTACCACACCCTCGGGGCGAGCCGTGAAACACAAAGACAAAACCCCACAAAATGACACGGACAAGAAGAATGGATACTTGTACACACAGCTCTCAAAACACACAAGAGAGACAATATGTGTATTGGGAAACAACGGAAAAGGGGGAGAAGTAATGCAGAACAGGGGAACGCTCACAGCACGAATCACTGTAAACAAGAAAATCACCAACACTGGGAATCGTTAGAGCTAAAGCTATCATCGGCACATACAGGAAGAAAGCTGTGATTTAAATAGAGAGGAGACAGCTGCACAAGGCAATTAGCAACCTGAGCTCTTAGGTCCTGCTCACCAGTCTGCAGAAATTAACTCCTGCAGAGCTAAAAAACAGTGAACCTGAACCAGCCGATGCACGGTTGTAGAGACTGCATGATTAGGATATAGCAAGGGCGGACATACCATTGCTACAATCTTTGCACAGAGGCCCAAGAGGAAAGAAGCTCCAGTACCACCTCCAATGCAGCCAACAACCTCTGTAACAGACACATTCTTGCACTGTAAAGGGTACATAGACTATTCTTGCACAGGGGCCCTCTTCTGTCTATGTCAGCCCCTGTAATGTAGCACACACAACCTGAGTAGTGTCATAATGGGTTTATTTTAAATGTAGCTGGACAATTGAAACGTGCTGATCAAAATGGAAGAGACAATTTGTGTAGAGGCTTGCTTGTTGGTTCCGATGCACCCGGTTACGGTACCCCTGACTGTGTGTGCAATCTAGGAGTTTGCTGCTTACCATTTTTCAGGCCATAAGAGACCTTGAAAATACTTGACAAATCTTTGAGATAAGAAGCTGTTGTAGAAATAAAAAAAACATTCTTACTGGAATTGTTTAAATTAAACTGTACCGAACGATAGCAGACATATTACGTTTGGTACACTTTTGTAGTCGTAAAACACATTTCTATGGTATTGTTATTATTTGTGGGTAACAGAGTACTTCTCAAGCTTTAAAGCTCTGGCCTGCATTTTCTTTATGCTTTAATACATTGGTACCATGTTTCCCTTCTTATCAGAATAGAGAACTCTAAAGTGGGCTTTACACGCTACGACATCTCTAGCAATTGCTAGCGACGTCGAGCGCGATAGCACCCGCTCCCGTCGTACATGCGATATCTGGTGATCGCTGCCCTAGAGAATATTATCACTACGGCAGCATCACACGCACATACTTGGTTGGCGACGTCACTGTGTCCGCCGAACAATCCCTCCTTCAAGGGGGAGGTGCGTTCGGCGTCACAGCGACGTTACCGCGACGTCACTAAACGGCCGGCCAATAGAAGCGGAGGGGCAGAGATGAGCGGGACATAACATCCCGCCCACCTCCTTCCTTCCACATTGCTGGTGGACGCAGGTAAGGATATGCTTGTCGTTCCTGCGGTTTCACACCTAGCGATGTGTGGTGCTGCAGGAATGACAAACAACATCGTACCTGCAGCAGCAACGATATTAAGGAAAGGAGTGACGTGTCACCGATGAACGATTTTGACGTTTTTGCGATCGGTGATCGTCGCTCTTAGGGTTTACACGCTGCAATGTCGGTAACGGCGCCGGATGTGCGTCACTAACGACGTAACCCCGACGATATATCGTTATCGATGTCGCAACGTGTAAAGCCCGCTTTAGGGTCAGGCCACCTCCAGGTCTTCATTGGTCCCGGGAAAAGGAGTTTCAGTGGGCCCCATGCACATGAAGACATGCACATACACAAACATATACATTGATACGTACACATAAAGGCATATGTTGCGGGTGGAGGAGGGGACGCTGTGCTCACCCACTGCTCGGGTCCGGCTGCTGCTGCTCAGTGGTGGCTCGAGCGGTAGGCTGGATCCCGGGGACTCGAGCAGCGATCCTCGCCCGTGAGTGAAAGGGGGGTGGTTTTGGTTTAGGGATATTGTCCGTGACGCCACCCACGGTTGTGGTGAGGTTGTGACACCACCGCTGCTCTGGACGGGGATCCCGGGAGCGATGACAGGGGGCAGCTTGGATGTTGTTTCTCCCCTCCGTGGGTAGGGGGGGTTGGTTGTCCTGGGGCCCGGTGAGGGTTAGGGATGGCAGGTGGGTTACGGGGCCTGGTGAGGTGCAGGGTCACGGGGGCAGTGCTGTGCCGCACGGCACGGTGGTACTCACTCAGCCAGTAATTTACACGGAGTCTCTGGTCAAACAAACGGCTGGATGGACGGGTCCCACAGACGGCTGCAGTAGCTCTCCCGGTAGGTTGGTGGTGACTGCCTTTCCCTGCACCTGTGTTGTGTTTACGGTTCCAATGGGTTCCCACCAGTAACCCGCTCCCCAGCTTGGATGTATGCTGAGGGAGCCCCTTTTGCCCGCAGGCTCTGGCCCTGGGAACTGTAGCCTTGGCGGTGACTGTGTTTCCCTTCACGGTGTGAGCTGTTGCCTTCAATCGGGTCTTGACTGCTGAGAAACCCCGGAGGTTCCCTTCGCTAACGGATTTGACCAGTTTTACGGCGACTCCTAGCCTGGTCGGGGTTCGTAAGCCCTGCCGAATGGTGCTGGCTTCTCTTTGCTCCCCGATCCGGTACCGTCGGGCCACCGCCCGTCCCCGTTCCTTACGGTTCACTCCAATCAGCCTCTCCTGCAGACGGTCACCACCATCTGCCAACCTTGCTGTATGTGCCCGGGCCACGCACCCGGACACGGTCAGTCTCCTCTACTGCCACCTCACTTCACTACTCTTCAACTCAACTGCAAAACTCCTCTCCACTGAACCCTTTTCCCGCCTCCAGGACTGTGAACTCCTCGGTGGGCGGGGCCAACCGCCTGGCCCACCCCCTGGTGTCGACATCGGCCCCTGGAGGGAGGCAACAAGGATTTGTGTTTGACCTCGATGTGCCTAGCCAGGGTGTGGGGTGTGTTGTTGTAGTACTTGTGACGTCCTGGCTTGTCCAGGGCGCCACATTCCCCCTTAGTAAAATGCAGACCGTCCACGGGCTGCTCGTCCATCACCGGTTTTATTTTTGTTTATCTGTAGAAAAGGGTTTAAACATATAAAAACATGTAAAACATAAGCATCTGCATCAATCTTCCCATAACGGGAGGTACGGCTTCCGCTCTTCTCCCACCCAAACAACCTGGCCCTGATGCTGCCCCTAAGAAGTGGACAGCACCCCTTGCCCCACTCCATCACCAGGCTGCCCGAGCGGGTTCTGTCTCTTTCAGGGGACCCGCGTCCATGGGGACCCCTGAACCCCCGGAGGATCGCCACCGGTTACGGTAGTGGCGGGCCTGGTCCATCCCTTTCCTCCAGGCCCATCCTCCCAAATCAGCCTCTCCGGAGGCGGTAACGGAATCAAGCCAACAGCATTTTTATTTACATCTCACTAAGTTTGTGGTTGCCCTGCAAGTTCTCGGGCTTGTCCGTAAGCAGTTCCTTACGCAAGGATTACAGAAAGTCCCTACGGGGACAACAGTTGCCGGCAGCGGCCGGTTCAATCAAACTATCAATCTGGTTACTTCTTCTGTTGATTCACTTATCATTCAAAACACTTTTAAACTGGTGGTCCCAACGTCTAACAACGGTGGACCGTTGACTTACTCCAGATCCACGGTGTCGGCCAGGGGAGGGGGCTGGGCAGATACTCGGGCCTCTTGACTGCCCCTCAGCTTCGCATCCAGCGCAAACCAACGCCTATCCCCGCAGTGCCTGGTGCATTGGACCAAATCCCCCGGCATCAGGTTGCGGCCTGGATGGTCCTCAGGTAGGTGGGCATTGACGTCCCTACGGGCAACAAAGATTTCGGCCTCCAGGCCTCGTTCGTATATGAACCCGTACCCCCGATGGACGTCAAACCTCCACACTTGTCCTTCATAGAACGGGCCCCGTATCCAGAAGGTGGCCTGGTGGAGGCTTTCCTTTTCTTTTATCGTGCGGGCTACCAGCTCCGCCTTCCTTCGCTCCCTCTCCGCAATCTCCTGGCCCAGTGGGGTCTGTCCTCTGTCCCAGTAAGGGGCTACTGCGGGCCCCGGCGCACGGGTCGGGCCCCGCGAGACCTCCTTCACGCCACCCAGGACTGGCATTCTGGGGGGAAGGTCCCGCGGTGTCATGGCCTGGGGTGCTACCCTGCAGTGGCAACCCAGCGCGGCCTCAGCTGAGGCATGGGGGATGGGCACAGGGGTCGTCTCCCGCTGGACCTCCTGCACGGAGCGGTCTGTCAGCACCGGTTCGGGAGAAGTCTCCACAGGTGCCTCCGGTACCTCTCTTCCGACGGCCTCGGACTTCGGCACCTTCCACGGGAGCGGCTCCGGGCGGTCATGGGCCCCGGCTGCAGGTCGGTCCGCCTGGGCAGATTGGTGGGGTACCGGTACCGGTAGTAGTGGTAGCGGGCCTAGTGGCGGGGCAGCAGCAGCCAACACGGGTAGCGGGGGAGGTAGCAGGGTGAGCGGGTGTAGACCGGGCCCCTCGGCCGCGATAACCGACCCACTAGGGGTACAGGGGCGTGGGTCACTTACCCTCTCTTCCAAGACTCCCTCCACCTCGCGTCTCCGTATGGCCGCCACCACCTCCGCCATGTCGGCCTCCCACTCCTCTAAGAGGAGTTGCATCCTGATCTGCAGCCGCTGTTGGAGCTGGGCGGTCTGGACCTCCGCCCATGCCGCGGTTCCAGGTGCGGGGGCTACGGTGCTGCGGGACGGTTGGTACATCGCTGCGGCGGCCTCTTCCAGGAACCACAAGATGGCCGCAGGGTCCTGGTGTCCCTGCTTTTATAGCCGCGAGCTACATGCAGCCAGACGCCATCCGTCCCCCTTAGTCTTTTTCCGGCTCCTCCTTTACAGGGGCAGGGTTTCGTGTTTCGTGCCTCCACTGCTCAAGGAGATGCTCGAGCGGGGACTTTTCGCACCCAAAATGGCGGCTTCTCAATTCTTTTTGCCGGACACCTCTGGCGGTCACAAGGCACACCTCTACCAGATGGCAGAGCGGTAAGATCCTGTTTGTGACGCCAAGTTGTCACGGGCGGAGGAAGGGACGCTGCGCTCACCCACTGCTCGGGTCCGGCTGCTGCTGCTGCTCGCTGCTCGCTTGGTCAGTGGGCCCCATGCACATGAAGACATGCACATACACAAACATTTACATTGATACGTACACATAAAGGCATATGTTGCGGGCGGAGCATGGGACGCTGTGCTCACCCACTGCTCGGGTTCGGCTGCTGCTGCTCACTCGGTCGGTGGCTCGAGCGGTGGGCCGGATCCCGGGGACTCGAGAGGCGCTCCTTGCCCGTGAGTGAAAGGGGGGTGGTTTTGGTGTAGGGATATTGTCCGTGACGCCACTCACGGTTGTGGTGAGGTTGTGACACCACCGCTGCTCTGGATGGGGATCCTGGGAGCGATGACAGGGAGCAGCTTGGATGTTGTTTCTCCCCTCCGTGGGTAGGGGGGTTGGTTGTCCCGGGGCCCGGTGAGGGTTAGGGATAGCAGGCGGGTTACGGGGCCTGGTGAGGTGCAGGGTCGCGGGGGGCAGCGCTGTGCCGCACGGTGGTACTCACTCAACCAGTAATTTACACGGAGTCTCTGGTCAAACAAACGGCTGGATGGACGGGTCCCACAGACAGCTGCGGTAGCTCTCCCGGTAGGTTGGTGGTGACTGCCTTTCCCTGCACCTGTGTTGTGTTTACGGTTCCAATGGGTTCCCACTGGTAACCCACTCCCCAGCTTGGATGTATGCTGAGGGAGCCCCTTTTGCCCGCAGGCTCTGGCCCTGGGAACTGTAGCCTTGGCGGTGACTGTGTTTCCCTTCATGTTGTGAGCTGTTGCCTTCAATCGGGTCTTGACTGCTGGGAAACCCCGGAGGTTCCCTTCGCTAACGGATTTGACCAGTTTTACGGCGACTCCTAGCCTGGTCGGGGTCCGTAATCCCTGACGAATGGTGCTGGCTTCTCTTTGCTCCCCGACGGGCCACCGCCCGTCCCCGGTCCTTACGGTTCACTCCAATCAGCCTCTCCTGCAGACAGTCACCACCGTCTGCCAACCTTGCTGTATGTGCCCGGGCCACGCACCCGGACACGGTCAGTCTCCTCTACTGCCACTTCACTTCACTACTCCTCAACTCAACTGCAAAACTCCTCTCCCGCCTCCAGGACTGTGAACTCCTCGGTGGGCGGGGCAAACCGCCTGGCCCACCCCCTGGTGTGGACATCAGCCCCTGTAGGGAGGCAACAAGGATTTGTGTTTGACCTTGATGTGCCTAGCCGGGGTGTGGGGTGTGTTGTTGTAGTACTTGTGACGTCCTGGCTTGTCCAGGGCGCCAAACATACATAGATATTCATATTTAAAGACAAATTCACAAAAATACATATAAGCAGACATAAATATATAGACAGTCTTATACACTGATGAAGCGATGGCCGAGAGGACCACCGCAGTGCAGAGTAGGTTACAGTACACAAGACGAGGTGCGAACAACAAGGGTGTATTTATTAACAGGCGGGGAAAGATGTGGAGAAGGCAGGTTCACACATGGGGTATACAGTGGCAAAACGTGATTTATCAACACTTTTGTATTCTCTAGTTGGTCCGCTCAATAGCACGGTGCTCCAACTATTTCAGGTTCTCGAAACACAAAAACAGTCAGGTACAATGCTACTCTACACGTAACCTCTCTGGCCTCTGATAAATGGGCCACACGGATGCTGTGTTCTACCTACTGAAGCCTACTTTGGCCCCTAGTATGTGCACAATATTCAATTCACAGTGATGCTGGGGACGTGGATCCAGTCCCGGGGGCCCCCCAACAACAGTCTCATCTGAAGGTGCACACGTCTCCTGGGCCGGGTTAGGGAGATCAAAATCTTCATTTTGCTTCAGATTCCTCGCTGGTTCCCTGGGATCTGTGAGTCTCTCTCTCGATTCAGAAGAAAACTCCAATCCTCTGAGACACAATGGCTGTGTGTTCCTTCACACGCATACAAATGAAAAACAGAACCTCACTTCCCTTCTTACACTCGGGCTGTCCATTAGCACACTTTCTGCAGGGGGAGCAGAACATTCCATTACCCCTCAACACGGGGAGGTTTCTGTCTCTTAAAGTGGCAGCGTGTTTCTTATTGTCCATAGCAGTAACACCCCCCAATACTGACATACATAGGTACACATCATACATGCATACACACACACAGACACAGACACATTAGCAATATTTTAATATGGGGAAGCCAAGAGCAAGCCTCGCTAACCTTTCCCACTTGTCTCCCGTCCAGCTCCATGTGGTTGTGACGGATGTCACTTTAGTAGATATGGCCGTGCACAGTGCACTGTGCCTTAGTGTCTGCTAGCAGTGACACAGTCTGGCCAGCACTGTGGCTTTAATTTTGCTTGTGTGCCAGCTCGGCCACATCACTGCTTGAAGACACAGCTCCACAGTGCACTGTGCATGGCCATATGTCTGTTAATGATGGCCATGAAGCAGTGGCCCCTGCACAGCTGCAGGGAAAGCTGCCCAAGGGGGCATTTGCCCCATGCTCCCAGTCCACCCCAGACGACATCAAGTTGCCCCCCCATTTGTGGAGGTAACTCTGGCCCTGCACTGGGCCCTGTTGTCCACTCCTTCTGGTTGGCTAAGAAAATTACGTCTCCCTCAGTTCTCAGATGGTACTGGGTGGAGTCACTGCAAGTGTTAGATACCAACATATTACTCTTCTTCAATCTCTGTACTCTAGCCATGTAAGAAATCAGTTGCTGTAGAACTTGCTATCCTAAGATCTTTTATTGCTGAACACACTGTACCCTTGTGGCCTATATTCTAGACAACAGTATATAAGGCCTCCTTCATCTTCAGTAGCTTCTCTCTAACTACCTAACAACTAAGAACTAGCTTCCTGACCCCACTCAACTCATCCCAACCTGGGTTGGATTCAAACTGGTAGACCAGAGTCACACTTGCAAGTCTTGCATCGCATCACCCAGCATGGCCTGCCACCCTCTAGAGAGGAGCGTCTCAGCTGCATAAAAATACATGCAGCCGACCCGCTCCTATCAAGAGAGTGTGCGTCTGTGCCGGGTGATGTGATGCAAGACTCGCGCGAGTCTCTCGCAAGTGTGATTCCAGCCTTAAAGAGACTCTATCAGCACAGAAAGACTGTTCAAACTAAGTACAGCTGCTTCTTCATCATGGCAGGACCAATCCTTTAACTGCATCTTCCCACCTGCTTGTTTACACTCTATCTCTACCCTCACCTCTTCTATGATTCACATCTCTGGCTTTATAGCGCAGAGAAGTGTGGAGATAAATGGAAAACAAGAAGGAGAAGGTTAAACTTAAATGTTTGGCTCTACCACGAAGCACCGACCAACTGTACTTGGTTTGAACAATCGCCCTGTGCTGACAGAGTGTCACAAGTGTCTCTTGTGCTTGAAAGAAATGTGACAACTCCTAAGACAGAAGTTTTACATTGCTCATTGATTTTAAATGTGTTTTGCTTTCTGTTGGTGCAGCAAGAGTTAATAACATTTCCCTTGCTACTAGATCCTGATTTGTTCACCTCAGATGCAGGTAGCTTGTGACCACTCCAATCTCCTTTAAATAATCACATGATCCATCACTTGATGTCGGTAATAGAATTTCATTCTGTTTCTGACAACGTACAGGGAGGAAGTTCTCTCAGAGCTTCTGAAGTTATACTGCTGAACCTTAGCTGTTGCAGTGCTACATTTTGGAGCCTAGTGGGCTCCAGTCTTGGTGTCTGGCTGTAACAGTGACATTAGTTTCTATGTCCTTTTGCCTATGTTTCTCTGATTGTTCTCCTTCTCCTGTGTGTAGTGGCAGTAGTAGTGATTCCTAGAGTTCTCAATGGTCTTGTCATAATACATGGTAAGTTGAAGGACAGTAAGGGACTAAGCACATGAAGGCGACAAGGGGAAGGACTCATGTAGGGAAGTTAGGGGAGCTCAGGTAACAGACACAGGTTAGTATCAGAAGGAGGCCCATACTTTGCTTCCTATTATTAGGGTGTTCTTTTCCTTTTTTATCTTTTGATACTGATGTATTAAACAATGCACTGGACAATCATTGATCCGTGCTCATGTGTCATGCACTGTGTTGGACACTCACCAGGCTAACTAAAGTGCTGTAACACAGATTATGTAAAAAAAAAACATATCAAACAGAACAATACATTTCATTGGTACAAAAAGTTTTCAGAAGGGGTGCCAACAGCTCTTCCAGTCTTTTCCATATAGATGAACAACTCTCCATCCACGGCAGAATTTGGTCTATGAAAATGGGCTTCATTTCAACGGTCTACTTTTTTCCTTTTCTGTCATTTTTGTGTTTGGGGATTTTTAGCGAGTAAACATGAATAATAAGTTGTATGTTTTCTTTTTTCTTGGCAGAGAAGGTTCATAATGAGATCGAAAGAGTGATCGGATCGGCCCAACCTCAAATGGAGCATCGGAAACAAATGCCGTATACGGACGCCGTGGTTCATGAGATTCAGCGGTTTGGGGATATTGTACCTAATAATCTTCCACACGCAACGACTGAAGATGTCACCTTAAAAGGGTATTTCATTCCAAAGGTAAAAAAACCACAACTCTTCTTTATATCTGATTCTTCTAAGTACAAACCCACCTTAGGCGATTGAAAATGTATAATGTGTCCCACTGGCTTGGAGAGAGAATTAACACATAAGTGAGCAGAATGATTTATTTTTTTTTGCTACTATTAATTCTTCAAGAATAATCTAGAAGCATCAAGAAATTGATGATATTACCCTTGAAATTTATAAAATTGCCATTAGCCTAATTTATACAGAAGATCTATCAGCTTTCTTTCTGGTCAGCTCACAAATATGCTATACACTACTGTACAGTAAACAGGCGAGCTGGCAGCTCCTCTATATGATACACCTAAAAGAAGAGTGCGCAGATCCACTATATACTACACTACACAGGAGAGCTGACAGATCCGCTATATAACACACCACACAGAAGAGCTGACAGATCCTTCCATATACTACACCACACTGGACAAATCCTCTATATACTACACCACACAGGACAGATCCTCTATATACTACACCACACAGGACACATACTCTATATACTACACCACACAGGACACATACTCTATATACTACACCACACAGGACACATCCTCTATATACTACACCACACAGGACACATCCTCTATATACTACACCACACTGGACAAATCCTCTATATACTACACCACACTGGACAAATCCTCTATATACTACACCACACAGGACAGATCCTCTATATACTACACCACACTGGACACATACTCTATATACTACGCCACACAGGACACATACTCTATATACTACACCACACAGGACACATCCTCTATATACTACACCACACAGGACACATCCTCTATATACTACACCACACTGGACAAATCCTCTATATACTACACCACACTGGACAAATCCTCTATATACTACACCACACAGGACAGATCCTCTATATACTACACCACACTGGACACATACTCTATATACTACGCCACACAGGACACATACTCTATATACTACACCACACAGGACACCTCCTCTATATACTACACCACACAGGACACATCCTCTATATACTACACCACACAGGACACATCCTCTATATACTACACCACACTGGACAAATCCTCTATATACTACACCACACAGGGCACATCCTCTATATACTACAACACACAGGACACATCCTCTATATACTACACCACACTGGACACATCCTCTATATACTACACCACACAGGAGACATCCTCTATATACTACACCACACAGGATACATCCTCTATATACTATACCACACTGGACAGATCCTCTATATACTACACCACAGAAGAAACATCCTCTATATACTACACAACACAGGACACATCCTCCATATACCACACCACACAGGATACATCCTCTATATACTATACCACACTGGACAGATCCTCTATATACTATACCACACTGGACAAACCCTCTATATACTACACCACACTGGACAAATCCTCTATATACTACACCACACTGGACAGATCCTCTATATACTACACCACACAGGACACATCCTCCATGTACTACACCACACTGGACAGATCCTCTATATACTACACCACACAGGATAGATCCTCTATATACTACACCACACTGGACACATCCTCTATATACTACACCACACAGGACACATCCTCTATATACTATACCGCACTGGACAGATCCTGTATATACAGTCCCTGACAAAAGTTCTGTCGCTTATCCATGTAAGGGCTCTTCTCCACTTGCGATTTCTATGTGCGAGTGCGATCCGATAGAAAATCGCACTCGCACCAGTGTTAATCAATGGGGCCGTGTCCTCTTGCTAAATTTTTTACGGCACGACTCGTGCTCTCGGTGAAATCGCAGCATGCTGCGATTTCACCGAGTCTCAGCTCTCGCAGCCCCATGCAATCCTATGGGAGCGAGAAAAACAAATCAAAATCCGGGTGGCATGCGCATGTCATACAGATTGCATACGCATGTCACATGGATCCTTGACACTTGCATACTGCGTCAGACTGGCTACTGGAGGAATCTCCAGTAATACCAGTCCTGGCCGCGGTTACATGCACTGAACTCCGGAGCTGCCACCTGAGCTCCAGAGTGCAGCCTGAACAGTGAGCGCCGAGTGATTGATTCCCCGGCGAGTGCTGTTCACTTCAGCACAGCTGCAGACAGACAGGGCTGATTTCTGGAGCTTAGGTGACAGATCCGGGGTTCAGTGCAGGTAAGTGGTAACTGCGGCCAGGCCTGGTATTACTGGAGATTTCTCCGGTAACCAGTCCTACGCTGCTTGCATAAACACTCACATAGCACTCGCATGGTGCTCGCATGTCATACGGATGCTATGTGAGGAAAAAAAACACACACCGTACGCAGACCACACGCAGGACAAACACAGGACACTCGACTCACATTTTGAGCCGAGTGTCGCTGTGATTTATTAAACGCAAGTGAAGAGCCCTTATGTAAATAAAAGCTTATAACCTGTCTTTAAATTCATCCATTGGTTTCATAAATTACTCTTTTAAAAGCTGAAACCCTCCCAAATTTGGTTTAGGTTATGAAAATAAAGTTGCTGAAAAGCTGAAATATTGATCATTTAATGAACACAGAAAGGTTAGATTTTGGCAAAACAAAAGTTTTGTCGCCTTGTCCTATAATGCACCCAATCCTAGTTTACATCCTCACCTGTGCTCACTAAATGATTGGTTAATTAGTGGGTGTGTATAAAAAGAAACTCAGCACCCCAGACCTTCAGTTGAACTGCAACTTGACCGCTGACAACATGCCAAAAATCCACCCTGCGACCAAAGCCTTGATTATCAAGAGACTGAAGACCAGATCCACTGCAGAGGTGGCTGGCACCTTTAATGTGTCTCAGCATGAAGTACAAAGAATTAAAAAAAAGATTTGAAGAGACTGGAGATGTTTTTGACAAGCCCAGCTCCGGCAGATCCCGCAAGACAACTGCTCAGGAGGAATGCTTTTTGGTAAGAAAATCCAAAGCCAGCCCCTCTTCCACTGCAACAGAGCTCCAAAAGGCCTGGTCACCTCAAGTCCCTGTGTCAATTAGAACAGTTTGTAGGATACTATCTCAAAATGGCCTCCATGGTCGAATCAGTGTCCAGAAGCCAGCACTAAACAAAAGGTAATTAAAAAAATGTGTGGCATTTGCCAAGTCCCACAGCCTGCTAAACAGATGGACGCTGGAAAAATGGCAGAAGGTGGATTTCTCTGATGAATCTTCAGTTGAATTACACCACAGCAGCCGCAAATACTGCAAGAGACCTACTGGAGCCTGTATGGATCCAGAAAAGAGTTAAGTTTGGTGGTGGAATGATCATGGTCTGGGGTTACATTCAGTATGGGGGTTTGCAAAACATTTGCAAGGTGGAAGACAATATCAATAGCCTAAAATATCAAGAAGTATTAGCTACCTCTTACATTCCCAATCATAAAAGGTGTCAAATTCTGCAGCAGGATGGTGCTCCATCTCATACATCCATCTCTACAACAAAGCTCCTTCTGGCAAAGAAGATCAAGGACTGGCCAGCCAGTCACCAGACATGAACATCATTGAGCATGTTTGGTGTAGGATGAAAGACCAAGCTTGGAAGACAAAAGCAAAGACTCTAGATGAACTATTCCTGATGACTTCATCAATAAATTGTATGTATCATTGTTGAACCACATAGATGCAGTCCTTCAAGCTCATGGAAGTCACACAAAATATTAAATATGGCTCTAATAGCACCACAACTTCATTCACGAATGTTATGCAACATATTTGTATTAGAAGTTAATGATTTGTCTGAATTTCACATTACTTTCTGTGGGTGACAAAACGTTTGTCTTGCCAAAATCTGACCTTTCTGTGTTCATTAAATGATCAATATTTCAGCTTTGCAGCAACTTTATTTTCAAAATGTAAACCAAATTTGGGAGGGTTTCAGCTTTCAAAAGAGTAATTTATAAAACCAATGGATGAATTTAAAGTCAGGTTATAAGCTTTTATTTACATTTCATGGATAATCGACAGAACTTCTGTCAGGGACTGTATTACACAGACCAGGGGAGTTGTTACGGTTGCTGCGAGCACTGGAGACTATGTCCAGATTTCTTGCTACTGCACATGTGCGAGCGCTGGAGACTAAGTCCAGATTTCTTGCTACTGCACATGTGCGAGCGCTGGAGACTAAGTCCAGATTTCTTGCTACTGCACATGTGCGAGCGCTGGAGACTAAGTCCAGATTTCTTGCTACTGCACATGTGCGAGCGCCAGAGACTAAGTCCAATCTTGGAGCCATTGCACATGTGCGGGTGACATCATCGCTGACACGAGGTCACATGTCTCTGACACCTTCTATGCCGATTGGTCGCTGGTCATGTGCTTGTGACGTCTTGCTCGGTGATAGGCCAGCATGACGTCACTCCTGTCGTTCTGGAAGCGGATTGGCTCTGGTGTCCTCCATCTTGGATGAGGCACAGAGTCTATATAAGACCCTGACACACGCCGCATGGTGCTCAGTCCTCTTGGTTCATGCATATGAGTAGACGCTCTGTGCGCGTTCCTCTAGGCATTCCTCTGTCTATGCTAGGTGAGCGCTACCGGCAGGGTAGCGTTCTTATACCTTACAGCTTCGGCTGCTGTCCGTATCCTTACCTCTTAGGGGAGCGGACATAGGCAGGTGCCTGAGGCACATGGTCTGGCTGGGCCTTGTGATTGTACTCGTAGGTGGACGTTGCCGCTAGGGTAACGTTCCTTATACTGCGTCTGGCAGTTGTTCGTATCCTCGCACACTAGGGGAGCGAACAGAGGTAGGAGCTTTGTGCGGCTTACGCTGCTGTTCGTCTCTTTTGCACCACTAGAAGAGCGGACCTAGGCAGGTGCCATATCTAGTGGTTCGTGTCCTCGCACACTAGTGGAGCGAACGCAGGTAGGAGCTTTGTGCGGCTTACGCTGCTGTTCGTCTCTTTTGCACCACTAGAAGAGCGGACCTAGGTAGGTGCCATTTCGCACACATTGCCTTTGTCTCTGTGATTATTAACAGAGATCATTCCACACACCCTCCAAGTAAGGGAGGAATTGCTTTACTTTCTTATTATATCCTTCTGTGAGTTAACAGAGGTATTGCACTCTGCCATAGTCTGCAGCAAAGTCTTTGCACGGTGGACCCTGACTGTCTGATACTCCTTTCGGTTATTATCAGACAGCCCCCCGTAACATTAGGACTGAGCCAAGGGTCTGGCAGTTATGGCAGAATATCAGCAGTTACACCGTTACATACAAGTACTTGAGTCACGGCTCAAGAGTATAGAGGATAAACCTCAGACCATGGTGACATCTGCACATGATCCTCGACTTGCTCTACCAAACAGATATTCTGGCGATGCCAGATCATGTCGTGGTTTCATTAGTCAGTGTCAGATACACCTAGAGGTTAACTCTTCTCGCTTCTCTACGGAGAGGTCCAGAGTAGGCTTTATCATCTCCTTACTTCAGGACAAAGCCTTAGAATGGGCGACTCCCCTATGGGAGCGCTCTGATGTGGTTACTCTGAGACATCAAGACTTTCTTGATGCTCTTAAGGCGGTATTCATGGGTCCGCAGGTTACCCATGATGCGGCCCTGAGACTGTTAGATCTATCTCAGGGTTCGTTATCCACTAGTTCTTATGCCATTGCTTTTAGAACTCTGGTGGCAGAACTAGATTGGCCAGAGAAGGTGTTGATTCCTATCTTCTGGAGAGGGTTGGCTGGCTATGTCAAGGATGCCCTTGCTACTCGTGAAGTCCCTGCTTCTCTGGAGGACTTGATCACAGTAGCAACGAGGATCGATGTACGCCATAAGGAACGTAGACTCGAGGTCTCTTCCTCACGCCCTAAGCATCGGGCTATTCCAGTTGTTGAGGGTCCACTACCATCTTCCTCAGCATCTGAAACATCTCCCACTCCTATGGAGTTAGGTCATACGTTCTCCAGACTACGCAAGTCTGGTCCTCCTATATGTTACGTATGTCGTCAGGCTGGGCACTATGCCAACAAGTGTCCTAGTCGTCAGGGAAACTCCCTGGCCTAGTAACCATTAGAGGGGGGTTACTAGAGACGTCTTCTGCACCCTCTAAGTGTTGTATCCCAGGTCAGCTCTCGCTATCTGAGAATACATGGCCTATTATGGCTTTTGTGGATTCCGGAGCTGACGGGATTTTTGTGTCCTCAGGATTTGTAAAGGGACACAATATTCCCTCTATCATGTTAGAGGCGCCTATTCCTGTCCGTGTTGTTAATGGAACTATGTTGTCTGACTCCATTACATTGAGGACAGTTCCCTTGCGCCTTTCCCTGTCTCAGGGTCACATAGAGGAGATTTCTTTTCTTGTTTTGCCTGAGGGTATAGACGACGTCCTTCTGGGTCTTCCATGGCTTCGGACTCATGCTCCTCACATTGACTGGGAGTCTGACAGCATTATTAGTTGGGGTTCGAAATGTCAGTCCCGATGTCTTCCCTTACCACCTAAGGTCGTTGCAGTTGCATCAACTGATCTCTCTCCCATACCTACACCCTATTTGGATTTCGCTGACGTGTTCTCCAAACAGGGTGCTGAGGTTCTTCCACCCCATAGGCCGTATGACTGTGCCATAGACCTTATCCCAGGTTCGGTTCCACCTAAAGGCAGGGTTTACCCCCTGTCGATACCTGAGTCGGAGGCCATGTCGACCTATATAAGAGAGAGCTTAGAGAAGGGGTTCATTCGTAAGTCTGTCTCTCCCGCGGGAGCTGGGTTTTTCTTTGTTCGGAAGAAAGAGGGTGATTTGCGTCCCTGCATAGATTACAGGGGTCTCAACGCAATCACAATAAAGAACAAATACCCATTACCTTTAATTTCGGAGCTCTTTGACAGACTGAGAGGAGCTCAAGTTTTTACGAAGTTGGATCTGCGGGGTGCGTATAACTTGGTACGAATTCGAAAGGGTGACGAATGGAAGACCGCTTTTAACACCCGAGACGGTCACTATGAATACCTCGTCATGCCTTTTGGGTTATGTAATGCACCCGCAGTATTTCAGGACTTCGTAAATGATGTGTTCAGGGATTTACTGTTATCCTCAGTAGTGGTGTATCTGGACGACATCCTGATTTTTTCTCCTGATCTGGAGACTCATCGTCAGGATGTCGTTCGTGTCCTTTCCCGTTTAAGGGAGCACTCATTGTTTGCTAAACTCGAGAAATGTGTATTCGAGCAGTCCTCATTGCCTTTTTTGGGTTACATTATCTCACAAGAGGGTCTGGCTATGGATCCTGCGAAGCTCTCTGCTGTCCTGCAATGGTCCGAACCTCATTCCTTGAAGGCGGTGCAACGCTTCTTAGGATTTATAAATTATTACAGGCAGTTCATACCCCATTTTTCTACTTTGGTGGCCCCTTTGGTGGCCTTGACTAAGAAAGGTGCTAATCCCAAAGCCTGGTCTACTGAGACATCTCAGGCTTTTGAGGCAGTAAAAAGACACTTTTCAACTGCTCCCGTTCTTCAAAGACCCGATGAGAGTAAGCCCTTCCTCTTAGAGGTTGATGCCTCTTCAGTGGGTGCTGGTGCGGTCTTGTATCAAAAGAACGGTGCAGGTAGAAAAAGGCCGTGTTTCTTCTTTGCTAAAACCTTTTCACCGGCAGAGAGAAACTATACCATTGGGGATAGGGAACTGCTCGCCTTGAGATTAGCCTTGGAGGAGTGGCGTCACTTGCTGGAAGGAGCGAAACATCCTTTCCAGGTCTATACAGACCATAAGAATCTGACGTACTTACAAACCGCTCAGCGTCTGAATCCTCGCCAAGCCCGCTGGTCCTTGTTTTTCTCCCGCTTTCACTTCTCCATCAACTATTTGTCTGGGAGTAAGAATAACAAGGCAGACGCCCTGTCTCGCTCTATGCTTTCTACCCAGGAAGAGATTGACGAACCTCGTCTTATCCTTCCCTCCAGGGTTTTTCATACGCTCTCCCCTGTGACGTTAGACCAAATCCCACCGGGCAAGACATTTGTTCCGCCTGATCGACAGAATGATATACTGTCATGGGCCCACACCTCAAAGGTGGGTGGGCATTTTGGTATTAGGCGGACACGAGAGTTACTGGAGAGGTGGTATTGGTGGCCACACTTAGCCAGCCACGTCAAGAGATATGTCGGTTCCTGCTACTCGTGTGCTCGCAACCGTCCATTACGGCAGAGACCGGCTGGGCTCTTGCATCCTTTACCAGTGCCAGATAGACCATGGGAGGTGGTAGGCATGGACTTTGTGGGTGATCTTCCATGTTCACAGGGACATAGATTTGTGTGGGTCATTACGGACCATTTCTCCCGGATGGTTCATCTCGTACCGTTATCGAGAATCCCATCTTCCAGGGTACTAGCCAAACTATTCCTCAAGCATGTCTTTAGGCTTCATGGGATGCCAGATCGTATCATTTGTGATAGAGGCCCGCAATTTACTTCCCGTTTCTGGCGAGATCTTTGTAGCCTTCTGCAAATTGAGTTGAATCTCTCTTCGGCATACCATCCGGAGACTAATGGTTTGGTTGAACGTACCAATCAATCTATGATTATATACCTTCGACACTTTGTTGCTGAGAACCACGATAACTGGTCCTCCCTCCTACCCTGGGCAGAATTTGCCCTTAACAATTCGCTGGCTGAGGCCACTGGGCAGACACCGTTCGTACTCAATAATGGGCAACACCCTAGGGTACCGGTACCGTTTCCCGCTGCTGCACCTCCTCCTCTTGTGGCCGACTGGGCAACTAATGCCAGAGAGGTTTGGGATCGGACTCAAGAGTCGATCCAAGCAGCTAAGGACCGTATGAAGACGGTGTCCGATCGGTTTCGTCGCCCGGCTCCTGTCTTTTCTCCAGGGGACTTTGTGTAGCTCTCTGCAAAACACGTGAGACTTAGAGTGAGCTCTGTCAAATTTGCTCCTCGCTTCCTGGGTCCTTATGAGGTTCTTCGACAGGTAAATCCTGTAGTCTATCAATTGAAGTTACCTGTCCATCTTAGGATTCATGACAAATTCCATGTCTCACTGCTAAAGCCGGCTATTTTACCTCACGCTCGTGAAATGCACTCTCCTGCCTCTGATTCCTCTCGCTCTAGCTATGAGGTACGAGCCATAGTTGGTTCTAAGATGGTTAGAGGGCGCAGGTTCTTCTTGATAGATTGGGAGGGCTATGGCCCGGAACATCGCTCTTGGGAGCCTGAGGAGGCTGTCCATGCTCCCGACTTAGTTGCCGATTATCTGCGTCGCCGGGAGGGGGGCCCTTGAGGGGGAGGTACTGTTACGGTTGCTGCGAGCACTGGAGACTATGTCCAGATTTCTTGCTACTGCACATGTGCGAGCGCTGGAGACTAAGTCCAGATTTCTTGCTACTGCACATGTGCGAGCGCTGGAGACTAAGTCCAGATTTCTTGCTACTGCACATGTGCGAGCGCTGGAGACTAAGTCCAGATTTCTTGCTACTGCACATGTGCGAGCGCCAGAGACTAAGTCCAATCTTGGAGCCATTGCACATGTGCGGGTGACATCATCGCTGACACGAGGTCACATGTCTCTGACACCTTCTATGCCGATTGGTCGCTGGTCATGTGCTTGTGACGTCTTGCTCGGTGATAGGCCAGCATGACGTCACTCCTGTCGTTCTGGAAGCGGATTGGCTCTGGTGTCCTCCATCTTGGATGAGGCACAGAGTCTATATAAGACCCTGACACACGCCGCATGGTGCTCAGTCCTCTTGGTTCATGCATATGAGTAGACGCTCTGTGCGCGTTCCTCTAGGCATTCCTCTGTCTATGCTAGGTGAGCGCTACCGGCAGGGTAGCGTTCTTATACCTTACAGCTTCGGCTGCTGTCCGTATCCTTACCTCTTAGGGGAGCGGACATAGGCAGGTGCCTGAGGCACATGGTCTGGCTGGGCCTTGTGATTGTACTCGTAGGTGGACGTTGCCGCTAGGGTAACGTTCCTTATACTGCGTCTGGCAGTTGTTCGTATCCTCGCACACTAGGGGAGCGAACAGAGGTAGGAGCTTTGTGCGGCTTACGCTGCT
Source organism: Anomaloglossus baeobatrachus (assembly GCF_048569485.1). NCBI lineage: Eukaryota > Metazoa > Chordata > Amphibia > Anura > Aromobatidae > Anomaloglossus > Anomaloglossus baeobatrachus. The sequence continues at coordinate 663,756,044 of NC_134355.1, read as the reverse complement.
GTTCGTCTCTTTTGCACCACTAGAAGAGCGGACCTAGGCAGGTGCCATATCTAGTGGTTCGTGTCCTCGCACACTAGTGGAGCGAACGCAGGTAGGAGCTTTGTGCGGCTTACGCTGCTGTTCGTCTCTTTTGCACCACTAGAAGAGCGGACCTAGGTAGGTGCCATTTCGCACACATTGCCTTTGTCTCTGTGATTATTAACAGAGATCATTCCACACACCCTCCAAGTAAGGGAGGAATTGCTTTACTTTCTTATTATATCCTTCTGTGAGTTAACAGAGGTATTGCACTCTGCCATAGTCTGCAGCAAAGTCTTTGCACGGTGGACCCTGACTGTCTGATACTCCTTTCGGTTATTATCAGACAGCCCCCCGTAACAGGAGTTGACAGATTCTCTATATACTACACCACACAGGAGAACTGACAGCTCATTTTAAAGACTCAAACACCTTAATCCCATGTTGAATAATAGGTTTGGATATTACAGCTTTAATTCCAATCCTGGGGTGCAGTAATGAAATCTGTTATAAGCTTTTGTCTCATATGTCAATACTTCTTATAGATAATTTTTATATTTTTTTTCCCTCCAGGGCACAATGATTTTCCCAATCATACATTCTATTCTCCGAGATAAAGCTTACTTTGAGAAACCAGGCGAGTTTTATCCAGAACATTTTCTTGACTCCAAAGGAAATTTCAAAAAGAACGAGGCCTTTGTTCCCTTCTCAATAGGTAATATTTATAAGGAATGATGTTTTCTTAGAAGGGTTTACAGCATATAAGTGCAGATAGCTGCATCTCAATGGACTTTATTCTTACAATTCTGTATTGCAAAATTGTTGTTGCTTCAATGTTGAAACCATACCGTATTGTGAAAGTAATTATGCTCCATATGTGGAGTTCATTTTTAAGACACATTTGAATTTTTTGACTCTTGTTTAAATGTACCAAAAATATATGAGGGAATCAATCTAAAAGGATTGCGTTTGTTTGGATTTGGTGAAACCGCAAATTTCAGGAAAATCATTCCACTATGACATTTAATTCGCGGTTTGCAATATAAAAAATGCCCGTCAACATTCCCACTCTGCTTTAGGCCTCTTTCACACGTCTGTGAAAAACAACGCACATTTTTCACGGACGTGTCAAAGGTGCGTATTGCCCTCGGTGTACCGTGTTTGTGGCTCACGTGTGTTCTCCGTGTGTTATCCGTGATAACACACGGAGAACGGGAACTTTCTGCTCACCTGTCCCTGGCTTCGCTGTCCGTGGTGCTGATCTTCAGTCTCCGGTCCTGCCGTCTCCCCGCTGCTGCTGCTTCCGGCCGCAGTGAAGTGAATATTCAATGAGCATAATGAGCGGCGGTCGGAAGCAAGTGACAGCTGCGACAGAGACTGCAGGGCTGGAGAAGGTGAGTAAAGTTTTTTTTTTTCTCACAGATACATGTGTTTTCTCTGGTGCGTGTCACACGGAACACATCCGTGTAGTCCGTTTGTTTTACGTGTGACCCGTTTGCGTTCCGTGTGACACCCGTGATGCCGGAGAAAACGGGGACATGTCTACGTGTGGAGCACACGGGCACACGTATGCTCCACACGTACACACGGTTCATGGCAGAATACGCACGTGAACGCAGACCCATTGATTTTAATGGGTCTACGTATGCCCGTCTCTCCGGTACGTGAGAAAACTGACCATACACGTATCGGAGTCATGGACGTGTGAAAGAGGCCTTATGCCTGTTTCAGACCTTAGTGATTCTGGTATGTATGTGCTAGTTTTGATACGTACCAGAATCACGGACATATGCAGACCCATTATAATCAATAGGTCTGCTCACACATCAGTGATTTTTCACTGACCGTGTCTCCATGCGGTGTACATGTGTGTCTTTGATTGCCGCACGGAGACATGTCCGTTTTTTTCTGACATCACTGATGTCCCACGGACCACATTTTGATGTGATCTGTGAAACACATACCAGAAAAACACAGACATTGAAGATAAAAAAAACATTTTCAACTCACCTTCTCCAGCGACGCTGTGTGCAGCCTCTGCTCTCTGCTGCATCTGAGCCGGCTCATGCATATTCATAAATGCAGCAAGAGCCGACCCAGAAGTAGCTGCAGCGGGGTCAGTGGTGACAGGAAACACAGCAGAGCCGGAGAGTTCAGCAACATGGAGAGCAGGAACAGAACAGGTGAGTTGATCGCCATGTGCAATCACCGAGTACGGATCATGTACCACGGATTGCACATGAACAACCCACGTGTGCCATGAATCACAGCACATGGAGGGACATATGCGTGTTTCACACGTCAGTGAAAAATGTCTGTGTTTTTCACTGACGTATGAAACAGGCTTTAGGATCAGAGACCAGGCTGTCGTTGTTTTGTATTGCTGCATGGCCTTCCCATAATGCCCTGCAGCTAAGACATGTAGTGGATTATCACAATTTGTACAATAATATCTTGGCCATCACAGATCATCAATTCCCAGCAGTGCAAAGTTTCTATGTCAGAGTAATTTTTAATCTTCAGAGTCACTGGATAAGTTTCTCTCCTCTGGAGTTGAAATTTTCATGGTCAGCGGGGTCCTCTTTCTCTCGTCTGTAGGGTGTAAGCTCTTATGGGGGGCAGGGTCCTCCTTCTCTCTCTTATATGATGGAAGCTCTTATGGTCAGTGGGGTCCTCTCTCTCTCCCATATAGTGTAAGCTCTTATGGTCAGCGGAGTACCTCTCTCTTTCTCTCTCTACTGCAGAGTGTAAGCTCTTATGGTCACCTCTCTCTCTCCTTTAGAGTGTCAACTCTTATGACAAGTGGGGTCCACTCTCTCTCTTCTGTATGGTCTAAGGTCTTATGGTCAGTGGGATCATCTCTCTCTCTCTCTCTCTCTCTCTCTCTCTCTCTCCTGTAGAATGTAAGCTCTTAAGGTCATTGGGGTCCACTTTCTCCTGTATAGTATAAGTTTTTATGGTCAGTGAGCACTTCTCTCTCCTGCAGAGTATAAGCTCTTATGGACAATGGAGTCCTCTCTTTCTCCTGTACAGTGTAAGCTGTTATGATTACAGCAATAAGTAAAGAGATAAGTGAGGCAAGCTAAAATAGGATTAAGGGAAGGAAAAGTGATGCGCCCCAGGGCTTTGGGTTACTCGGTACCGGGCCTGATATCACTGGGAAGTGTCACGGGTGTAATGGCCGGTGCCTGGTTCCGTGACCCTGGGTGTCTCTTTAAAAAGGGGGTATTTACAGGGGATGTAATGAAGAGTCTTTTGTGTCGCCACTTGCGGTATGTGGCTATATGAGAGGAGCCGCCGCTGCACAGTATCTCACTGCTGGGGCTGGTGTTATGGGCAGCTTGGATGGTATGTCCCTCTGCAAGTAGGGCTAGGTCTCAGGGGGTGAATGATGATGGTAGTTGCAGGATTATGCCAGAGTATAGAAAGAAGTCAGGCAACACAAGGGATTGCAAGTTAACTGGTCCTTTACTCACATTAGTAGCCTTGCAACCCAATGGAGGCTGGTCCTCACCAACTGGTTCCCTTAGTCCCTGTGCTGGTGTGGTGACCTGGTGGCTTTACTTCCCCTGCACCTGTCTGTAGTTGAAGGGTCCCCGTGGCTTGGAGCGTCTGGGGGTCCCCTCCTGGTTGTCTCTCTGGCTTGGCTCGTATGGCAAGCAGCTTGAACCTCTGTGGGTCAAATCTCTGTCCCCGTTCCCGGGCTCTCCCGTTGCTGCTGTGCGACGAACACTATGGTCAGAGAGGTCCTTGATGGTCCCCTGACTTGGCAAATTTATCAGGTCTGCCTGGAGTGTTTTCCTGATCTAGGGCTCTGCACCCCACCAGTGCTATTGTTCCTTGAGTACTCCGAAGTATTCTCCCTGCAACCAAACTCCTTGAGCCTGACAGGCCATAAACACTCCTTTCCCCGTCAGTACAGTTACGTCTGTCCTCTTTCACCTCCACTTACTGACTACCTGGCCCCTCCTCCCTGGTTGCTGACTAGTGGACTGGATCAGTCCCACCCCTAGGTGGCCATCCATTGGGTCCAACCCTAGCCTGTCACCCAGTCTGGGGGAAGGAAAACAGGGGTTTTTGTGTGGTTTTGGTGTGTCGTATTGTGGTGTTACCAGCACTGGTCTTCCAGGTCCCTGGGGGTAGGCTCTACATCTATGACTAGATGCAGTTCCCTGTAGCACCTGATAGCTCAGGGGCACTACAAAAGCATCACATAACTTCCACACAGCAATCTCCAGCTATGGCTGCATAAATGACTTCTTACTCCACAGTTCACAAGTCCACTCCTGAGGCCTAGGTACAGCAAACTATCACTGGCAACTCCCTTAGCTGAGAAGAGGGTATTTATAGCACAGGTTAATGGGAAACTCAGAACAGCTGAGACCCAGGTTTTTATCCTGAATTAGTTAACCCTTGCAGCACTGGATTAAGGAGGATCTGTAAAGCCAGCAGTTTTAACATGTGCATGTGTGCGTGTAGCTCTGTGCTATGATCTCCTGACACCTGAAATAGAGGAGAACACTCTCTGTTGTGGCACCCTCATGACATACTGACCATTTCCTATGTCACTAACAACCTCTGCAGGCAATCACTGGTAACTGGTTTCTGAGTCAAGGGGCCCGTTCTTATAAACTCTTTGCTGTAGAACTTTCAATAGACCCAGTGTTCCTCCAATGCTGCAAAGGCAATGTTAAATCTACTTGCAGCATAGGAATCTCAATTTTTGGACCATAAGTGCAACCTTTCTGATGATCCAAGCTGTCAAATAACAGAATTGCACTATTCCCCCCAGCAATCCTAAAAATTGGAAGTTAGACAAACTAACATTACCATGTATCTGTCAATGATGCATGGTAATGAGGTAATTATCGCTTACTCACTTTTATTGCGGAATCTGTGGCTGGCATGGTAAAATTTGGGTATCAATAATAGGTGCAGTATTTATGGTATGACTGACAGACTATTATTCGAGGAAGTCATAGCTGATGCACTTCTATTAGGGCATGGTTTTTAGTATTTATAGGTTCGGCTCTGTTTTTTTGGCAGAGAATAAAGTCTCTCTCAGTAATATATTCCAAGCCCCTGATACCAGAGGATACTGTAGATGACAAAGCTGGGTTGCTGGCTGCTGATAAGGGTGCTTTACACGCTGCAACATCGCTACCGATATATCGTCGGGGTCACGTCGTTAGTGACGCACATCCGGCGCCGGTAGCGACTTCGCAGCGTGTGACACCAAGGAGCGACGATCAACAATCGCAAAAGCGTCCAAAAACAGTGATCGTTGACACGTCGCTCCTTTCCTTAATATCGTTGCTGCTGCAGGTACGATGTTGTTCGTCGTTTCTGCGGCATTACACATACCTATGTGTGACACCACAGGAACGACAAACATCTCCTTACCTGCGTCCACCGGCAATGCGAAAGGAAGGAGGTGGGCGAGATGTTACGTCCCGCTCATCTCCGCCCCTCCGCTTTTATTGGACGGCTGCCGTGTGATGTTGCTGTGACGCCGCACGAACCGCCCCCTTAGAAAGGAGACGGATCGCTGGCCAGAGCGACGTTGCAGGGAAGGTAAGGCCGTGTGATGGGTGTAAGTGATGTTGTGCAGCACGGGCAGCGATTTGCCCGTGTCACACAACTGACGGGGGCGGGTACGCTCGCTAGCGTGTAAAGTACCCTTTAGGGACTGGATTTAAGAGACCGATATTTAAACTGCTGCTATTCCACCTCCCGTGCCCTTCTCCCTCAGGCATCACATGATGGAGAGACATCTTTGTACGATCCTTCCAAAACTCCTTCACCAGGCACAAGTGCAACATGGCCCCAAATAGAATTTGGCATACAACACAAGAACATTTTAAGGCTGTTCAGTTAAAATTCACTTGTGTACATCAGCCCACCTTATTGCAGAATATGGAATTGCTGAAATTATAGTGATAGGTTGATGAGGAGACGAAAAAGTGTAATTGTAATGACAAATAACCTAATTGGGTTTCCAAATATAACCAAAGTAACAGATGTTAAAATAAGTGTTGTGATGCTAGTCACTACTTACGGGCAGTATGGACAGAAGGATAGTCAGACAAGCCATGGTCAGGAAACAGGGAGTATGCAAACACAGTCAAGTCACAGGCTGAGGATCAGAATTCCAGGAAAGTATGTATTTGATACAGGGAGCAGACAGAGATGTGGTCAGGTAATGGTCCAAGGTCAGAAGCCAGGAGGTCACAACAAGAACAGGGAGCTGACAGAGAAGAGTCAATAAACAGTCCGGGGTCAGGAAGCCTAGATTAGAACACTAACACAAACAGGAGCCAAAAGCACAACTGAAGAACCAGGAAGTATGACTGGAGAAGTTCTGGGAAAGCATGCTCAGCAATTACCAGGAACAAGGAGCACCTGATCAAGCGCCTCCCAGAACCTGCATGGAAACCTTGTGCAGATAAACAACCTGTCAGCAAGTGCTCAAGAAACAACGCTGAGCATTACACATTTAAAATGCTTTGTATAAAGGAAATATATAACTGCCGGCTCCAGAGTTGAGAAGAACGTGGCAGAACATAACCAGTGTGCAAAATGCTCCACACAACGGAACCGTGACAAGTGTCAGTCACAACAGATCAAAGCCCCAAAACCCAATAACAAATATTTATGAAATGTTATTTCTTTCCAGTTGTGATCTCAAGTCATTAACCATATTCTATCATTGTTTTCTATTCTTCCTCGCAGGTAGACGAAGCTGTGCTGGAGAAACCTTAGCCAAGATGGAGCTGTTCATTTTCTTTACAACATTATTACAAAATTTTACTTTCCAGCCCATACCTGGAGCCAAACTGGACCTCACCCCGGCATTAGGAGCTACTAACGCCCCCAAACCCTTTGAGATCTGTGCGATATATCGGAGATAGACTATGTTATCAGTCACTGCTGACATGAGACTGCTGTATATCACTAGTTCGCCCTCAAATGTGCCATGAATGTTTTTGGAATTTACAGCTCTGTTATTTGTCATTTTAGGTAAGAGAGAATGACTGTTGTGGCTTTGTATGGCATAACAGATTTAAAAGTATTTTTGGTACAAAGTTCCAAATCTCCTGCATAATTAAGGACTTAAATGATAAAATTCTGACTGCCTACAGCTGACACTAGAGGGAGATAAGGAGACTACTGAATACAAAATGCTCCTTCTAGTTGTGGCTCCATGTAGATACTATTTTAAAGTGTCTGTCAAGAATTTTAAGAAAAGGGCAAAACATAGTATAAAATAAAACAGCATCTGGTAAATTCCCTGCTGTTCTTGTATAGAATCATAGAAGGGTTGAGTTGGAAGGGACCTCAAGGGCCATCGGGTCAAGCCCCCTGCGAGTTCAGGCTTTCCTAAATCATCCCAGCTATTTGTTTATCCAGTTTCCGCTTGAAGATTTCCATGGATTGAGAGCTTACCACCTCCTGTGGTAGCCTGTTCCACTCTCTGACCGCCCTCTCTGCCTCCCGCCTGTTCCACTCTCTGACTGCCCTCACTGTCAGAAAGTTTTTTCTAATGTCTAATCTGAATCTCCTTCCTTTTAGTTTCATCCCACTGCTTCTTGTACTTCCTTGTGCTAATGAGAATAAGATAGTGCTGGTGCTCTGATGGTTCCCGCAGGTCCTGAAAAGTGTCTTCATGTATATCATTTACTGTATATGATTGCTGCAGCCAAAGTTTAGCCTGAGTGGTCACATGTTGTACATGCAATCATTACAGTTAAGGATACTAATTGGCCCCAAGGTTTTTTTTTAATGTAATATAAAAGATTTCTTGGCATTTAAACCCAGGACAAACCCTTATGAGTCCATTATGGTTGTGTTCATGGAATTTAGTAAAAAAAATAATTGCATGTGTAGAAATTCCTGGAATATAAACACCAAAATTATTTAAATTAATTGTATTTTTTTATATATATACATGTATAATAAATGTTTACCAAAAAATAATAACCCAGAACCCATGGGTGTTTCCGACTCTGTGGATTTTGTTGTTTTTGTTGCTAATGCTCCTCAAAATATAATGAAAAAAAAAAGAAATAAGAATTAAAGTGAACCTGTCAGGTGCAATACACACCCAAAATCACGAGCAGTTCTGGGTGCATATTGCTAATCCCTGCCTAACTGTCCCAGGCTATAGTTATAGAAAAAGTATTTTTAAAGATTACTTATGATATTCTAATGAGGCCAGTGACTAGTTGCAAGAGTGTTACTTCTGTCGCGGGCGGAGGAGGGGACGCTGCGCTCTCCCACTGCTCGGGTGCGGCTGCTGCTGCTCGGTGGTGGCTCGAGCGGTGGGCCCGGATCCCGGGGACTCGAGCGGCGCTCCTCGCCCGTGAGTGAAAAGGGGATTTGATTGGATGGTGGGGATTTGGTTATTGTCCATGACGCCACCCACGGTTGTGGTGAAGTTGGTGACACCACCGCTGCTCTGGACAGGGATCCCGGGAGCGGTGACAGGGAGCAGCTTTGATGTTAGTTCTCCCCTCCGTGGGTAGGGGGTTGGTTGTCCCGGGGCCCGGTGATGGGGTAGGGATGGATGGCAGGTGGGTTACGGGGCCTGGCGAGATGCAGGGTCGCGGGGGCAGTGCTGTGCCGCACGGCACGGTGGTACTCACTCAGCCAATGATGAGGACACAGTTCTCGGTAAAACACACGGCTGGATGGACGGGTCCCACAGACGGCTGCGGTTTTGTTTCTCTCAGCAGGTTGATGCCTTTCCCTGCACCTGTGTACTGTAAACGGTCCCAATGGGTTCCCACCGGTAACCCGCTCCCCAGCTTGGATGGTTGCTGGAGGAGCCCCTTTTGCCCGCAGGCTCTGGCCCTGGGAACTTTAGCCTTGGCAGTGACTGTGTTTCCCTCTCTCGGTTGGACGGTTGCCTTCTCACGGGACTTGGCTGCTGGGAAACCCAGGAGGTTCCCTTCGCTAATGATTTCGGCAAATTCACAGCAACTCCTAGCCTTGCCGGGGTCCGTAAGCCCCTGCCAGATGGTGCTGACTTCTCTTTGCATAACGGTCCAGTATCGCCGGGCAACCGCCCACCCACGGTTCTTACGGTTAGCTCCAATAGGCCACTCCTGCAGATGGTCACCACCGTCTGCCAACCTTGCTGATCCGTCCGGGCCACACACCCAGACCAACTTCAGGCTGCTCAACTGCTACTTTCCGTCCTCTCACTTTCACTTCCAAAACAAAACTGTTTTTCCCGCCTCCAGGACTGTAAACTCCTCGGGGGCGGGGCCAACCGCCTGGCCCACCCCCTGGTGTGGACATCAGCCCCTGGAGGAAGGCAACAAGGGTTTTTGTCTGACTTTGGTGTACCTGACCGGGAGTGTGGGGTGTGTTTGTGTTGTTCTCTGTGGCCCCTGGCTTGTCCAGGGCGCCACATTCCCCCTTAGTAAAATGCAGACCGTCCGCGGGCTGCCCGTCCATCACCGGTTTTATTTTCACAACTGAAAAAGATAACGGTAAAACAGGGATTACAAGTATAATAACATCTTCGCACATCGGGAGATACGCTTACTTAAACGTTGCTAAATGGTTACGGCTTCCGCTGTCTCCCACCCAAGCAACCTGGCCCTGATGCTGCCCCTAAGCAAACAGGCAGCACCCCTTGACCCCAGTCCAGCACAAGTTGCCCGAGCGGGTTCTGTCCTTTTCAGGGGACCCACGTCCATGGGGAACCCTCTGAAACCCCCAGAGGATCGCCACCAGTTCCGGTGGTGGCTGGGCCCCAGCCTGCTCCACTGTGGGCCCTTCCTCCAATCTGCCTCTCCGGAGGCGGTAACGGTGAAAGCCATAAAACATATTTTATTTACATGCCACAAGTTTGTGGTTGCCCTGCTAGTTCTCGGGCTTGTTCGTAATAGTTTCATAATTTGAAAAAGGGGGGGTCCCAACGGGGACCAGTTGCCGGCAACGACCGGTTCTCAATCAGGCTGACAATCAGGTGAATCTTCTTGGTTGATCATTTACTTATCATTCTTTTAAACGGTACTTTCAACACACACACAAACAATTTTTCCCCTTTTAAAGAACAGTTTTCCTGCACCTAAGTGGGGGTCTACCTAGGTTGGGCCGAGTGGACCTCCGGGGCCCAGTGTCAGTGGGGACATGCAGTGGGGCAGAGGGAACAATCAGTTCCTCTTCCCTGCTTTCGTGTGGGGCAGGCGGAGGCATAGGGGAGCTGGGTACAGGTTCATCCCTGGGCACTGGCTCATGGTCGACCACTTCCATCACTTCTTCATCCACAGGTTGTGGAAACAGTATCACTGGAAGGATCACCGCACCATTCTGTGTAGGCCAGTCTGCTGGAAAGTCACACATCACGGTGTGGATTACCTCTTTTGCCTTCTCCGCCGGTCTAGGAACCTGAGCTTCAGCCGCTGCCCTCAATGCTGGTGGGCACCTCTTCAGATGGTCCCGGGAAACCGTGGCCAAAGTGCCCCCTTGGTCACGACTGATCTGATAGGCCTTCCCATCTTCCCATTGTGGGCTGTATGACATATGGAGTTTGTTCCCATTGATCATCCAGCTTGTGGGTCCTCCTTTTTCGCTTCAGCACTACATCTCTAGGCTGGAAAGGATCAGCAGACGCCTTCTGGTTGAAGCGCTGCTCCTGTTGTTCCCGACTCCGACTCAAATTCTTCTCGACATACTCCTGAATTTGTCGGTACTGCACCCTCCGCCGAGTGTCCCATTCAGCTGTCGAAGGGAGTGCTTCTGGGGCTTCCAATCCCATGTCCAGATCCACCGGTAGCCGGCCGGGGCGAGCCCTCATCAGGTATGCTGGGGTGCATTTCGTTGATCTGGAAGGGATATTGTTGTACATGTCGACTAAGTCAGGTAGCTTCTCCGGCCACAGGTTCCGCTCTTATAGCGGCAACGTCTTGAGGAGGCCCAGGACCAGGTGGTTCATCTTTTCACACATGCCGTTGGTTTGGGCATGGTAAGGCGTGGTCCGGATTTTCTTGCAGCCGTAAAATTCATGGAATACCTCCGCTTCAAAGGCCGGGCCTTGGTCAGTAAGCACCTTCTCAGGGTATCCATGTGGCCTACAAAAATAAGCCTGGAACGCTCTAGCGGCGGTACGGCCAGTTAGGTTTTTGACTGGGACAACCACCATGAACCTTGAATAGTGGTCGACAATGGTTAGAGCGTAGGTGTACCCACTTCGGCTGGGGGTGAGCTTTACATGGTCCAGGGTGACCAGCTCCAGCGGTTGATGTGTAACGTTCGGGTGTAGGGGCGCCTTCTGGCTGGCCTTGTCCTTCCTTCTCAGCGTGCAAGGGCCACACTCTTGGCACCAGGCCTCTACAGATTCCCGCATTCCACTCCAATAGAACCGCTCTCTCAACAGCATTTCTAGTTTCTTCCATCCGAAGTCTCCAGCACCATCATGGTATGCTTGCAGGACGGTGGGCATGTTAGCTTGGGGAATCACCAACTGGCGGATTTTCTCATGGGTCTTCGGGTTAATCAGCTCACGGTACAACTTCCCCTGGTGTAGATACAGCCGGTCCGTTCTCGCCACAGGCGTTGGGCTTCAGCTGGGGCGGCAGGTTCTATTCCAGCAGCGCCTTGTTCCACCAAGATCTTGACTAGGCGGCAGCGGGAGCCTGGTCCTGAGCTTCTTGCCACTCTTGGCTGGGCAGCGGGTCCAGGGTTACCAGTTGTTGATAGACATGCACCTTCTCAGTCGGTGGCTGATGAAATGCGGGCAGCTCAATCTCTTCGAGGTCATCATCCTCCGGCCCTTCTTCCAACAAGTGGGGCATCCGAGAGAGTGCATCAGCATTAACGTTGGCACGGCCGGCCCTGTTCTTGATGGTGAAATCGTAGTTGGCTAGCCTAGCCACCCACCGCTGTTTTAACGCGCCCAGCTTGGCGGTGTCCAGGTGGGTCAGTGGGTTATTATCCGTGAAAGCGGTGAACTTAGCCGCTGCCAGGTAATGGCGGAATCGCTCGGTGATAGCCCACACCAGTGCCAGGAGCTCAAGTTTGAAAGAGCTGTAGTTCTCAGGGTTCCTCTCAGTCGGTCGGAGCTTTCGACTAGCATAAGCAATTACTTTTTCCTTCCCATCTTGGACCTGGGAGAGAACTGCCCCCAAGCCTACATTGCTGGCATCGGTGTAGAGGATGAAGGGGTGGCTGTAATCAGGGTAGGCAAGGATTTCTTCTCCAGTCAGGGCCGCTCTCAGCTGGCGGAAGGATTCCTCATGCCTTTCTTCCCACACCAGTGGGGCCCCTAGGGGCTTACCACCTTTGGTCTGTCCCACGAGGAGGTCTTGCATGGGGGCAGCCATCTTCGTGTACCCCTTGATGAAGCGACGGTAATACCCCACCAGGCCCAGGAACTGCCTCACTTCCCTCACCGTAGTCGGCCTCGGCCAGTCCTGGATGGCGGTGATTTTCTCGGGGTCTGGGGCGACACCCTCCGCTCCAACCACATGCCCCAGGTACTGCACTCTGGGTTTCAGCAGATGACACTTGGAGGGCTTCAACTTCATCCCATATTTAGCAAGGGACGCGAACACCTTGGCTAGGTGCTCCAGATGGGCTTCATATGTCTGGGAGTACACAATCACATCATCCAGGTACAGCAAGACGGTCTCGAAGTTCAAATGCCCCAGGCAGCATTCCATCAGCCGTTGGAAGGTTCCAGGGGCATTGCACAGCCCGAACGGCATGCTATTAAACTCGCAGAGTCCCATAGGGGTGGTAAATGCAGTTTTCTCTCGGTCTTCTGGTGCCACAGCCACCTGCCAGTACCCACTGGTGAGGTCAAGGATGGAGAAGTAGTTAGCGGTTCTCAGCGCAGCCAGGGACTCCTCAATGCGGGGCAGAGGGTAAGCATCCTTATGCATTATCTGGTTAATTTTTCGGTAATCCACGCACATCCGCATGGTGCCATCCTTCTTCTTAACCAGTACCAACGGGGCGGCCCAGGGACTACAGCTGTCCCTAATAACCCCTGCCTCCTTCATGTTCCTCAACATGTCCTTAGCACATTGGTAGTGTGCAGGGGGAATAGGCCTGTACCTCTCTTTGATAGGGGGGTGCTCACCGGTGGGGATATGGTGTTGGACCCCTTTAATCTGCCCAAAGTCTAGGGGGTGCTTGCTAAAAACCTGCTCATACTCCTGTACCACCCGGTATACCCCTTCTTTGTGATGTGTAGGGGTATCGTCAGTGCCTACGTGTAGCTGTTGACACCACTCGTCTAACTCCCCTGGGAATGGGTGAATGCTGGCAGTAAGTGGTGAGGTTGGGGGAACGGCCTCGTGGATGGTGTGGGGATCCACAGTGAACAACTTAGCAAGGGTAGCGTACCGGGGAAGCCTGACTTCTTCCTCCTCACAGTTCAGCACCCTCACGGGCACTCTCCCCTTCTTTACATCTACCACCCCGCAGGCGGCCATTACTGTGGGCCAGTGTTCCAAGGCCATGGGCTCTATCATGGCGGGGTAGTCTCGCCCCTGTGGCCCTACTGCTGCCCTGCACCAAATCATCATCTCACTCCGGGGAAGTACAATCAAAGGGGCAACATCCATCACTCGCACCCCGCCAATCTCTTCTCCTTTCGAACTCACATGTTGGCGGTACATCAGGGCTCGGATCTCACGCTGCACAGCTCTCTGACGGCTCCCCGCCGCCGTGGCGGCCAGCTGCTGCAGTAGGGTCAGTACGTCACTCATACAGTGCTCCATCACGTTAGTCCCTAACACTACCTTCGGGTTATGATCACTGGGTTCATTCATTATCACAATCATACCCTGGTGTTGCAGTTCAGCTCGCCCCACAGTCATGGCCACTTGTTTGTACCCCACTTGGGTCAATGGGAGCCCATCAACAGCAATCAGTGTTATGCTGGCATCTGGGGGAGCCAGTTCGTCCTTTCCCCAGTACCGTTGATACAGTGTGTATGGTATAGTGGTTACCTGTGATCCAGTGTCCAGGAGAGCCATCACTGGTATGCCGTCCACGGCCACAGGGATGATGGGCCGGGCCCCGATGTACCGATCCCACCAGTCTGGGGGGCCATGGGGTTTTACTCCTGAGGATTGGCCCGTGGCCCCAGGGGTTGCTCGTTTAATGGACACCGTCGGGAGTAGTGGCCAGGTTTGCTGCACCTGTAACAGATTGGGGGTCCATACTGTGAGTCATTGGCTCTTCTCCGCTGCATCCAGGGGCCGTCCTCAGGGCTGTCGGCGAGTTGCATCTTCACCGGGGCCTGGGATCTGGTCGGAGGCTGGAGTGCGGCGAGGATCTTAGCAAGGTCCCCATCCATGCGGCGAACCTGAGCAGCGAGTTCTTCTATCGTTATGTTTGGGGCTGCAGGTACTGGAGGTGCTGGTGGGGTAGGGGCCACCACGACGGGAGCAGTTTCCATCGGCTATGGGGCTGGCTCAGGGGCTTCAAATGCGGGGGGTTGCAGAGCTTTGATGGCCCGTTCCTTTAACACGGCAAAGTCCACATCAGGGTGTTCCAGGGCCCACAGCCGAAGTTGTTTGCGGTCCTCTGAGGACCTCATCCCCTGGACAAACTGCTCACTCAACATTTTGTTGCTGTCCGCACTGTTGATGGTGTCCACCCGCTTCAGTGTGCGGAGTGCGGTTTGCAGGCGCAAGGCATAGTCCTGAATGCTATTCGCGGGCCGTTGCCGGAATTGATAGAACTGCATCCGCAACTCTGCCCCGGTACGGGTCTCAAAGGCCATCTGCAGCTTCTCAAAGATGGTGGCTACAGAGGACCGGTCCCCCTCGGCCCAGGACTCCGCCTCCTTCTCAGCCGCGCCGGTTAGCTGCCCCAGCACTAGCGCTGCACGTTGCTTATCAGTCAGGGGGTACAGTTCCAGTAGCGGACTAAGCTTCTTCCGGAAAACCTGCAAGGCATCAGGTTTCCCATCGTACTTCGGTAGCCAGGCAGCTCCGGGCACATAGGGCAAGGAGAACGGCATCACCTGAGCGAGAGCTGGGGCCGTGGCGCCCCCCTGGGCAGGCCCATTCCCATCTACGGGTGCCCCCGCGACTGCGACCGCCGCATCTCCAACGGCTCCGTCGGGCGCAGACATCTTGTTTCCGTCCCCCTTAGTCTCTTTACGGCTCCTCCTCCACAGGGGTGGGGTTTTGGCCTTCGCGCCTCCACTACTCGAGGAGACGCTCGAGCGGGAATTCTTCGCGCCCAAGATAGCGGCTTCTCAATTTTTCCGGCCGGACACCTCCGGCGGTAACAACGCGCACCTCTACCAGACGGCAGAGCGGTAGGATCCTGTTTGTGACGCCAAGTTGTCGCGGGCGGAGGAGGGGACGCTGCGCTCTCCCACTGCTCGGGTCCGGCTGCTGCTGCTCGGTGGTGGCTCGAGCGGTGGGCCGGATCCCGGGGACTCAAGCGGCGCTCCTCGCCCGTGAGTGAAAAGGGGATTTGATTGGATGGTGGGGATTTGGTTATTGTCCGTGACGCCACCCACGGTTGTGGTGAAGTTGGTGACACCACCGCTGCTCTGGACGGGGATCCCAGGAGCGGTGACAGGGAGCAGCTTTGATGTTAGTTCTAGAGATGAGCGAACCGGTCGCGGTTCGGCTCAAGGTCGGTTCGCCGAACGGGGGTCCCGTTCGAGTTCGGTTCGACGAACGTTCGACGAACCGAACTCGAACCAATAGGCTATAATGGGAGGCAATCACAAACACATAAAAATGCATGATAAATGTACACAAACAGTTAATAAACATTGCCATAACACTTACCGGTCCCCGCGATCCCTCCTGCACTCTGTCTCCTGCCGCTATTCCATCTGATGATCGCTGAATCCTCCCGGTGACCGGCACTGCCAGCAGAGAAGCAGGACCTATCGTGACGTCAAAATAGCCATGTGACCAGTCACGTGGCTATTATCTCATTGGCTACAGACTGGTCACATGACTATGACACGTCATGTAGGACCTGCGAGTGCATCTCTCCGGTACACGGTGCACATTTGTGTATCGCCGTGTACCGGCGATATGCTCTAGCACACGGTCGACTCCCCGTTCCGTTAGGGACCGGCTGACACAGCCGGTCATTAACGGAGATCACCGTTGCCATAGCAATGCAGTTAGCGGTGACGTCACCGCTAACCGCGGCTCCGGGAGCACCGTTGCTATGGTAACGCGTCTGTCAGCGTTACCGCTGTTACCGCTAGCAGCACTGATCACTCACGGAGTGAAGGCTGCACGCTGCTTCCCGATTGTAGTGAGGATTGTAGTGAGGATGAGGTGCCCCAGCCCATCAAGTAATGGGCTGGGGCACCTCATCCTCAATACAATCCTCACTACAATCCTGAAGTGCAGTTTCTTCAAACTCATTTAAAGGCACTTGGAACGCTGAAATTGCTGCTTATAATTTAAGCCTCTATTAAAAACCTCTTATTAGCGCTGGTTTATTGGGGATTTATTGGGCTGACAGGGGGTAATAAAGATGGAGTCTCTAATGTGTCTGTGTATTTATTTCTATTAAAGTATTTTTTCTCTGTGTGGTGTCTTTTTTTTAACCCTTTATTGGAGATTCTTAGAGAGATGGCCGGGTCAAATGTGCCTGACATTAAGAATCTCTAGCTTAATACTGGCTAGTAAAACAAAGCCAGTATTAACTCATGATTACCCAACAAGCCACCCGGCTCCAGGGCTGTTGGAAGAGTTGGATACAGCGCCAAATGATGGCGCTTCTATGAGAGCGCCATTTTCTGGGATGGCTGCGGACTGCAATTCGCAGCAGAGGCGCCCAGAAACCTCGGGCTAACCTGTGCTGCGGATTCCAGTCCCCAGCTGCCTAGTTGTACCCGGCTGGACACAAAAATGGGGCGAAGCCCACGTCATTTGTTTTTTAATTATTTCATGAAATAAGTGAAATAATTAAAAAAAAAAAAGGGCTTCCCTATATTTTTGGTTCCCAGCCGGGTACAAATAGGCAACTGGGGGTTGGAGGCAGCCCGTGGCTGTATGCTGTACCTGGCTAGCATACAAAAATATGGCGAAGCCCACGTCATTTTTTTGGTGGGCAAAAAACTTCTGCATACAGTCCTGGATGGAGTATGCTGAGCCTTGTAGTTCTGCAGCTGCTGTCTGCTCTTCTCCATACAGACACACAGCAGCTGCAGAACTACAAGGCTCAGCATACTCAGCATACTCCATCCAGGACTGTATGCAGAAGTTTTTTGCTGAAAAAATTATGTGGGCTTCGCCATATTTTTGTATGCTAGCCAGGTACAGCAGGCAGGTACGGCTGCCCCCAACCCCCAGTTGCCTATTTGTACCCGGCTGGGAACCAAAAATAAAGGGAAGCCCTTTTTTTATTATTTCATGAATTTCATAAAATAATTAGAAAACAAATGACGTAGGCTTCGCTCCATTTTTGTGTCCAGCCAGGTACATCTAGGCAGCTGGGGATTGGAATACGCAGCACAGGTTGGCCTGAGCTTTCTGGGCCCCACTGCTGCGAATTGCAGTCTGCATCTGCCTCAGAAAATGGCACTTTCATAGAAGCACCATCTTCTGGCGCTGTATCCAACTCTTCCAGCACCTGCCTGCTATACCTGGCTAGCATACAAAAATATGGTGAAGCTCACGTCCTTTTTTTGTAGTTTTTTGGCCAAAAAATTAAAAAATGCTTCCGTGGATTTTCCATTGCCAGTGAAGGTAACACCAAGCAGTGGGGGTTAGCAGCCAGTAGCTGCTTGGATTACCCTTAGCTAGCAATACAAAAAATGCAGCGGGAGCCCATATATATTTTTTTTAATTATTTATTTAAATAACTAAAAACAAAATGGGCTTCCCTGTATTTTGATTGCTGGACATCACAGTGCTGTAAAAATAAATCTTTAAAAAAAATGACATAGCGCTCCGCGGTATTTTTGATTCTCAGCGCAGATAAAGCAGACAGCTATGGGTTGCCACCCCCATCTGCCTGTCGTTACCTTGGTTGGCAATCAAAATACAGGGAAGCCCATTAATTTTTTCTATTTAAAAAATAGTTAAAAAAAAAATGACGTTGGGTCCCCCCATTTTTGATAGCCAGCTAGGGTAAAGCAGACGGCTGTAGCCTGAAAACCACAGCTGGCAGCTTTACCGTGGTTGGGGATCCAATGTGGAGGTCCCCCCAGGCTCTTTTTTTATAATTATTTTATAAATATTAATAATTACACAAAAAAAGTAGGGTCCCCTCCAAATTGGATCACCAGCCAAGGTAAAGCGGACAGCTGTGGTCTGGTATTCTCAGGGTGGGAAGGTCCATAGTTATTGGGCCTTCACAGCCTAAAAATAGCAGGCCGCAGGCACCCCAGACGTGGCGCATCCACTAGATGCGCCAATCCTGGCGCATCACCCCAGCTCATCCCGTGCCCTGGTGCAGTGGCAAACGGGGTAATAAATCGGGTTGATACTAGCTGTAAAGTCACCTGAGATCAAGCCCAGCAGTTTGTGATGTCATGGCGTCTATTAGATACCCAACATCATAAACTGTCAGTACTAACAAAAACAAAAAATCGACAAAAGAAATTTATTTGAAAAAACAGTCCCCAAAACATTTCCTCTTTCACCAATTTAGTGTAAGAAAAAAAATAAAGGGGTCCCACGACGACTCTGGACCGTCTAGAATATGGGGGGGAGACACTCAGGGAACGTATCCCCCATTTTCTAGGAGTGCGGACCCTTCATGTGAGGAGTGTGGGTGCAATGAATCTGCACTCACTCTCCCCGGGTCCACAGCAGCAGAGTCCATGTCGTAATGGTTGCTACCAAAGCTGCAATGCCCTGCTCATGAGGTAAGGGCATGCCTAATCAGGAGAACTACTGTAGAGGATGCTCTGCTCACTGGTATATAGGTGCTCAGAGGTAATAATAGATAAAAGTAGTAAGTAACCTCGGCACTCTAAATCTCCCAGACTAAGTCAGTAAGTCACAACGGATAGTAATGCAAAATCACTCTTTATTGGTCCGTATTAAGAAAAAAAAAAATTTCATAAGCATATATGTTTTTGTCCAAAACAAGTTACAAATGACGTTTCGGTCTGAGCCTTCGTCAGATTGGACTTATCTGCATGTAATCATGAAAAATGACAATAATCAGTATCACATAAGAGTGAGAGAACAATAACATAAACTCGAACAATGTAGAGGTACAATTGGGATGCAGCAAAAAAATTGCAACACAGCAAGAAATGAAACACATGATACAAACGTCATAATACAGTACAAGGACAATATAGTAATGACAAATATGGGGTCAGAGTAGGCTTAGACAGCTCTGGTACGAAAGAGATGTCAATCATAAAGTAACATGTGCAGTAGGTGTAGAGCTACACTATGCATGGCAGAGCTAATGGGTAGACCGACCATAGAAAAAGAACGGAAAAAAGTGGAGAAAAAGTGGAGAAAAAATGGAGAAAAAGTGGAGAAAAAGTGGAGAAAAAGTGGAGAAAAAATGGAGAAAAAGTGGAGAAAAAGTGGAGAAAAAGTGGAGAAAAAATGGAGAAAAAGTGGAGAAAAAAATGGAGAAAAAAATGGAGAAAAAATGGAGAAAAAGTGGAGAAAAAGTGGAGAAAAAATGGAGAAAAAGTGGAGAAAAAGTGGAGAAAAAGTGGCGAAAAAATGGAGAAAAAGTGGAGAAAAAGTGGAGAAAAAGTGGAGAAAAAGTGGAGAAAAAGTGGAGAAAAAGTGGAGAAAAAATGTAGAAAAAATGTAGAAAAATGTAGAAAAAGTGGAGAAAAAGTGGAGAAGTGGAGAAGTGGAGAAGTGTTTGTTCATGCCAGATGGGAGATAAATAATTTTTTACCGGCGCTGTCATTTACTGTAACGTGATTATCGGTGTACGGTGTATACCTGTGATCATGTGAGCGGGGACCGGAAAAACCGTCCTGAATCATGATCTCCAGGGTCTCAGCTAGCCCTGAAACCCCGGAGATTTTCTGACGCTGGGGGGCGTTATTCACTTATTTCTGCCTGCTGTTTATAAACGGCAGATCAGAAAAAGGCTACATTAACACGACCCATCCATTTTTGTGGTCTGCAAAAAACAGTCCGTTTTTTTTCACGGGTGCATCCATGTGGCATCCGTTTCCGTTCCGTAGACGGACCGTCTGTCATCTGTTTGTCATCCGTGTGCCTTTCGTTTTTTTTGTGTACTGCAAAAAATCTGAATGAGAGTAAATGCATAAATTTACCCAGGATCCATAGCTTCATCCTACATGAGGCGGTCACATGTTTACTCCAGTGCCATTTTCTACTGCTTTTCACAGCGTAGAGCGCTCTGGTGATTTTCTTGTGCTTGTGCACTTCATATCAGTCTTTTCTGTCATTATAATGGCAGAAAGACACATAATGTCCCACTCTCCTGCATTTTGTAATTTTGCACCCTTTGGTGCCTTTCATGTGGCACTAAGGGGTGCTTAGCTTTGTATTTAGCCAAAAAAATGAAAAAAAAAAAATGACGTAGGGTTCCCCCTATTTTTGTAGCCAGCTAGGGTAAAGCAGACGGCTGCAGCCTGCAGACCACAGCTGGCAACCTCAGCTTGGCTGGTAATCCAAAACTGAGGGCACCCCACGCTGTTATTTTAAATTAAATAAATAATTAAAAAAAAAAAACACGTAGGGGTCCCCCCAAAATTGGATCACCAGCCAAGGTAAAGCAGACAGCTGGGGTCTGATATTCTCAGACTAAGGAGGTCCATGGTTATTGGACTCTCCCCAGCCTAAAAATAGCAGGCCGCAGCCGCCCCAGAAGTGGCGCATCCATTAGATGTGCCAATCCTGGTGCTTCGCCCCAGCTCATCCCGCGCCCTGGTGCGGTGGCAAACGGGGTAATATATGGGGTTAATACCAGATGTGTAATGTCACCTGGCATCAAGCCCTGAGGTTGGTGAGGTCAGGCGTCTATCAGATACCCGACATCACCAACCCAGTCAGTAATAAAAAAAAATAGACGACAAACACATTTTTATTTGAAAAAACACTCCCCAAAACATTCCCTCTTTAACCAATTTATTAGAAAGAAAAACAAATCCAGGTCTGGTGTAATCCAAGGGGTTGCCATGACGATCCACACTGTCCCAGTCAATGAAGAGCAGGATGTTCCCCATTGGCTGGGAGAGCAGTGCAGTGACCTGAGCTAACATCAATGGGTCAGCCCAGGTCACTGCAGGGGATGACAAGTGCTGCTGTCAGCGAGGTACATTACCTGCGCTGATCTCCAGCACACTGACAGCCCCTGTCACTGAGTTCAATGACCGGTGCCTTCACACCAAGTATCGCGAGAGGCCCGTGACGTCACCGCTAGTCAGTCTCGGGTCGGAAGCGAGAGAAGGTGATGTGACAAGCGGCGGCCATGGAGGACAGTGACAGCGCTGAGGTCGGGATGGCGGGACTTCATCACCGCAGGTAAGCCGAGCAGGACCATGTGTGTGTGTGTGTGTGTGTAAGTGTACATGCCGCGGGCAGGAGGGGGCGGAGCGAGCTGAGCGGGGAAGTGTGGGCTTCCTGCACGTAACTAGGATAAACATCGGGTTACTAACCAAAGCACTTTGGTTGGATACCCGATGTTTATCTTGATTACCAGCTTCTGGCAGGCTGCCAGCGATGGCTCCTGCACACTGTAGCTGTAAAAAGCCCTGCTTTTTGCTGCTAGAACCGTTCTCGAACGTATCTAGAACTATCGAGCTTTTGCAAAAAGCTCGAGTTCTAGTTCGATCTCGAACAGCCCCCAAAATCACTCGAGCCTAGAACTGGAGAACCTCGAACCGCGAACCGCGCTCAACTCTAGTTAGTTCTCCCCTCCTTGGGTAGGGGGTTGGTTGTCCCGGGGCCCAGTGATGGGGTAGGGATGGATGGCAGGCGGGTTACGGGGCCTGGCGAGGTGCAGGGTCGTGGGGGCAGCGCTGTGCCGCACGGCACGGTGGTACTCACTCAGCCAATGATGAGGACACAGTTCTCGGTAAAACACACGGCTGGATGGACGGGTCCCATAGATGGCTGCGGTTTTGTTTCTCCCGGCAGGTTGATGGTGACTGCCTTTCCCTGCACCTGTGTACTGTAAACGGTCCCAATGGGTTGGATGGCTTGGATGGTTGCTGGAGGAGCCCCTTTTGCCCGCAGGCTCTGGCCCTGGGAACTTTAGCCTTGGCGGTGACTGTGTTTCCCTCTCTCGGTTGGACGGTTGCCTTCTCATGGGACTTGGCTGCTGGGAAACCCAGGAGGTTCCCTTCGCTAATGATTTTGGCAAATTCACAGCAACTCCTAGCCTTGCCGGGGTCCGTAAGCCCCTGCCAGATGGTGCTGACTTCTCTTTGCGTACCGGTTCGGTACCGCCGGGCCACCGCCCGTCCACGGTCCTTACGGTTAGCTCCAATAGGCCACTCCTGCAGACGGTCACCACCGTCTGCCAATCTTGCTGATCCGTCCGTGCCACACACCCGGACCAACTTCAGGCTGCTCAACTGCTACTTTCCTTCCTCTCACTTTCACTTCCAAAACAAAACTGTTTTTCCCACCTCCAGGACTGTGAACTCCTCGGTGGGCGGGGCCAACCGCCTGGCCCACCCCCTGGTGTGGACATCAGCCCCTGGAGGAAGGCAACAAGGGTTTTTGTCTGACTTTGGTGTGCCTGACCGGGAGTGTGGGGTGTCTTTGTGTTGTTCTCTCTGGCCCCTGGCTTGTCCAGAGCGCCACACTTCCCTTGGCTAGTTGCTCCCTGTGGGTGTACTAACATGCTAATGAATACGCAGAGTTAAGGCCGCTTTACATGCTGCGATATCGTGACCGATATCGCTAGTGTGGGTACCCGCCCCCATCGGTTGTATGACATGGGAAAATCACTCCCCGTGGCGCACAACATCGCCCAGACCCGTCACACTACTTACCTGCCCTGCGACGTTGCTGTGACCGGCAAACTGCCTCCTTTCTAAGTGGGTGGTTTGTTCAGCGTCACAGCAGTGTCACTGAACCGCCACCCAATAGAAGCGGAGGGGTGGAGATGAGCAGGACGGACATCCCGCCCACCTACTTCCTTCCGCATTGCGGGCGGGAGGCAGGTAAGGAGAGGTTCCTCGTTCCTGCAGTGTCACACGGAGCAATGTGTGCTGCCGCAGGAACGACGAACTACATTGTTACTGCTGCAGCAACGATATTCGAGAATGGACCCCCATGTCACCGATGAGTGATTTTGCACGTTTTTGCGATGATGCAAAATCGCTCAAAGGTGTCACACGCAACGGCATCGCTAAAGCGACCAGATGTGCGTCACAAATTCCGTGACCCCAACGAGATTGCTTTATCGATGTCGCAACGTGTAAAGCGGCCTTTAGAGGATGCTTGTGATCATCTCTTTGCTGCCATCGTGTCCGATGGTGGATTTCGGCTCAGTGCACATGATCCCTGACTTTCAGTCATGCGCACTATGAAGCCGAGTGTACGCGTCCTGGTTTCAGACCCATGTAGTGTGCATGACCAAAAGTGGCAGGGTTATGCGCACTGAGCTAAAGCCCAGCGATGGCAGCATAGGGGTGAGTGGGATCATCCTCTGATGCTGCACATTCATTAGCACGTTAGCACGCCACAAGATGTATTTACATGCTAAGTGGACCGACTAGCCAAGGGAAGTAACGCCCTTGTGACTAGCCGCTGACCTCATTATATATCATATAGGAAATACCTTTTCTAAAGATCCCTTTATCTATGCTACTAGATACATGGACAGTTAGGCAGGGATTAGCAACATACACTCAGTACTGCTCATGGTTCTGGGTGTATATTGTATCTGACAGGTTCCCTTTAACAAATACTCCTAGGGGCACCACAGCTCAGCTTTTGTGATGACCTACAAGAGTAAAATGATAAAATGAACTACTCCTTTGATTCTTCACACAGAGCAGCAGCACAACTGCAGACAACTAGAGATCAACGTATCCATTGAACTCGGGTTCACAGGGTTCAGCCGGACTTTAGATAGAGTTCAGTTCGGGGCCCGGACTTGACCTAAACTTGATCCCAGAGCCCAAACCCCATTTGAAATCATTGATTGGCCAGTTCTGCTCACTGCCTACATACAACCAGCCATAAACACAGGAGGGAGAATGGGGTATTTTATTTTTTAATGCACTACATCCAAAAACTTTATTTTTACCTCCACAGAGAGCAATTTAGAGACTGCATGTGACTTGCACTGGGCCAAGTACTGAGCGTATCCAAGCACAGTGATGCTCGATCGAGTGGTTAACATATGTACATCACCCGAACTCTGAACTCAGACACTGATTTCTTTAAAAGTCTGTACGGTATGAGTGCCGAACATTAAAGCTCAGGTTTGCGCATCTATAGTTGTGGCCACCAATTCTCATTCACTACACAAAATCTCCCAGGGGAGTATTATATTCCGGGAGAAAACCCCAAATCAGGACCAAGTGAAAGGGTCCTGGCTCCTATCCTGAGACCTACAGGGGGCATTGTGGAAAGTATTGTGCAACTATGATGAAGAGTCAGACCTCCTGTCACCATTCCTCAGCTTATAGAAACAATGTCACAGACACAATTTGCCTTCCTTCACTTATAAAGATATTTATACTTCAGATACCCACGGGCCCCCGTCCTCAACAAGCACCCAATGTTATGAACCCAATTAGAGATGAGTGAACCTTCGATAAAGGTTCGCCAATGTCAAATGCGCTACGAGCCTTAGCCTGCTCGTTTGGGCTTGGTAACACGAGGTGTACCGCCCCAGCGCCAGCAGCCGGGCTGCCACTCGGATCAGAATCTGCGGTGGCTCGAGGGGTCTCAGGACCCGAGAGGGGTCGCGCGGACACCTGAAAAAAAAGGGGGTATTTACAGGGTAGTGTGTAATTATAGTTTGTGGTGCCACCCACGGTATGTGGTAAGGTGGGATACCACCGCTGCTGTTAAGGGCACCCGGTGGCAGTGGAATGGCAGCCAGATGTTTAACCCCTCCGTTGGTAGAGGGATGATGCCCCGGGGCTTGGCAATGGTGAGAGGGGAGTTCCGTTGGGAATGAAAGGGTCACTGCGTACTCACTCAGCCCAATAATGCTGACACCGACAACTTGTAAACCAGAATTCTTAGCACCTCTGTAGCCAGGAGGGAGCACGCCAGGATCCCGTGCCTGATGGTGTTGCCTGTTAGCCTGTGACCTTGGCACTTTGTTCTGCAGTTGGTCCCTTTCAGCTGGAAACTGAATGGGTCCCACTCACCCGTATGGATAACGGAGTGAGCTTGCTCTCAGGGTTCATGCTTGGGATTTTCTTGACTACAGTGGGAAAGTCCTATCCCTCCCGTTGCGCTAGTACATCGATTTTGGAGCAGGTGGAGGGCGAGTCTTGAAGGCCTCGTCCTCGTCGGGTAAATTACAAGGACGTGGCAAGCTACTTCACGGCCTAGGGTCCACGTACCCCATCGTGCCCTGGCCCATGCCCGGAGAAAGCTCAAGGCCGCCGGCTGCCCTGCTCGGCAGTTCCGTGCCCCTTGACACAATCCCCTGCGACCGGGGTTCTAGCTCCTACCAGGCCCAGACCAACGTCTGCCACCTAGTAACTGAGGAGCCCAGCTCCCTGACCTCTCCACACAAGAGTCACTGTTCACTCTGACTGTTTCCTAACACTCCTGACCTTCCCGTAACCAACCCACCAAGTGGCTAGCCCTATTCCCTTCAGGTTGTCCACTAGTGAGCTACCGAAAAACCCGTCTGCTCCTTTCCTCTCCTGGTAGAGAACTCCATAACTGTTGTGTCAGCTCCTAACTCCCTCTGGTGTCCACTCCTCCCCTGGTTCCCTGTCACTAGTGGGTGGCAGCCCCCCCATGTTTGGTGACTGCCTTAAGACTCGACCCTAGCCTGGTCCCCAATGGGGAGGGCAACTTGACTGTGTGTATGAGGTTGTCTGTGTGAAACCGGTTACTGACCTCCTCTGGATCCAGGATGAGTACCGCACCTTAAGGGAGGTGAAGCACCCTGTGGCGACTAAAGCCTCAGGGGCGCCACACATGAATTTGGCACAAATTCAAAATAGGGCTTTCATTTTCATGTCTTGAACCTTTTTGCAATGTCTGTTACCAAAAGTAACTAACATTTTGTAAAATTATTGGTATTCTAAAAAATAACAACTTTTATAGTAGCTCTCATAGTCCTCCTAATTGGTTGCAATACAAAATGAGAGTCTACTCCTTTGCAATCTTTGGCAATTTTTTGAGCAGTTTCTACAAAGTGAATTGATTGAATCGTCATGGAGTTGCGAGTTGTTTCATAAGAAATCCAATCACTCAAATAGTTGCAAGCTTTTCCAGGACCAGTGACAAGGAGTTAGAACTTGTTGTGGTGGCCTGATTAGAAGATAATGTGGCATCTAGAACCTGGGGAAGCAGTAATTGTGCTCAGCCATCATAAGACTGAACAAGGTTTGGCTTAGGCCTGTGACACACATCCGTGCCGCCGGCACGTGTTTGTCATTTTTTACACGTACCGGCGGCACGGAGACACGTTCAGCAATGCTACCCTATTGTAGCAGGCACACACACAAAAAAACCGCACGGAACGTGTGTCCGTGTGCGTTTGTACGTGTGTGCATTTTTCAAAGCGCTGACATGTCAGTGTTTTCTCCCGCAGCACGGGTATCACACGGCCCGCACCCGTACCACACGGGTGTAGTGTGGATGCGGTCCCGTGTGAAACGCCCCGGAGAAAACACACGTGTCAGTGAAAAAAAAACCAAACATTTACTCACCTTCTCCAGCCCTCCTGTCTCTGCCGCTGCTGCCTCTTGCTGTCGACCGCCGCTCATTATTCTCATTTAATATTCACTTCACTGCCTGGCAGCAGCAGCAGCGGGGAGACGGGAGGGCTGGAGACCGAACATCAGCACCACGGACAGCAGGAAGGACAGCAGGAAGGACCTGGTGAGTATGTAAATTACCGGTTCTACGTGTGCTGTCGCGGATAGCACACATAGAACACACGTGGCCCGCACGTATCAGAGACACGTACTTACCTGCACGCAACACGCAGGGGAAATACGTGTCTATCGGCACGTGCATGAATTTCACGTGAGTGTGGCAGAGGCCTTAAATGTTGCTCAATGAAAAACGTAGCTTTGCTGAGTTTGCCTTTTGCAAGTAAGTGCTTTAGTGGTAAATCAATGATAAGATTGTTTCTATTATACTGTAGCTATCAAGCCTGTGCTTCTTTGTAGTAAATTACAAAGGCAAGTCCTCTAAATAGTGTTGAGCGAGTATGCTTGTCACTACTCGGTACTCGCACGAGTATCACTGTACTCGGGCTACTCGGCGGGGACCGAGTAATCTCGCGATACTCGTGCTGTACTCGTGGTCTTCATCCCTGCATGTTGGCGCTCTTTTGAGAGCCAGCCCTCATGCAGGGATTGGCTGGCAGACCACTGCAATGCCACAGCCCTGTTAGTTGTGGAATTGCAGTGATTGGCCGGCCTACACAGCGTGACCGAGCCTTTATACCGGCCGGCGCGCTGTGCTCTGCTCACAGCCATTCAGACAGTCAGTGCAGGGAGAGTGTTGCTGCTTCAGGGAAAGGTTTGCGGCCCTTGATAGTTATTTCCGTAGCAGGGCTGCAAACAGTGTGACCAGAAGTCCTTCTCAGGACTATTGTAGTTGTATACAGGCAGACAGGGTATAGCCAGGTCGGAGTACAGAAGCAGAGTCCTTCTCAGGACTATTGTAGTTGTATACAGGAAGGCAGGGTATAGCCAGGCGGGAGTACAGGAGCAGAGTCCTTCTCAGGACTATTGTTGCTGTATACAGGCAGGGCAGGCAGGGTATAGCCAGGTCGGAATAAAGGCTAGTGACCAGAAGAGTCCTTCTCAGGACTATTGTAGCTGTATACAGGCAGGCAGGCAGGGTATATAGCCATTCCTAGTGGTGACCGTATACCAGCCTTCATCATATCTGGGGCTGGTGTACACAGTCTAAAACAGTCCTGATAGTGTCAGACTTCTCAGTAATTGTCGCTCCTAAAAAGCTGTTAGGTTCTTAGTGCATCCGTGTGTGCATTTAAAAACCGCACGTGTGTGCCTGTCGGTGGCAGCGTACAGGTGCACTTGTGTGCGTTTTGCACAAACTATTATATAACGCACAAGTGTAGTGTATAATACACGTCAGTCAGCAGTGTCTGATAGTGTCAAACTTCTCAGTAATTGTCGCTCCTAAAAACCTGTTAGGTTCTTAGTGCGTCCGTGCTTGCATTTAAAAACCGCACGTGTGTGCCTGTCGGTGGCAGCGTACAGGTGCACTTGTGTGCGTTTTGCACAGACTTGGATATAACGCACAAGTCTAGTGAATACACGTCAGCACAGCATTGCAAAATGCGCAAGGGCGTTGGCAAGGAACAAGGAAGTGGACGTGATGGTGGTGCAGGCAGAGGCCGAGGTCGTGGGCAAGCACTAATTTCGCCACAACAAAGGGCCACATCTACTCGCTCGCACGTCCTGTCCCAAATTCTTGGGGACCGCAGCAGTACACCGCTCTTGAACCAAGACCAGTGTCAACAGGTTGTTAGTTGGATAGCGGATAATGCTTCCAGTCAGATTGGCACCACCACAAACACTCTGTCTTCCACACGGTCAAGTGTCAGTAGCCGTGATACTGCACCGCACATTTCAGAACCTGATCCTCCTTCCTACCACAAGGCTGAGTACACGTCCTCGGACATTACTGATCCCACACTTGGACACTCGGAAGAGCTGTTCACGTTTCCATTCGCACATTCTGGCCTCTCGCCAGCTCCTGTTGAAGTGGGTCATGAGGAGATCGTATGTACAGATGCCCAAATATTTGAGCAGCGACGTTCTCAATGTGTCTCAACAAGGGGTGGACGATGATGAGATACAGTTGTCAGGAAGTCAGAAGGAGGAGCAGGGTGCGGAAGAGGAAGACGACGTGGTGGATGATCCAGTAACTGACCCAACCTGGCAGGAGGATATGCAGAGCGAGGACAGCAGTGCACAGGCGGAGGGAGGCGTAGCATCCCAACAGGCAGTAAGAAGCAGGGTGGTGGCCCCAGGCAGAAGTCAGGCAACCGTTCCCCGAAACAACAACACGACACAAGGTGCCTGTACAAATGTTAGGTCTTCCCGAGTCTGGCAGTTTTTTAAGTTGGCTCCAGATGATTCTAAAAAGGCCATTTGCAACACCTGCCGTGCCAGCATCAGCAGGGGTACCAAAACTAGCAGCCTGACCACCACCAGCATGATCAGGCACATGTCAGCCAATCACCCGACTTTGTGGGAGGTACAACAGAGTCGAGGAGCAGTGCTTGCTGATGTCACTGCTACGTCTTTGCTTGTTGTGCATGCGAGCCAATCCCCTGTCCATGCTGCCTGCAAACAAGCCTCCTCCGGCCCTGCACCTGCAGTTGCCTACGCAGAAATAACACCATCATCAAGCACATCCTTTTCCCAGCTCAGCGTTCAGTTATCCATTCAGCAAACCTTTGAATGCAGGCGCAAATACACTGCAAACGCCCCACATGCCACAGTTCTAAATGCTAATGTGAAGCCCCGAGAACGCTGTGTCGGTGCATTACCTTCAGGGACTCCACTGGCTCAGTCTGGTCACAGGTAGGAAATCTTCTATTTGTCGTGACGCCACTCTCAGAATTGCGGTCAGTGGGGACCGCCACTGCAGGTTAAGGGATGCCTGGGGCTGATGGTGGGTGCAGTCGGTTGTAATAGCCTCCTGAGAGTGAGGCAAGCCCCAGGGCCCTGTGTAGGTGTGTAGAACCACAAGGCGCAGAATAACTCCACACAAGCAGGATGTCTTTCAGGGGTTTTACTCACTTCAGATGGCAGGGTGAGTAACCCGGGCGTAGCTGGGATGAACCAGGCTGGAACCAGGTATCCTTCAGGCTGACTTCTGATGGTGACTACCAACTCGCCTTCCTTAGCCCTTGGTGGTTTGGGGTAACCCCGACTTTTAGTCCCTATGGGGGTCACCCAGGGAAGTTGCCGAAGCCTCTCTCCCCTTCGTTTGCCGTTTGCTTGTTGCCTGGGCCAGATCACTCCAGCTGCTTGCCTCCTGTGAACTATGGGCCCTAACTGTGGCTACGTGGCTGCGGCTTTTAGGTGTTGTGGTGTGGGCTTTGAGGGCCCCACACCGGCAGGTTTAGCAGGGAAAGGTGGATCTATCCCCGCTCCGGGATCTGCCGCCCGTTTGGGCCTGGTTCTCCCTAGCAGTCTCCTTACTTCCCACTCTGTGCTCTCTCTCTAGCTGGAGATGGGTTTCGGGTAGCACTCCTAGGTGACCGTTCTCCCCCGTCGGTAGCCACTGCGCGGACGCTGTCAGACTGCAACAGCCCCAGGGGTAGGGGTCAGCTCTCCTCGGAGCTCCCTGGACTCTGCACTGAACCGGCTCACTGCTCCTCCTCTCCTGTTCTTGCCTACGCCACCTAGCAACCAGGCTCTCTTACCACACCCCTTGAGAGGAGATGGAGGCTTTTGGCCCCCTCCACTATTCCAGTGGAGGTGAAGGCTTTTCCCCCTCCTGGGATCCCCAGGGGTCCTCTCATAGGTACATGTGTGAGACCTGATCACTATGCGCCTGTGTAGTCACACCTCGGTCAGCCTTCTGGATTACCTGTTTGTACTGTCCCCAGCATGGGTGCAGTACTCAGTGGTGCCTGACCAGGTCAGGGGCGCCACATTCCCCCTTAGTTATCACCAGCACGTCCTCGGGCTGCAAGACAACATTTTAAAATGCATAAAACATTAAAACATGTAAAACATTTAAAACCACCAGGTACCATACATCACTACCCTCCACCCACAAGTCCGTTAACCCACCCAAACCCTTTCAGGAGGCAGGTCACCGGTCCTTTTGGTAACCAGGTCTGGGCCATCCGTTTCCCCAGACCTTTCCTCCAATCTGCCTCTCCTGTTGGCCGCGCCTTCAGCCACTTCTGGCAGGATGTAGAGGCGGCTTTCATGGGCTGGTGGTCTTCAGGGCATACCTGGCCTGGTGAAGCCGCGCCTTCAGCCACTTCTGGCAGGATCCAGAGGCGGCCTTCACAGTTGGTGCTGACCAGGTACCCTCTTTGTGGTGGAGAGCCAGGCCCCATAAACAGGCATGCTCTCTGGTTGCAGGTAAGCCAAGGCCCTATATACGGACGTGCTCCCTGGTTGCAGACGAGCCAAGCCCCTAAACAGGCTGACTCTGGTGGTGGTGGTGCCCTCTGGTGTAACTATTTACACTGCGAGAGTTTGTGGCTATAGCCAGTTCATAGCCTTAAGGTTCATTTCTCACATTAGTTTATGTGGGCACATTGCTTAAACATTAACGTTGCAAAACTTCAAACTGGTCAAACAGTAACTTCTCTTCTTACTTTATGCAGATTCCTCCTCACCAGGGCTTGGGCCTGTAGGGCTGCGGCACCTGTTGGTTTCTTGACCTTTTTCTTCATCTGTGGTAGTCTCGTCAGTAGGTCCTTTGTCTTTTCTTTCTTTATCGCTGTCTTTCCTTTCTTCTTCTTTAGGACATGGTGCTACATCTAGCGCATACCAGCCCCTTTCTCCTTGATGCATGGTAAATTGTACGGAGTCTCCCATTCTTAGGTTCCTTCCTGGATGTCCTCTGGGCAGATGGGCTCTGACGTCTCTTCTATTGACAAAAATGCCCTCTTTCATACCTGGTGCCACTATAAAGCCATATCCGCTCTTCAAGTTAAAGTCTTCCACAACTCCTCTACAAAGGGGTCCTCTGACCTGTGCTTTGGCTCTCCTCAGGAACCGTTTTTCTTCTAGGTCTCGGGCCGTGACTTCTCTCTGCTCTGGGGATGGCGGTGCAGGGAAAGACTGGGTTCTGCTACGGCGCCGTGTCTTGCGGGCTGGATTCTGCGAGGTACAGCTTACCAGCTCCCAGGTGAGGCTCTTAGGCAAATCTTCTTCAGCAGACGGTGTCAGGTCTTCTTCATCCCAGCGGGAATACGGCAGCATCTCTGGCTCGGGGTATGGATCCACTGCTGGTGGCTCCTGAGTCAGCTCCTCAGCTTCCTGGCCTCCCCTCCCCCTTAGTTCTTCTGAGCACTCCTTTGGTGGCAGTGCTGGGGATGGACTTTCATCAGCAGGCCCAGGCGGGGGACTCTTTGGCGTGGTTGCTGCAGGAGTTGTCGGAATCCTCTTGGGGGTATGCGGAGGTAGCATGTACCGGTCCACCATCTCCTGTGGGAACTTGGCCTCCATGTCAGCCTTCAGCTGCCAGTATGCAGGGTCCTCCCCCAGCGTGGGCTTCCTAGCAGGGACTTCCTTAGACTGGGGAGCGGTGTCTGCTCTGGCCTTGCAGGCCGGGGTAAACAATGATACGTCTGTCTTTTCTTGGCGGGCCGCGCCCGATATGGCGGCGGCCTGGTCTTGGCGGGCCGCGCCTGGCATGGCGGCGGCCTGGATGGGCGTTTCTGGCGCAGCTTGGATCGGCGTCGCAGCTGCGATGGGGTCTTTGCAGGCTGGGCTGGGCGTCGCTGCAGCGATCTGGGCTTGGCGGGCCGCACCTGACGGGGCTGCGGCCTGGTTCAGCACCTCACTTGCGGCGCGGACGAGCGTGGCGGCTGCGGTAGGGTCTCGGCGGGCCGGGCCTAGCATGGCGGCGGCCTGGGTCAGCGTCACACCTGCGGCGTGGATTAGGGTCGCGGCGGCAGCCGGATCTTTGCGGGCCGGACTGGGCGCTGTTGCAGGGACCGGGTCTTGGTGGGCCGAGCAGGGCATCGCTGCGGCGGCCTGAGCTTGGCGGGCTGCACCTGGCGTGGCTGCGGCCTGCTTCAGCGTCGCCGCGCCGGACGCCTCTTCAGGGACCGCGGACGTGGCAGCAGGGGTCGGGGCACTCGCGCTGGCAGGGGCATCACTGGACTCACCCATCGGTGGCAGCATCGGGGTCTGAGTCGTCACCGCCCGGTCTGGCACTCGGCGCGCGGCTCTCTCTTCATAGGCCTGAACCGCCGCGGTCATTTCCAGAAACTCCGCACGTCCCTCTCTGATCTGCCTTCCGACCCTGGCCTCCAGTTGATCGCAGAACTCGGCAAGCTCCCGACACCACCAGGCAGTGGAGCCTGGCTCTGGGTCTCGGTGTTCAGACGCCATTTTCTCTAACAACAAGCTGCTGGCTTCTTTTCCGTTCCGCCGTCTCTGAACGCTTCCGCTCTCTTCACAAGCGAGGTCAGGACTCTGCAGGGGATCTCTGGGTAGCCACACCTCTTCGTGGGCGGTAACTTCTCCCAGCGCGGGCTGCTGTTGTTTTTCAGCGCGCTTTTCATGGTGGCAATATGGCGGCGCTTCCAATTTTTCAAGCGGACCGCCCAGGCACATGGTCACCTGTCTGAACAGGTCTAGTCCTTATCCTGTTCGTGACGCCAGATGTGAAGCCCCGAGAACGCTGTGTCGGTGCATTACCTTCAGGGACTCCACTGGCTCAGTCTGGTCACAGGTAGGAAATCTTCTATTTGTCGTGACGCCACTCTCAGAATTGCGGTCAGTGGGGACCGCCACTGCAGGTTAAGGGATGCCTGGGGCTGATGGTGGGTGCAGTCGGTTGTAATAGCCTCCTGAGAGTGAGGCAAGCCCCAGGGCCCTGTGTAGGTGTGTAGAACCACAAGGCGCAGAATAACTCCACACAAGCAGGATGTCTTTCAGGGGTTTTACTCACTTCAGATGGCAGGGTGAGTAACCCGGGCGTAGCTGGGATGAACCAGGCTGGAACCAGGTATCCTTCAGGCTGACTTCTGATGGTGACTACCAACTCGCCTTCCTTAGCCCTTGGTGGTTTGGGGTAACCCCGACTTTTAGTCCCTATGGGGGTCACCCAGGGAAGTTGCCGAAGCCTCTCTCCCCTTCGTTTGCCGTTTGCTTGTTGCCTGGGCCAGATCACTCCAGCTGCTTGCCTCCTGTGAACTATGGGCCCTAACTGTGGCTACGTGGCTGCGGCTTTTAGGTGTTGTGGTGTGGGCTTTGAGGGCCCCACACCGGCAGGTTTAGCAGGGAAAGGTGGATCTATCCCCGCTCCGGGATCTGCCGCCCGTTTGGGCCTGGTTCTCCCTAGCAGTCTCCTTACTTCCCACTCTGTGCTCTCTCTCTAGCTGGAGATGGGTTTCGGGTAGCACTCCTAGGTGACCGTTCTCCCCCGTCGGTAGCCACTGCGCGGACGCTGTCAGACTGCAACAGCCCCAGGGGTAGGGGTCAGCTCTCCTCGGAGCTCCCTGGACTCTGCACTGAACCGGCTCACTGCTCCTCCTCTCCTGTTCTTGCCTACGCCACCTAGCAACCAGGCTCTCTTACCACACCCCTTGAGAGGAGATGGAGGCTTTTGGCCCCCTCCACTATTCCAGTGGAGGTGAAGGCTTTTCCCCCTCCTGGGATCCCCAGGGGTCCTCTCATAGGTACATGTGTGAGACCTGATCACTATGCGCCTGTGTAGTCACACCTCGGTCAGCCTTCTGGATTACCTGTTTGTACTGTCCCCAGCATGGGTGCAGTACTCAGTGGTGCCTGACCAGGTCAGGGGCGCCACACTAACATTTCGCGACTGCTTCCACTGGAAATGTTGCCTTTTAGGCTGGTGGAGACAGAAGCATTCCGCGACCTGATGGCGGCAGCTGTCCCACATTACTCGGTCTCCAGCCGCCACTATTTCTCCCGGTGTGCCGTCCCCGCATTGCATAACCACGTGTCACAAAACATCACACGTGCCCTGAACAACGCTGTTTCAGCCAAAGTCCACCTAACCACAGACACGTGGGCAAGTGCTTGTGGGCAAGGCCGCTACATCTCGTTGACGGCACACTGGGTTAATATTGTGGAAGCTGGGACCCAGTCTGAGCGAGGGACGGAACACGTCCTTCCCACACCAAGGTTTGCAGGCCCTACCTCAGTCAGGGTTTCACCCACACTCTACAGCTACGGAATGTCATGCTCCTCAGCCTCATCCTCCTCCTGCGCATCCTCATCCACTTTACCCTCCACACCAGTCCCAAGCTGGAAGCACTGCAGCACTGCCTCGGCGAAGCGGCAACAGGCTGTGCTGAAGCTAATCTGCATAGGTGACAAACCCCACAATGCAGAAGAGGTGTGGACAGCTCTGAAACAGCAGGCAGATCACTGGCTCACACCTCTGAACCTAAAGCCAGGAAAGGTCGTGTGTGACAATGGCCGGAACCTGGTGGCGGCTTTGAGCCGAGGCCAGCTGACACATGTTCCATTCGTGGCCCATGTGCTCAACCTCGTGGTTCAGCGGTTTCTAAAGTCATACCCAGAGCTGTCTGATCTGCTGGTAAAAGTTCGCTGCCTGTCTGCACATTTTCGAAAGTCACATACTGCTTCAGCCGGCCTTGCCGGCTTTCAGCGCCGTTTGCATCTTCCGGCTCACAGACTGGTGTGTGATGTCCCCACGCGTTGGAATTCAACTCTGCACATGTTGGT
The DNA here is from genome assembly GCF_048569485.1 of Anomaloglossus baeobatrachus. Taxonomy (NCBI): domain Eukaryota; kingdom Metazoa; phylum Chordata; class Amphibia; order Anura; family Aromobatidae; genus Anomaloglossus; species Anomaloglossus baeobatrachus. Next base: position 663,720,547 of record NC_134355.1, on the reverse strand, counting down.
CAGGATATGTGAGCAGAAGAGGGCAGTTGTTGAGTACCTGCATCACCTAAGCCGTCGGGAAATGGGTCAAACTCCACACATAACACCTGAGGAGTGGAGATGGATGTCCGACCTATGTACCATCCTCCAAAACTTTGAGGACTCCACCAAGATGGTGAGTGGGGATGACGCCATTATTAGCGTCACCATACCGCTTCTCTGCCTTCTAAAACGGTCTCTGCTCAAAAACAAACATGATGCATTGCAGGCGGAGCGCGATGAGTTGGAGCAAGAAACAGTAGTGGGTGTGGGTGATAACACACAGCCGAGCCTCGTCTCATCACAACGTGCAGTGGAGGACTATGACGAGGAGGAGGATGAAGACATGGAGCAACTCTCCGGCCAAATTGAGGATATGACATGCACACCAGTCATATCCTCGGTTCAGCGTGGCTGGCCAGAGGATAGGGTAGATGAGGAGGAGGAGGACAGCATGTTCAGTCATCGTGTTGGTCAGGATACTGAAGTACTGGCTGTTAAGAGTCTGGCGCACATGGCCGACTTTATGGTAAGCTGCCTGTCTCGTGACCCTCGCGTTAAGAACATCTTGGCCGACAATCATTACTGGTTGGTAACACTGTTAGACCCACGCTACAAGGAGAACTTTATGTCTCTTATTCCCGAGGCGGAGAGGTCAGCCAAAATGCAGCAGTTACAGAAGGCCATAGTCACGGAAGTAGGCAAAGCATTCCCCTCACAAAACGCTAGCGGCATAGGTCAGGAATCAGTGGACAACCAAGGCGTACAGCCGAGAGGGGCACAAGTCCAATCCGCCAGAGGTAGGGGAACAGTCTTTAAGATGTGGGACAGTTTTCTCAGCCCCTCACGTACCACAGCCCCTGAGGTGCGGGGTAGTGCCACAAGAAATCCTAAGTTTACCCAGATGCTCAAGGAGTACCTTGCAGATCGAACAACTGTACTCCGACATTCCTCTGTGCCTTACAATTATTGGGTATCCAAGCTGGACACGTGGCATGAATTGGCTCTCTACGCCTTGGAAGATCTGGCCTGCCCTGCCACTAGCGTTTTGGCAGAGCGTGTTTTTAGTGCCGCAGGTGGAATCATTACAGATAAACGCACCCGCCTGTCAACTGAAAATGCTGACAGGCTGACTCTGATCAAGATGAACAAGGGTTGGATTGGGCCAGACTTCACCACACCACCAGCAAATGAGAGCGGAAATTAAAGTTTGTAACGGGAATTTGCCATGTACCTCCACTCACCCATGGGTACACACTTCTGGACTTTGGATAATCGCTGGACTGCTCCTCCTTCTCCTCATGCGCCAACATGATGACCGTTACAATAGTTAGGCCGTTGTTTCAGGTATACCCCCAGTGGTAAATTTTTTCGCCCATTCTTTCAGAATGGACATTACAACGACAGGAGACCCGCTCCTTTGCAATGGGAACAATGTTTTGAGGCCCTCATGCACATCTCTATCCAGGGACAATGTGGAGCCTCCCAATTTTTGGCTGCCCTGCCAAAGGGCTATACTACAATACACCCACTTCCTTACAATGGGCACTTCTGGTTTACAGGCCCTCATGCACGTCTCTATCCAGGGACAATGTGGAGCCTCCCAATTTTTGGCTCTCCTGCCAAAGGGCTATACTACAATAGACCCACTTCCTTACAATGGCCACTTCAGGTTTACAGGCCCTCATGCATGTCTCTATCCAGGGACAATGTGGAGCCTCCCAATTTTTGGCTGTCCTGCCAAAGGGCTATACTACAATAGACCCACTTCCTTACAATGGGCACTTCAGGTATACAGGCCCTCATGCACGTCTGTATGCAGGGGCATTGGTGAACCTCACAATTTTGGACTGCCCTGGCAAAGGAAAATACTACAAAGACTCACTTCCTCAAAATGGGCACATTAGACTCAAGAGGCCTTCATGTACGTCTCTTCACAGGGACATCGGAGTCCCACACAATGTTTTCACGTAACCCTCACGAAGAAGCCCCTGGCGAAACGCGCGTTAGGGTATTCATTTTCTCCAAGCTCCATGCACTTTATTCTGGCCGCCTGACACTGGTTCGTATGGCTGCCATTGTATCCCCTGGCCTCCTTATGCCTTTGTGGCTGCATCCTTGAACCTCGGACTAATGCAATATTATTTGTCCTGTTGCTGCTAAAACCGTTGGTTTTCGGTGCTCTGGGTCAGTGCAATAATTACTGTGTATCCCCTGGCCTCTATATGTTTTTGTGGCAGCATCTTTGAACCTCGGGCTAATGCAATATTATTTGTCTTGTTGCTGCTAAAAACCGCTGTTTTTCGGTGCTCTGGATCAGTGCAATAATTACTGTGTATTCCCTGGCCTCTTCACGCTTTTTGTGGCAGCATTTTCGAACCTCGGGCTAATGCAATATTACTTGTCCTTTTTGCTGCTAAAACCGCTGGTTTTTCGGTGCTCTGGGTCAGTGCAATAAGTATTATCTTTCTGCTGCTATTTATCATCTTTGGGTTGGTGCAATATATATATTGGCAGTGCCATTTATACTTGTCTAGCTTGCTATTGAAACACAGCCCATATAGTGCATTTTATCTATCTCTTGCTTTATTTGCACAGGTGGATTTGTCCCACACATCTGGTTTATTGCTTTCTATACTGACTGAAGAGGAGTGCTATATTTATACCTTATATTGAAGACCCCTAGTGGTCAAAATATATATATATATTTATTCATTATGTATTGGTGATACAATTGTGTTTTTGGGTTGCTTATGGATGGAAATAATTTTATGGTTTATCCCCCTTTTTCTTTTTCTTTTGTCTGTGTTTTTTACTTTGCTGATGAATTTTTCAATAAAGATATTATTTGATTCTACCTTTGTGTTATCTACTCTGTTCTTTATAGGTTATTGTTCTTACTTCAGAGTTAGCTAAATATATGATTTTGGCCATTTATTGGTGTTCACCCATGGGTACACACTTCTGGACTTTGGATAATCGCTGGACTGCTCCTCCTTCTCCTCATGCGCCACCATGATGACCGTTACAATAGTTAGGCCGTTGTTTCAGGTATAACCCCAGTGGTAAATTTTTTCGCCCATTCTTTCAGAATGGACATTACAACGACAGGAGACCCGCTCCTTTGCAATGGGAACAATGTTTTGAGGCCCTCATGCACATCTCTATCCAGGGACAATGTGGAGCCTCCCAATTTTTGGCTGCCCTGCCAAAGGGCTATACTACAATACACCCACTTCCTTACAATGGGCACTTCTGGTTTACAGGCCCTCATGCACGTCTCTATCCAGGGACAATGTGGAGCCTCCCAATTTTTGGCTCTCCTGCCAAAGGGCTATACTACAATAGACCCACTTCCTTACAATGGGCACTTCAGGTATACAGGCCATCATGCGTGTCTCTATCCAGGGACAATGTGGAGCCTCCCAATTTTTGGCTGTCCTGCCAAAGGGCTATACTACAATAGACCCACTTCCTTACAATGGGCACTTCAGGTATACAGGCCCTCATGCACGTCTGTATGCAGGGGCATTGGTGAACCTCACAATTTTGGACTGCCCTGGCAAAGGAAAATACTACAAAGACTCACTTCCTCAAAATGGGCACATTAGACTCAAGAGGCCTTCATGTACGTCTCTTCACAGGGACATCGGAGTGCCACACAATGTTTTCACGTAAAATCTTTCATGTAATCTCAAAAAGTAACATACACCAGCTCTATCTCACTATTGGGTATGTGCCCTTAACATTTCCGCCATGAAAATTCATTTTGGTGTCATTTTTGAAGGTTTTCTGGTGAGTCCGTAAAAATGGCGTAAAACGCGGACAAAATTGTTCACAGCTGTGACTTTTGAGTGATAAATGCTTCAAGGGGTCTTCCCCATGCTGTTGCCATGTCATTTGAGCACTCTTCTGAGACTTTTGTGACATTTTTAGGGTTTCTATATGCTGCCGGGGGTCATTTCATAAAAATACTCGGGTCTCCCATAGGATAACATTGGGCTCGGTGCTCGGGCCGAGTACACGAGTATCTTGGGATGCTCGGCCCGAGCCTCGAGCACCCGAGCTTTTTAGTACTCGCTCATCCCTACCTCTAAATAGAAACGTAACTACCAAGCATAGATACAGTCACTGTTGCACCAGAACCATAAAGCTCAGTGCCTCAACTGTGACATATAACAAAAAAGATTTTTGCCTGTGCATTGCTGTGTTATAACCATTATGATTTTATATCTTTTATCACGCTTTGACTCCCTTTGCTCACTACAAAAATTGATTGAAAGGGTGAATTTTGCGGTTGATCTGATGCCTCTAAATTATATACACTGGTGAGTAAAAGGGTAACAATTAGTGATGAGTGAGCAATAAAATTCTCAAGTACTCAGTACTCGAATTGAGCAGGTTGGACGCTCAGAAGGGTTATATTTGAGTAACGAGTATAATATAAATTAAAGGGAGACTCTAACATTTTTCCGGAAAACCCTACTAGGAGGACTCTGGAGCGGAGGACAGGAAAATCACTAATACCGATAGAAACAGCATTCAAATAGAATAGGAATATCATAAGGAAGATGCCTGTATGGATCTCTGACTCCCTGGACGCTGCTGGTTACAATATTGTCAGAGTATTACTCCACTTTTATGGACTGACAATAAAATTTATACAAACCAAAAATAAAATGCATTTTGCAGAAAAAAAAATGTTATGAAACATTCTTTCCTGTATAATGGCTTTTAAAAAAGTCAAAATTAAAAAGAGAAAGAAAAAATAAATGCCTCCTCCACCCCTTAATAGCCTGACCATCTTGCATCATATTTTCCTGTCACCTAGGACTACAGTGGATAACATAGAAGAGAAGGAAATAAACTGATAAACATTTACCACTAGGGGATACAGTTTTATATGTAGGAGAATTGAAGAGGTAGGTATCATACACATTATGTAAAAAATATAAAAGAAGGGCATCATACATATTCTGAAAAAATTAACAATCAGTAATTAATGTTGACAAAAAATGTGTATAACGCGAGGTTCATGAGAAAGGCAGTTTGGCATAAAGTCAATAGATCCAAATCTAGATAAAATAAATCCAGAAAAGGTTAAAAGTTATACTCTGTTATGGTTCGGGGTCCTTTTAAATCCCAAACCGGTCCAGTCCCCTCATTGAATCCTACATTGGGATCGGTTGACTCCGCAGCGCCACCTGACCGTCGCTTGAAGTGTCGGGCTGACAGGCTCAGGATGGTACAAGACTCTAGCCACCTGGTGCTTAAGTGCTCATTTAGCGCTATCACGCATGCGTGGGTTCCCGCAGCCTCTCCAGGCACAAAGTGCGGGATTACCACTATAGCGCATGCATGTGATGTCACCCCTGATGCTGCGACCGCTGATTGGCTCATGGTGACGTCAGCGGTGACGCGGTAGCCACTGATTGGTCACGGTGACGTCAGCGGTGACGTGGCAGCCATGGAATGGCCGCAACCAGCGCCATTACCATATGCGATGTGGCCTGGGCCAGGGAGGTGGCTATAAAAGGTCTGTAGCCACGCCCATCAGAGTGCGAGCATCACATTCTCTATGACGGCAGCTCAGTCAGCAGACTGTGCTTCATGTGTGTGTGGGTTCCAGCATCATCTTATCCTACAGAGTCAGTGGCAGGCGTGTGTGTGTGTGTATCAGGGCTAGGCACCGGTATAAGGTATTCGTATCTCGGTACACTTGTGTTATGGCACAGTGAGGGTCAGCTCCTCTCTTACAAGTCCCTGGGTGCCCAGTCATGCTAACTGGGTGTCCCACTCAGTCTGACATGACCCTACGCATGTGACTGGTTGTCTGCAGTGTCAGTGGCAGACTTGTGTGTTTGTGTACCAGTCCTCGGTTTCCCAGTGACGCTAACTGGGTTACCTCTCGGTCTGATGTGTCCCTTCACACGTGACCAATACCTTTTTACCTGTGAAGCTAGCAGGGACACGCTATACATTGGGGTATGCCCTTAAACATCTCCTACGTTCACATTTTGGTTTTCCTTATTTGCTGTATCCGTTCACCAGTCCCGTAGTGGCTTTGTCGTCTGACCAGCAGACTTCGGGCGACGATTGACATCATATTAATTTATATCCAATCGTCCCATCCTTAACAACTACCATATGTGGTATGATGCGGCAGTGATGCAATTTTATAACAGGAGGTGTAGATTAGGTGCAGGAATATGGTGTAAAAATTTCATCACCAAATTTGCAACTCTTAGCCCCAAAATGCAAAAAAACGGTTGTGACGTTGTTTTGGTATGATTTCTACCAGAAGGTGCAAATTTGGTGCAGAAATGTGGTGCAGACATTTAAGCACCAAATTTGCACCTCCTGGTAGAAATCATCACTGAAACGGAGTCAAGTCATGTTTTTGTATTTTTTTTTGCCCAAGACATTCAAATTTGGTGATGAAAATTTTAAACCATATTCATGCACCCAATCTATATCTCCTGGCAAATAATTTAATCAAAACCGCATGTGGTGTGATGCTGCAGTAATACGATTTTTTTGCCAGGAGGTGTAGATTGGGTGCAAGAATATTGTGTAAAAATGTTAGCACTAATTTGCATCTCTTGGCAAAAAACAGCAGTTTTCTACCAGGAGAAAAAGTTCTGTGAACTCAGTGACCTCATCTGAGGTGAGATCACTGAGTTTATTGAGGTTACCTGAGGTCAGGTTACCTGTGATCACAGGTGGAAGGCCATGGGAACCTCCACCTCCAGCTGTGACCACAAACAACCTGAAAGACCTCAATGCTCTCAATGCTCAGTCTTCGCCTGAAGCTTATAGCGGGTAGTCACTTTCTATGGCTGCTCACTTTGTCTTTAGATGTAGCAGAGCTAGAATTGTCATGGAATCTCATGTGGATTAAGATGGAACTGCGTGTTTTGGGGGTTAATAAATTGGTGAAAGAGGGTGGGGCTTTTTGTATTTTATTTCAAAAAAATAATTTTTTCGGTGTTTGTGTTAAGTTCTTTTCACTTTCATATTAGTAATGGGGGGGTCTCATAGACACTTACAGTTAGTAATCTTAGCTTGCTGGCAGCTGTGAGCTGTTAATAATCCCTTATTACCTTGATTGCCACTACACCAATTGGGATGAGACCGTTAAAGTTCTGGGATTGTTGTGTCGCGGGCGGGGAGGAGGGTGTCAGCACACTACGCTCACCCCTTCTGCTCGGGTCCGGCGGCTGCTGCTCAGTGGTGGCTCGAGCTGTGGGCCGGATCCCGGGGGTTCTCGAGCGGCACTCCTCGCCCGTGAGTGAAAGGGGGTTGTTGGGTGTGGGAATAGTTTATTGTCCGTGACGCCACCCACGGTTGTGGTGATTTCACCACCGCTGCTCAATATGGGGATCCCGGGGATGGTGATGCGGAGCAGCCAGGTGTTGTGTTGCCCCTCCGTGGGTAGGGGTTGGTGATCCCGGGGCCCGGTGATGGTGAGGGAGGTGCAGGGCCTGGTGGGCGCAGGGACGCGGGGGCAGCTGTGCCTTGCGGCACTGTGATACTCACTCAGCCTGAGACGTTGACACAGTTTTTGCGGTAAACCAAACGGCTGGTAAGACGGTCCCACGGACGGCTGCACTTGCTCTCCCAGTAGGTGACGGTGATGTCCCTCTTCCTTGCACCTTTGTTTACTTGTTGGTTGCGATGGGTTCCCACCGGTAACCCGCTCCCCGGCTTCAAGCTGGGCCAGAGGAGCTCTACTCTTTGCCCGCAGGCGCTGGCCCTGAGAGACTGGTGCCCTGGCGGTGGCAGTGTCTCTCCTACACTGGTTGGGCTGTTGCCTTCAATCGGGACTTGGTTGTTGGGGGATCTACGTCCCCTTCACTGACGGATTTGGCAAATTATGGCGACTCCTAGCCTTGCCAGGGTCCGAGAGGCCCCTGCCCTGGTGCTGACTGTCCTTCGGTACACTGCTCCAGACCGCCGGGCCACTACCCGTCCGCGGTCCTTCCAGGAACTTCCACACGGTCCCCCTCCAGACAGTCACCGCCGTTGCTGACCTTGCTGACCTGTCCTGCACACAGCTGGACTACTTTAGGCTTTCTTTCTGTCACCACTCTTGCTTTCCTCCTTTACCACTTTCACTTCTACTTCTACTTTCACTTCCTTAGCTCATCTTAGCTGTTTACTCCTTCACTCCCCTAACTGTTCTGCTTACTTGAGCCCTGCCTGGGCTAATCTGCCTGGTTTCTCCCGCCTCCAGAGCTGTGAACTCCTCGGTGGGCGGAGCCAACTGTCTGGCCCACCCCCTGGTGTGAATCATCAGCTTCTGGAGGAAGGCAACAAGGATTTTTGGTTAGCTTTGGTGTTCCTAACTGGGATGTAGGGTGTGGTGGTGTGATGACCTGTGTCCCCTGGCTTGCCCAGGGCGACACAGTTGCATTTAATGGATTTGACAATCCTAGGCAGCTGCAGGCTGCTATTTTTAAGCTAGGGAGGCTAAATAAGCATGGGTTTCCCCAGCCTGAGAATACCAGCCCCAGCTGTTGGGCTTTATAATGGCTGAGTATCAAAATTGTGGGGACCACATGCAGATTTTTAAAATTATTTATTTAAATAATGAAAGAAACCTGCATGTGGTTCATCTTATTTTGATACATAGCCAGGATAAGCGTATGGCTAGGGGCTTCAGACTGTTGCCATATGCTTTATCTGTGCTGGGTATTATAATATGCAGGGAACCCTATGACAATTTTGTATTTATTTATTTTACACCAATGTACAGTGACCCATAGACAGGATCTGTCACACAGGCTGGGCGTGCTGCCTAACTGCAACCAATCACAGATGCCAGAACAGCCAGTTGGCGGGGGAAGCAGTGAATACGAATGTGGCTAATGAGCGGCCCCAGAAGTAGAGTGAGTGACCCAGAAGCAGTTACAACCGCACCAGGTAAGTATAGCATGCTTGCTCTAATCCATCTATTCTTTCTACCACCATATTTAAGCACCAGATTCTGGTCCCCATAGGCTTAAATGGGGACTTGCTTTTGGCTTTTGGATATCTGCGAGTCCACTCATCACTATTATTGATACTTCAGAAACACGATACAGTGTAAGGCCGGCGTCACACGGGACAATCTATCGTGCAATCGCACAAGCGATCGTACCCGCCCCCGTCGTTTGCGCGTCATGAGCAATTAGTTGCCCGTGGCGCACAAAGTCGTTAAACCCCCATCACACGCACTTACCTCCCAGACGATATCGCTGTGGGCACTGAACATCCTCTTCTTGAAGGGGGAGGGACGTTCGGCATCACAGCGACATCACACAGTGGCCGGCCAATAGAAGCGGAGCGGTGGAGATGAGCGGGACGTAACATCCCGCCCACCTCCTTCCTTCCGCATTGCCGGTGGGACGCAGGTAAGCTGCAGTTCATCGTTTCCGGGGTGTCACACGTATCAATGTGTGCTGCGTCGGGAACGACGAACAACCGGAACACAGAAGGAGGACCAACATTTTTAAAATGAACGGCGTGTCAACAAGCAACGATAAGGTGAGTATTTTTGCTCGTTCATAGTCATTCAGAGGTGTCACACGGTACGATATGTCAAACAATGCCGGATGTGCGTCACTAACGATGTGACCCCGACGACATATCGCCCGATATATCGTACCGTGTGACGCCCGCATAAGAGTCATAAAAATGAGATCCCAGTACTGAACATACACATTCAGGTTACAAACACCTGAGAGAAATAATAGATAAAAGTGGTATCAGATTATAACTGTGAGATAAAAATCCCAGATACACACATTGAACTTAATGACACCTGGGGGATTTTGTTGTTGCCATCTGGGAGTATGGTGTAGTGTCACATTGATAGGTGTTAGGTGGGCTTTGCACACTACGACATCGCAGGTGCGATGTCGGTGGGGTCAAATTGAAAGTGACTCACATCCGGCATCGCATGCGACATCGTAGTGTGTAAAGCCTAGATGATACGATTAACGAGCGCAAAATCGTCGTAATCGTATCATCGGTGCAGCGTCGGCGTAATCCATAATTACGCTGACGCGACGGTCCGATGTTGTTCTTCGCTACTGCAGCAGCACACATCACTGTGTGTGAAGTCGCAGGAGCGAGGACCATCTCCTACCTGCGTCACTGCGGCTCCAGTCGGCTATGCGGAAGGAAGGAGGTAGGCGGGATGTTTACATCCTGCTCATCTCTGCCCCTCTGCTCCTATTGGCCGCCTGCCATGTGACGTCGCAATGACGCCGCACGACCCGCCCCCTTAACAAGGAGGCGGGTCGCCGGCCAGAGCGACGGTCGCTGGGCAGGTGAGTGCATGTGAAGCCGGCATAGCGATAATTTTCGCTACGCCAGCTTTCACAAGATATTGTACCTGCGACGGGGGCGGGGACTATCGCGTGCGACATCGCAGCATCGGCTTGCGATGTCGCAACGTGCAAAGCCCGCCTTAGACTACCATCCCAAACACAACCATTTAGACCAATAACAGCTGATGAACACAATGCAGTATGAGATTAAAGAGTGTAATGAAATCACTCTTCCAAGACATATATTTAACTTAGTATCACCTGGGGTATCACATGCTGCAGTATTTACTTTGAAGAAAAATGTATTACAGTAATATATTTGAAATATAAATCTACTAAGGGAAATGGAACTTGATGAGACATCAGTTTAATATAGCTGAACTACTCGAGTTTAATCTACTATGACAGTTTTATTAGACACAATGCAAAAAGGGCCATAACAATTGAAATAATGCACCAGGGTACCATTAAATAGTGGCCACTAGGTGGGTATGTTCTTCAGAGAACATAATACAAACAGGAGAAAAGGAAGAACGACACCAAAAATTGGAAGCGTGTTATTAAATATTTTATTTAAATATCCAAAATAGTGAAAAATTGTAAAACACTTAGGATCAGATACAAAGACAATGGAAGCCAAGTTGCATAGTAAACTGCACAGATTAAGACAGGAAAAGAAGGTAAGAACCCCCCTCCCAGACAGCACGACCACACACAAGGGGGGTCCCCCAACGATCGTTTCGCAAAGGCGCTGGAAAAAGCGCCTTTGCGAAACGATCGCTGGGGGACCGCCCTTCCACTCACCGCGACCTCACACCACTATGGGGAATTGCTGGGAACTTTGAATATCTCTTTAGCTGGTTCATAACGCATACGCTTTGGAATCCTTACTCTTTTTCCCCATGTTCCATGTCTTGTTTGTTTGATTCTTATACACCTTACAAGTCAGTGTATTTTTCTTAAGTATATTTTCAACTTTTTCAACATTTTTTTAAAAATCATTATTAAAATATGCCATAAAGGGGCGTGGCCTGGCAATGGAGGAGTGAAGACGCTGTGTGACTGGCTTTAGGGTCCATTCTGCATACCCACCCAACATTGCAGCCACAAATGCCGGCCAAAAAAAAGGGGACCGGCGGGGGGACGATGGTGGAGTCACCGGTGCCTCCCTCAGAAAGAATTACCAGGTTCCTGAAGAGCTCTACCGGACAGGGCCTGGCACAGATGGAGCTCAATATGGCGGCTGCTGAAGAATCTGTAGGGCCTTCCCTGCACCTTAGTTTCCAGACAGAACGTGCCCAGGGGACACCGCTGGGAGACGGGAGCTCCCAGGAACAGAGTGGAGTGAACCGGGAGGCTGGAGAGCACACGAGAAAGCAACATCAGGGTGCCCCCTCCTTACCTGTAATGGCAGCAGGCACACGTGGAGAACGTGCTCCTCACCACAGCACAGAGATGAAAGGCATTGCAGACACAGAGGTTGGTGGTACAGAAAAGCAGGCAGAGGGTGAGAGGCATCAGGTTACCTCGCAGCTGCAGCAGGGATTCCTGAACAATGCAACCCCCGTAGATATCTCTGTGAACAGGCGGGACATTCAAATCCCCAGCCCCACTGACATTCCACTCTATAGAATATAGAAATGTGGCACTCCTTCTATAGTCGCTGGTGCTTGGATAGGGTCCCACCCCAGATCAAAAAATTGAAAAAAATCCAGCACTCAAAGCATTCAACTGAAATTGTTTTATATTTTATTCATTGATCTGTGTAATTATTAAAGACGTTTCGGTCATCCGACCTTCATCAGTTTATGTCAATGACTCAGTCAATGACTGCAGACCCGGACAGGCAGCTTTTTCCTCTGGTCCAGCTTTTCCATATATTTCTACAGAGCCTCTTCTGTGTAAACTGATGAAGGTCGGATGACCGAAACGTCTTTAATAATTACACAGATCAATGAATAAAATATAAAACAATTTCAGTTGAATGCTTTGAGTGCTGGATTTTTTTCAATTTTTTGACATTCCACTCTCACACGCCGCTGTATGTGCACTCCCTAGCTACCTGAACGCTGCTGCTGAGCACTATGTGGAAGCTAACGCTGGAACTCCTACACCTGCTCCTGATCATCCCTCAATGTCTCAAAGTAAACAGCACTACACACAATCAGAGATGGGGTCCCCTTCAGTCCATAGGTCGCTGTCACCCATACAAAGCAGTGCCCTGACAGTGGACACTCCCTCCTCCCCAGAAAAAGGCTCGGACCCTGCTGTGTTCAGACCATCACAGTCTGGTCAGGGGGATGGGAGTATACAGGAAGGAATGCAAGAGGACTGTGTGTGGGATGACCTCAAAGCCAGAATAAGGACTATTCCTACCAGAGAGGCAATGGAAAACTACATCTCCAGATTAGAGGCCTCTTACAGAGCAGAATCGGCTTCCATCAGGGGAGAGGTACAGCAACTGTCGGAGCGGGTGACGGCGACTGAATCCTGCACTACCTCTATCTCACTACAGCTAAATACACAGGCACAGGCACTATCTACCCAAGCTCGACATATAGAACATCTGACAGATTCGCTTGATGACCTCGAAAACAGAGGGAGGCGGAAAACATTAGAATACGGGGTATCCCAGAAATCCTCGCCCCCAAGATCTAGATGAGTCACTGCGACATCTCTTTAATTCAATATTGATCCTTCCACGGGACTCCCGTTTGGAATTAGATAGGGCACACAGATCTCTGGGCCCTAAACCAGATGAAGGATTTAGTCCATGGGACATTATCTGTAAAGTCCATAAATATAAAAATAGCAACAAAAAGAGGACAATGTCCTCCAAAAATTAAGTATTACTCACAGCAAGTTGGGCTGTAGTGTGTACATCGCCCAGGCCAAAAACTAATGCTCTACCAGGATACAGCTAAACCCCCACTAATGTGGAAGCTTCACAGGTGCAGGAGAAGCAGATCACACAGACACCACCATGGAATGGAGGGGAGGCGAATGCTAGATAATAAAACTGCACACAAGTGGCTTGCATAGAGCGCTGTTCACATGCAGATGGCACAGTCACAAACCCGCAGCCTATTAGGTGACGCCCTTCTATTAGATCAGGCGGGCTGCCAAGCCGTACCCCACTGTGTATCATGCACGGACAGACACTCTACAATGCAAGGTCCTCTTTTTGTTGCAATTTTTAAATTTAGTGTAGGAACCTACAGACATGAGGTCCCGTGACGAGGGTGTAGGCTTACGTTTTATGGCCATAAATACCAACAAAAACCTCATATTTTTTTGTTTGTACAGGATACAGCCAGGCCCTTTTCTGTTGGGCCTTGCATTGTAGAGTGTCTGTCCGTGCATGATACACAGTGGGGTACGGCTTGGCAGCCCACCTGATCTAATAGAAGGGCGTCACCTAATAGGCTGCGGGTTTGTGACTGTGCCATCTGCATGTAAACAGCGCTCTATGCAAGCCACTTGTGTGCAGTTTTATTATCTAGCATTCGCCTCCCCTCCATTCCATGGAGGTGTGTGTGTGATCTGCTTCTCCTGCACCTGTGACGCTTCCACATTAGTGGGGGTTTAGCTGTATCCTGGTAGAGCATTAGCTTTTGGCCTGGGCGATGTACACACTACAGCCCAACTTGCTGTGAGTAATACTTAATTTTTGGAGGACATTGTCCTCTTTTTGTTGCTATTTTTATATTTAGTGTAGGGACCTACAGACATGAGGTCCCGTGATGAGGGTGTAGGCTTACGTTTTATGGCCATAAATACCAACAAAAACCTCATATTTTTTTGTTTGTACAGGATACAGCCAGGCCCCTTTCTGTTGGGCCTTGCATTGTAGAGTGTCTGTCCGTGCATGATACACAGTGGGGTACGGCTTGGCAGCCCACCTGATCTAATAGAAGGGCGTCACCTAATAGGCTGCGGGTTTGTGACTGTGCCATCTGCATGTGAACAGCGCTCTATGCAAGCCACTTGTGTGCAGTTTTATTATCTAGCATTCGCCTCCCCTCCATTCCATGGAGATTTGTGTGTGTGTGTGATCTGCTTCTCCTGCACCTGTGATGCTTCCACATTAGTGGGGGTTTAGCTGTATCCTGGTAGAGCATTAGCTTTTGGCCTGGGCGATGTACACACTACAGCCCAACTTGCTGTGAGTAAAGTCCATAAATACAAGATAAAGGAAGAAATCTTGAGAAAGGCACGACAGAAGGACCCCATCTTATTCAAGAACACGTCAATCCAATTGCTGCAGGACTTGTCTCGGCACACATTACAAAAACGCAGGGTTCTAAGGCCCCTATTGGATGCCCTGAGACAGAGGAATATCCTTTACTCATGGGGATTCCCATTTAAATTGCAAGTCCGACAAGGTGGTTCTTCACATATGCTGCAGTCTCCGAAAGACATACTGGCTTTCTGCGTGGCCCTTGGGATTCCTGTGGTGCACATCACTGCTTCCGATTGGCCACACGTTCATGGGATACCGGAGGTGGTGGCGGAGACTCCTCGGTCGCAGCGGGTCCATAAGAGGAATCGGGGCCCACGGCGACGGAGTGGAGCAAAGTCCGGAGCACCACCAACAAGTGGAGACTGAGAGTCCCTGGACTATCTTAAATAGGATACATTGATATGTGAAGAGAGGTGATGGTTATGCCATACAGGGCTCAGTGGTTTATGCAGGCGTTGTCACGCACCAATATTTCTAATGTCAGCATTGATAATTCTGGTTTCATATCTTCATAGAGTTTATTGTGTTTAGGATTGTTGGGTTGGGTGCATTAAAGTCTACATATTCAGCTAAGTTGGGCCTGGGGCCGGTCCGGCGGGGAACATGCCTCCGTTGAAAATTCACGTTCCCTTGGGGCTCTACACGCTGCAGGCAGGTGTAGTATATACTGGCCCCCAATTGTACACTGTTAATTGTTACTCTAAGAGTATTTCGTATAGATAGGTTATTTGCATAACTAATTCTTTGTCTGGTACTGTGATTTTTCGACCACTTCCCCACCCCCTTTTTTTTTTCTCTTCTTTCTTCCTCTCTTTCTCTTTTTCTCTTCTTTCTGTTCTTTTCTGCCCTCTATACTAAAGTTTCGTTCTCACGTCATCTAGCTGTCTTAAAACTCACTCTCTTCCATCTGACTCTGCGTGAAATCCCCAACTTCCCTAGTGTTTTTTTTTCTCTCCCTGACAGAGGTGTTGTACTGAACTAAGATGCTACAACTTAAATTGGGCTCACTGAATGTCCGAGGTTTTAACACCCCTGAGAAGAGGTCACACATATTATATGAGATGCATAAACAAAGAACTCAGATTATAATCCTACAAGAAACCCACTTTAAAACCGGACATGTACCCGACATTCGTAATAGATACTATACACACTGGTTCCACAGCACGAATAGTGAATCGAGATCTAAGGGAGTCTCAACAGTTCTACACAAAAACCTGATACATTCAGTGATAGATTCCAAATTAGACGAGGCAGGTAGATATGTGATACTAAAAATTGAGATATGCTCAACAGTGTATACGATCGCAGGCTGGTACGGCCCTAATTGTAATCAGACTAACGTTTGTCGCTCTTTCCTAAAGGTTCTGTCAGATTTTGCTGAGGGGGAAGTGTTGGTGGGCGACGACTTCAATCTTACACTAAATCCGGTGGTGGACGTGTCGACTGGGAGGAGTGCCATACCTCTGAGACGCCTGCCGGCCCTGAAGCGTGAGTTGCATAACCTTCATTCATCTGGTGGACGCATGGAGAATAATGCATCCCCAGGAAAGGGACTATACATTTTTCTCCATCCCACATCAGACATATAGTCGAATCGACTTCTTTCTGGTCAGCCAGCGGGTCCTTGCGTGGCACCCGACCCCTACCACTGGGAATGTTGTCTGGTCTGATCATGCCCCGGTCTTTCTAGATGTCTCTCCCCCAGACTACCCAAACCGAACGTGGACGTGGAGATTGAACGACTCCCTGTTGAGAGATGAGGGGTGCATCTCGGAGGTAAAAGAGTCTATGGAATTTTTTGTGTCCTCACATGCAGCTGACTCTACGCCCTTGCCTCTTCAATGGGAGGCTTTTAAATGCGTTATCCGAGGAATTCTAATTAAGCATGGGGCACGGATTAAAAAGGAAAAAACAGCGGAAATTGCACTGCTCCTTAAGGAAATTTCCATGTTGGAAACCTCTCATAAATCCAACCCCTCCCCAGAAACGTTGGCTAAGCTTTTTACAACCAGGGAAGCTCTGCGGAGTTTGCTGGACAGAAGACTACTAAAGTTCAAAACCCAATTTAAAAGGGTGTTGTATAGACACTCAGAAATGTGGCCGTCCGCTCTCACGCCTTCTTCACCCTCGGGATCAGGCTTTATATATCCCTAAACTGAAGTCCCAGAAGAATACCGATACATACGACCCCACTAAAATTCTAGGTATTTTCAAGGAGTATTACGCAGATCTATATAATATACAGGGGAAATACTCCGATATGGCTCCACAGGACCTCCAAAAACGCATAGATGACTATGTCGCTGAAACCCCTCTTCCAGTGTTAGACATGGGGACCATAACACGGTTAGATGACAGGTTTGGGGAAGATTAAATAACAGCAGCAATAGGGGACTCCCCAAACGGGAAAAGTCCGGGTCCAGACGGATTTTCGCCTGCTTTCTATAAATTATTCAAAAGCCAAATTACCCCTTTTATGACAAAAGTCTTTAATTCGGTATCGGACACATCCACTTTTGCTCCTCAATCACTGGAAGCCCACATTGCAGTACTGCCAAAACCCGGGAAAGATCAGTCGGTGGTTTCTAACTACCGTCCGATCTCTCTAATAAACATAGACGTAAAAATCTTTGCTAAACTTCTGGCAAATAGACTAGCCCCCTTTTACCGTCCTTAATCCACACGGACCAGGTTGGGTTTGTACAGGGAAGGGAGGCCCGAGACAATGTAAACAAGACGATACATTTAATTGCAAGAGCCACGTCTCAATCGCTACCATTGGGGCTCTTGTCAATAGACGCAGAAAAGGCGTTTGACCGTGTGCATTGGGGGTTTATGAGATCAGCATTAGGTCAGATAGGTTTAGGCCCGAATTTTCTTGGCAAGGTCATGGCACTGTACTCCAGACCATCAGCTCATGTCAGGGCTAACGGTGCCCTGTCTGACCCGGTAGCGATCAAAAATGGCACCCGACAGGGTTGCCCCCTATCTCCCCTTCTTTATGTCATAGTAATGGAGCACCTTGCGGTGGCAATTAGGGGGAACCCCAACGTACATCGTCTGAGCCTTGGGCATAAGGAATATAAAACAGCTATGTATGCGGATGACCTTCTGCTGTACACCTCCTAACCTTTGGTCTCATTGCCCTCGTTAATAAAAGAATTCGAACGGTTTAGTAACTTGAGTAATTTCAAAATAAACTACTCCAAAACGGAGGCATTAAATATATCCCTGAACCCGGCTGAAGTTACAATCCTAAAAAGTAAATTCCCCTTTCGATGGCAAAACACATCAATCAAGTATCTCGGAGTTTCGGTCCCTTCCAAGTTAAGCCTGCTGTACTCTTTGAATTACCAGAACCTCTTAAATAAAAGTCTCAAAGACCTGGAGACCTATAATAGGAAACCTCTCTCGTGGTTTGGTCGGATAAATTCTTTTAAAATGGACATCCTCCCGAGGTTCCGTTATATTTTTCAGACAGTCCCCATAAATCCTCTTTCAGCCTTCTTTAAGACCCTGAGGTCCACACTGATCCGTTTTGTTTGGAAAGGATGTAAGCCTCGGATTAGCTACAAGACACTGGTCCGATCTAAGCAGAGGGGAGGAGCTGGGTTGCCGGACTTACAGGCCTATCATAGAGCTTCCCTGGTTGCCTGCTTGATTGATTGGCGATATCACAAAGAGACCAAACAGTGGGTGGAGCTGGAACAAACTTTTTCCCAGGTCCCTCTTAGAGGACTCCCATGGATTCAGAAAGAGGACATGGAGGCGGTAAAGAAACAGATAGACCCAAATGGGTTTCTGTTCAGGGCGACTTTGGAAGCTTGGGAGGACATAAAATGCAAGGGCAGCCTATCGGGTAGTCCCACCCCATTAGCTCCCCTGTTCAATAATCCAGGCTTCCCTCCGGGATGCAACGCAGACCGGTTTCTCAGATGGGAGAGGGGGTTGGACATCAGATTGGGGCAGATCTTACAGGGTAAACACCTGCCTCCTTTCGCAGAAATACAGGCCACATTCCCAGACCTTCACTTGAACTGGTTTGAATATGTGCAGCTACACTCTTTTGTGCGGTCATGGCTCGGGGGGGGGGACTTCCCCCAGATCCGACTACGTCCACGCCGTTTGAACGTTTATTTTTTCAGTCTTCGCCGCCCACACACTCGATCTCACTCATATATCGTTTGATTATTGAGGCCCGCGGTTCAGAGGACCCTGAGTATATCCGAATGTGGGAAACCAAACTTGGTCTCAGTTTTTCAGAAGAGGAAAAGCGGAAGGCCTTCCTGTTCTCTCACAAAATTTCAGTAGCTTGTAGTGCTCAGGAAAAGAGCTACAAGCTGTTAGCGAGATGGTACCAGTGTCCTGCCACATTACACAGAGTCTTTCCATCAGTCTCGGAATGCTGTTGGCGATGCGGAATGGACAAAGGCACGCTGACCCATATTTGGTGGGCATGTCAGAAATTGTCAAACTTCTGGTCTCAGGTGTTTCAAGTGTATAATCAAATGTCTGGTGAGAACATCACCTCCTCAATTAAAATAGCACTTCTGTCAATTCTACCCGGCTCAGTAAGGCAGCAAAAGAGGAGCCTTCTACGATTTTGCTTGATAGCAGCCCGAGCGGTCATTCCTAGGCACTGGAGAGCCAAGGAGGCCCCCACTGTTGGGGAATGGCAGACGGAGCTGTCACATATTTGTCACATGGAGGAACTTTCAGCAATGGTGATGGGAAGTAATGAAAAATTTATTAAGATCTGGCAACCCTGGGTGTTGTTCAAGGAGTCCTTGGACTTCCAAGCCTTGTTTCGGTAACAGCCCATACCCACACACTCTCCTTACCTTCCCCTCCAACCCTTTGTCCAATCCCTCTTGGTCTCTTATTTCCCTCTGTCCTTCTCCCCCCCTCTTTTCTTCTGTTTTTATTGCTCTTGGAATACTTATTTTTCTTTGTTGTTTGAAGTCTAGTTAGCCATATCTTGAGGAGATTCAGGTTAGGTTGGAAAATATCAAACCGACCCGGAGGCTTCCCTTAAGTAATATCTGGTTTTGCGATATGATATCGAGATAAACCGTTGCGACCGGCATATTCAGTCATCGAGTCGATAATATAAGGAGGATGTGGCTAATGTATTACTCAGTTTTTTATTCATACTCTTTGTTGCTTTCTTTATATAATCATATTTTGATGAAAAAATTTCAATAAAAACAGATTTATCAAAAAAAAATGCCATAAAGTACTGTAGAATATGTTTCGGCATCATGTGCCTTCATCGGGTGAACACCTGATTGTACCTGATGAAGGCAAGTGATGCCGAAACGCATTGTACACAACTTTATGGAAAATTTTAATAATAAAAATGTAAAAAAAATATAAAATAAAGTTTTACTTTTTTTATAAAAACTTTTAAAAAAGAAAGTTACCCTTTCCACTGGAATAATTGATCGGTACCAACAGCCGTGGTAGCTCTTACTGTCCCTATACTGCAATTAAAACTACCATAGTAGTTTAAACTCGAGTAGTTCAGCTATATTAAACTGATGTCTCATCAAGTTACATTGCCCTCAGTGGGAAATGTATTATAATATATATTATATTTCATATGTATTACTCTTATAAATCTTTCTTCAAAGCAAACACTGCATCATGTGATGCCCCAGGTGATACTAAGTTAAAGCTTGCCGTTCCTTACAATTTTCTTCGGTTCATTGTCTACCGGAGGACTCCCATTAAACAGGCCGGTCCAGCAGTACCCGGTTGCTTTGAGTTTTGTGACTATTACATGCTTGCTGCTATCTCCACAAGGTGAGCGCATACAAAACAATCACTCTAAATTTTTTGAATTATTGCACCTAAGAAGGCGGCTTCGACTCTCTTACTTCACATGAATCAATCCAGTCTTTGTGCTTTTGACAGTTTTATGTAAACCTGGATCCAACGCTCATTAAATTTGCTGGAATGGTAATGATGTCAGTGAAAAATTTGGATGTTGATAGCAAAATGATGAAATCGAAATTGTTTACATTGTAAAAGAGGTTTTTTTTTACAATCCAATTTCATAATATCAGTACAATCATTGTATTTATTATTAGACAAAACTGAACATAAAATAGTAATAATGCAACATAATGTATTTTCTGAAATTTAAACTATTGGGGGTGCGTATGTCTAATTTAAAAATTAACCAAGCCTCTCTATGTCTCAGCAATTTTTCATTATCACCTCCTCTTGTTATTTTTCTCTTTTTTTCTCTATTGTGTCGATTTTTAGAGTACTCAAATTGACATTATGATGGTTAATGAAATGTCTAAGGCTTGAGACATATTCTTATTCTAATTTAGGATATTTAATGTCATGTATGTATTCTCTAATGCTCATGTATGCTTTTCGTTTTGTGCTACCAATATATTTGAGCTCACGTAATATATTTGATAATATAAATAACAAATGAGGCCCTACAATTAACAAAAGATTTAATGTTCTGATTATTGATATTTAAATAATCTGTGAATATAATACTCAGTGGCTTAACTAGAGTTTGATGGGCCCCGATGTAGAGTTTGAACCTGCCCCCCCCACAACGTACAGCAACACTTGAGGTACGGGATAATGACACTGACACTTGGCTATTGCCATCAGAACTCAGGTTTCCCATGATGTGAAATTCTTCTATCAGTACCCAGCTTTTCTATGTTCAGATATCAATCTTGTCCTCGGCACCCAGATTCCCCATGCTTGGCTGTACATCTTTCCCTCAGCACCCAGCTTTCTCATATCAGCACATGGGAAAGCTGGGTGCTGAGAGAAGATGTATAGCAAAGCATGGGAAAGCTGGGTGCTGAGAGAAGATGTAAAGCAGAGCATGGGAAAGCTGGGTGCTGAGGGAAAGAGCCTTTTTCTCTCAGCACAAAACGTTCCCATCCCATGCTTGTATCTTTGTCCCCCCTCAAATATAGTTCTCCAAATACGATAATGGCCCCCACATAGCCTTCCATATAAAGGGTCCAACATAACCCTTCATATATTAGAACACACCCCATGTATTATAATTCATCCTATAGGTATCCATACATTATAATGCAACCCTATAGTACTCCATATACTATACGGCACCACATATTTCTCCATATATTATAATGCACCCCCATAGTCCTCCAAGTATAATGTGTGACGTCCCAGGGGTGATGATCCTGTTCGGGGACGCCTCAGGTCTTGTAAAGTCTGGCAACAGGTAATGTCAATGTTTGTATGTGTATAGTGACGCCACTCGCGGTTTTCAGTAAGTAAGATAATTGACCGCTACTGCAGATTTTATGAGCTTCTGCGGCTGATTGGCTCTGCAGCCAGGTGGTGTAGCCTCCCGTGAGTGAGGCAGGCCCCAGGGGCTCAGGTGAGCAGAGTAGTGGGTCCGGAATAATTCAGACAGAGTCCAAAAGTCTTTAACTGGTTTTTACTCACTCTGGTTGTTATTAAGATGAGCGGACCCGGGCGATGCTGTGATTAAACCAGGTAGGACTAGGTATCCTTTGGGCCAGTCTGAGGGTAACAGTTAGTTTGCCTTCCTAGCACTTCTGTTTTCGGATATCCCCTGACTTGAAGTAGCATGGGATCTATCCAGGAAGTCGCAATTGCCTTTTCTCCCCTGTGTTTGGCCCGTTTGCTGGCAGCGTGGACCAGGTGAGATGGCTCGAGGCTCTGTCTCCTTATGGGTCCCTGCGTTGTTGCTGAGGCTCGGACTCTGTGAGGTTGGTGAGGTACTTGTAGTTCCCCTCACCGGCCAGGTTTAGCAGATAGTTAAACTTGAGTCTGCTCTAGGGACCTGTTCCCTGTATGTGCCTAATCACCAGGAGCACCTTTTCTCTGCATCCTCCTGTGACCGTTCTCCCTCACCAACTGTCACTACACTCGTGCAGGGTAGTGGCCGCGCGCGTCACCCAGGCAACCGCCGCTCACCACTACCAGACTGGCTCTCCTCCTCCTTTCCTGATAGCCTTTGCATTCTAGCTCCCAGCCCCTCCGCTACACCCCTTGACAAGAATTGAAGGCCTGACCCCTCTAGAGACTTCCCAAGGGTCCCATCTAATGGTGTGGGAGACCTGGTGACTATGTGTCTGTGCGTACACACTTCTTTCCGGCCTTTAGAACTACCTGGAACCACTGGCCCAGCATGGGTGCAGTACTCAGTGGTGCCTGACCAGGTCAGGGGCACCACATTTGCACCCCTATAGTCCATGTATAAGGTGTCCTTCATGTTGTGCAATGCATCCCCATAGATCTCCATGTATAATGCAGCCCCATAGACCTCCATGAATAATGCAGCCCCATAGACTTCCATGTATAATGCACCCCTATAGTCCATGTATAAGGTGTACTTCATGTTGTGTAATGTATCCCCATAGACCTCCATGTATAATGCAGCCCCATAGACCTCCATGTAAAATGCAGTCCGCCAGGTTACATGTATAATGCAGCCCCCAGGCCTCCATGTATATTGCAGCCCTCCACGTATATTGCAGCCCCCCCAGGTTTCCATGTATAATGCGAGAAAAGAGTAACCCCGGCACACTACAACTCCCAGAAAAAAAGCAGAGAGGAGCCAGAGAGGAGCCAGCTGCTGATCTGCAGTGCGGGCTCCTAACCTGCTGGGCTCGGTCAAAATGGCGACGTTTGTGACTCGTTATGCCCCTAATAGTAATTTTTTTTGCAAAAGGACACATTTTGCAAGAATTGTATTCCGCACTTATAGAAACTTCTAGTTGACAAGCAGCTTTTATTAGTCAACTTCTGTGTAACATGCTAGGTCATAAAAGATTCCCCAGCGAGGTAACTCAGAGAAACTACCCTAAAATTTCCATTCATTATAAATTTGAACTCCTTATCCTCATTCACTAATGATAAATTATTATAAAAGATTGTCCTTATCTTATGAAATTGATTACTGTAATGTAAAAAAAAAAGGTGACAGGTGTATCCTCATTGTGCTTAATTACATTTGAGTTCTTAGATCTTTGTTTATTTTGTACTATATTGTTTGTTCTTTTCAGCAACCAAGTGCTATAACACATATTCTTTAATCCAGATTCTATGTTATGGGTCCCTTTTAAAAGAGCATCATTTGTATTGCAAATAAGTTTGGCCTACATATGTTCTCCTACGGGAATGGATCTAATGATGTGAATAGGATGACGGCATGTAGCATGAGGAATGGAATTAGCCGCAGCCAATTTCCTATATGTGGTCGTTTTAATGTTAGAAAAGGGATCACCTGTAAATTCAAGGTCAAGAAATTGAATTGTTTGTACATTACTCTCCCCTTTAAATTTTAAATTAAATGGATTGTTGTTCAGATTTTATGTAAAATCCAATACAGCAGATTCATCTTACGCCAATATGATGAGGACATGATCAATGTATCTACCGTACCAGTACAAGTCCTCTACAAGAGGACTATCAACATTAAGCCCAATGCATATCGGGGGCCTTTTAGGCCCCAGTGCTTACTTTTTGCTATTATCTGCAAAATTTCTTTAAATAGAAGTTTGAAACTCTAGGTATTCCTCAAATATGTCATTGTTGGTAATTAGAGATGAGTGATGCTCGAATCGAACCGTTCGCCAATTTCAAATTCGAGTTGTTTTGGGCGGTGTTCGAGTCGTTCGACGAACTCGAACGATTTGCTTCACGTTAGGCAGTTCAAGTTACCGTTCATGAATGGTTCGATCTCTCATAGCGTGGCTTTTCACAGTAAGGCTATGTGCGCACGTTGCGTATCTGCATGCGTCCTGCGTCCCCAGCACAATCCTTCTCTCTTTCCTACTCACCGATCAGCTGCACAGCTGTCCCAAAGCTCCGGCGGCTTTTCCTCTTTTGAAAATGGCTGCCGCTCATTATTCAAGCTGGTATTCCCTGCTTTCCCTGCCCACCAGCACCCATGATTGGTTGCAGTCAGACACGTCCCCACGCTGAGTGACAGCTGTCTCACTGCCACCAATCACAGCCGCCGGTGGGCGGGTCTATATCGTGCAGTAAAATAAATAAATAATTTTAAAAAAAAAACCTGTGGTTTCCCCCAATTTTGATACCAACTAAGATAAAGCCACATGGCTGGAGGCTGGTATTGTCAGGATGTGGAGCGCCACGTTATGGGGAGCCCACCACCTTAACAATATCAGCTAGCAGCCGCCCGGAATTGCCGCATCCATTAGATGCGACAGTCCCGGGACTCTACCCGGCTCATCCCGAATTGCCCTGATGCGGTGGCAATCGGGGTAATAAGTCCTAGGTTAATCATGACAGGCGTCTCCCTGAGATACCTTCCATGATTAACCTGTAAGTGAAAGTAAATAAACACATACACCTGAAAAATCCTTTATTTGGAAAAAAAGACAAAAAAACCTCTCATTTACCATTTTATTAATCTCCAAACACCCATCCAGGTCCGAAGCAATCCGCATGACGCTTTCAGCTCTGCTAAATGAAGCTGACAGGGAGTGCCGTAGAACACGAGCGCTCTGTGTCAGCTCCATGCAGCAACTGAAGTGAGCCGTGCTGTCACCGGAGACTTCACTCAGGTAGTGCCTGCGTGTGTGCGGGGATGGTGATGTGTGCAGTAGTGCCAGAGTGCGCGCGTTGATGATAATGAGTGCGGTAGTGCCAGGGTGTGTGCGGGGATGATGATGAGTGTGGTAGTGCTGGGGTGTGTGCGTTGATGATGATGTGTGCAATAGTGCCGGGTTGTGTGTGGGGATGACGATGGGGACGGTACTGCCTGCGTGTGTGCGGGGATGATGTGAGCGGTAGTGTCGGGGTGTGCGGGGGGATGGTGATGTGTGCGGTAGTGCCGGGGTGTGTGCGGGGATCATGATGGGGGTGGTACTGCCGAGGTGTGTGCGGTGATGATAATGAGTGCGGTAGTGTTGGGGTGTGTGCGGTGATGATGATGTGTGCGGTAGTGTCGAAGTGTGTGCTGTGTTGATGAGTGCGGTAGTGTCGGGGTGTGTGTGGGGATGATGATGGGGGCGATAATGCCAGCGTGTCTCTCTCTCTCTTTTCAAAGTAAAAAAAACTGTGGAAAAACAGGTTTTATGCCGCGCTAGGAAACCACGAGCATGAATATAACAAATTGTTCTTTTATTTAGGTCATTCCAACGCGTTTCGGAGACTCATCTGCCTCCTTCCTCAGGGAAAAGAATCTTTTCCCTGAGGAAGGAGGCAGATGAGTCTCTGAAACGCGTTGGAATGACCTAAATAAAAGAACAATTTGTTATATTCATGCTCGTGGTTTCCTAGCGCGGCATAAAACCCGTTTTTCCCCAGTTTTTTTACATTAAAAATTTTGCTCTGTGACAGGTCCGCTGCTGAACCACCTAAGCGCTCATCCACGTCTGCAAAGGGGTTGTGACTGGCACAACCCTACCAGGTGAGTGCATTGCTCTTTTACCTTTCGCCCTGTAAACCGGGTAAGACCCTATTGCACCATTTTCTCTCCCATCACAGCACCTTCTCTCTCTCTCTCTCTCTCGGACTTGGCGATGATCAGCTGATGCGGTTACCTGATGGAATCAGCTGACACTATAAGTCGAGCGGTGGGGCCGGCTTTTTATCGCCCGGCCGGCTAAACTATCAGCTGATGCTGTCGGACAGGAGTCTGCACAAAAGTGTGTAGTTTGTTTTTTTTTTGCACTGATGCATCAGCCGATTGTATAAAAGCCATTTATACAATCAGCTGCTGTGTCATGTAATTCAGGCCCTTGAACCTGACACATGATCTGATCGCTTTGCCTTCCAGCAAACTGTTGAGATGGTATTGGATCCGGATTGGACGGCGCGGGACCCTTGACCCAGGATTACTGCGGAGGGGGGTTCTTTATTTCAATAAAAGATGGAGTCACTAATTGTGTTGTGTTTTATTTCTAATAAAAATATTTTTCTGTGTGTTGTGTTTTTTTTATCTGTATTAGAAATTCATTGTGGTCATGCCTAATATTGACGTGACACTATGAATTTCGGGCATAGGGCCAGTTGATAATATACAGCTAGCCTAAACCCCATTAGTACCCAGCGAGCCACCCGTCACCAGGGCAGCTGGAAGAGTTGGATACAGCGCCAGAAGATGGCGCTTTTATGAAAGCGCCATTTTCTGGGGCGGCTGCAGACTGAAATTCGAAGCAGGGGTGACCAGAAAGCTTGGGCACCCTGCGCTGAGGATTCCAATCCCCAGCTGCCTTGTACATGGCTGGACACAAAAATTGGGAGACGCCCACGTCATTTTTTTTAATTATTTCATGAAATTTGTGAAATATTTAAAAAAAAAAAAAAAGGCTTCCCCATATTTTTGGTTCCCAGCCGGGTACAAATAGGCAGCTGGAGGTTGGGGGCAGCCCGTAGCTGCCTGCTGTACCTGGCTAGCATACAAAAATATGGCGAAGCCCACGTAATTTTTTGGGGGGCAAAAAACTCCTGCATACAGTCCTGTATGGAAAAAGAAAATAAGTTTTACCCAGCTCACCTACTTCAATGGAAGCCCAGATGCCATGGATCGTGCACGGAGAAAAAAAGGTCAGCAAGTCCTTGTAGAAGTAGTAGAAGGAAAAATTTACCAGCACTCAGGTCCAGGCAGAAAATTTCTTTAAAATGAAGATTCTTTATTCACATATTCTTAAAAAGTCCATACTGTAGTAATCAAGCCCATGTTAGAGAGGACGCGTTTCGAACATCCAGTTCTTATTCAGTCTCTAAACCAATCTAGTCATTGGACTGTTTAAAAAGGGCTGAACCCAAACACGTGATCAAATGGATAGAGAGAGCATAGCAACTGCAGAAATTTTAACCCCATAGGGTACAACAAATATATTTTCACATAGCAATATAGCATATATATGTGTACAAAAAACGCTAAGATACAATATTAATAGGCAAACATCAGTTAATTCCTTCTATTCAAACCCATAGGGGATCTCGTGCCCATTAGAAAAATCCATTTTATTTCTCTTTGAAAAAGGATAGCTTTTAAATTTCCACCTCTTTTAGGTAATTTAATTGTTTCAATGGCATTAACCTTCATGCTACTAAAACTACCAGCATGAGTGTCACGAAAATTACTTTCTCATTGCGAGAGAAAGTAAAAATAATCCTAAAATATTCTTTAACTACATAAACAGTAAAAAACTGAAAAGCGATAGTGTTGGCCCCCTTAAAAATAGTCTTGGTGAAATGGTGGAAGGGGATGAGGGTAAAGCCAACCTGCTGAATGACTTTTTTTCTACGGTTTTTATACAAGAAAATGCCATGGCAGATGACATGACCAGTGATACCATAAATTCACCCTTGAATATTACCTGCTTAACCCAGCAGGAAGTACGCCGCCGCCTCGAAATCACTAAGGTTGACAAATCTCCGGGCCCGGATGGCATACACCCCAGAGTACTACAGGAATTGAGTTCTGTGATAGATAGACCATTATTTTTAATCTTCTCAGATTCCTTAATAACAGGGTCGGTACCGCAGGACTGGCGCATAGCAAATGTGGTGCCAATATTCAAAAAGGGGACAAAAACTGAGCCGGGAAATTATAGGCCGGTAAGTTTAACCTCTACGGTTGGTAAAATCCTTGAGGGTTTCTTGAGAGATGCTATACTGGAGTATCTCAAGAAAAATAACCTTATGACAGAGTATCAACATGGGTTTATGAGGGATCGATCCTGTCAAACTAATTTGATCAGCTTCTATGAAGAGGTAAGTTCAAGCCTGGACCAGTGAAATGCAGTGGATGTTGTGTATATGGACTTTTCAAAAGCTTTTGATACGGTGCCACACAAAAGGTTGGTACATAAAATGAGAATAATGGGGATAGGGGAAAATATGTGTAACTGGGTTAAAAACTGGCTCAGTGATAGGAAACAAAGGGTGGTTATTAATGGTACGTACTCGGACTGGGTCTCAGTTCATAGTGGGGTACCACAGGGGTCAGTATTGGGCCCGCTTCTTTTCAACATATTTATAAATGACCTTGTTGGGGGCATGCGGAGTAGAATTTCAATATTTGCAGATGATACTAAACTCTGCAGGGTAATCAATACAGAGGAGGATAATTTTATATTACAGGGAGATTTATGTAAATTGGAGGATTGGGCTGAGAAGTGGTAATTGAAGTTTAATGTAGTTAAATGTAAGGTCATGCACTTGGGTAGAGGAAATAACATTTATGATTATGTACTTAATTGTAGAACACTGGGTAAAACAGACACAGAAAAAGACTTGGGTGTATGGGTGGATGGTAAACTTCACTTTAGTGGACAGTGTCAGGCAGCTGCTGCCAGGGCTAATAAAATAATGGGATGTATTAAAAGAGGTATAAGTGTTCATGAAAAAAATATAGTTCTACCTCTGTACAAGTCACTAGTGCGACCGCACTTAGAATACTGTGTACAATTCTGGTCACCGATATATAAGAAGGACATAGCTGAACTGGAAAGGGTGCAGAGAAGAGCGACCAAGATTATTAGAGGAATGGGGGGGCTGCAATACCAAGACAGGTTATTAAACTTGGGGTTATTTAGTTTGGAAAAACGAAGGCTTAGGGGGGATCTAATCACAATGTATAAATATATGAGGGGACAGTACAGAGACCTTTCCAAAGATCTTTTTACACCTAGGCCTGTGACTGGAACACGGGGGCATCCGCTACGTCTTGAGGAAAGAAGGTTTAATCATAATCACAGACGAGGATTCTTTACTGTACGAGCAGTGAGACTATGGAACTCTCTGCCGCATGATGTTGTAATGAGTGATTCACTACTAACATTTAAGCAGAGCCTGGATGCCTTTCTTGAAAAATTTAATATTACCAGTTATGTATATTAGATTTTATGACAGGGTATTGATCCAGGGAACTAGTCTGATTGCCGGATGTGGAGTCAGGAAGGAAATTTTTTCCCCATTGGAACTCTTGTTTGCCACATTGGGTTTTTTTTGCCTTCCTCTGGATCAACATGTTAGGCTACGGGTTGAACTAGATGGACTTAGAGTCTCCCTTCAACCTTAAAAACTATGATACTATGATACTATGAAAATGCTGAGATGCACCTGATAATTTTCTAGTGGTGGCATTATTCACATCGTAGATGTGTTTTGATATCCTCTTTCTAAGAGGTCGAGAAGTGCTGCCTATATATTGCAGCTGACAGGCTGTGCAAGAAAATAGGTAAACTACATGATCTGAACTGCAATTTATCAGGGACGTTATTTCATAGGTTTTTTTATCCGTATATGAGGAAACGTTTTTAACATTTGACATGTAACCACAGAGTCCACATGTTTTATGCCCGCATTTATAGGAACCCATGGTAGGTAACCAATTGCCGTTAGTTTTTTCCACATTGACAAAACCGCATCTGCTGGTGTGATCACTCGGTGACAAAATAAAACCCAAAGTGGTGTTCCTCTTTGAGACAAATTTGACACCATCTTTTAAAATTTGGTGCAAAGTGTCATCAGTAGATAAAATGGGTAAATATTTTTTGATGATTCTGGTCACATCATAATAGTTTTTGCTAAACCTAGTGGAAAGAACAACCGGCAGTTCCTTCTGTGGGCTGAATTTATTCATTTCAAGGTATTGGGATCTGCTTTTAGTACTTGCTTTAATTTTGGCTTTTTGGAGATTTTTTAATTTATATCCTCTAGCTAAAAATCTCTTTTCAATCGTGTCACATTCTATCCCGAAATTTTTTTGACTAGTACAACACCTCCTGGCACGGATATATTCCCCTGTTGGGATCTTTTCTATGACATGTCTTGGATGGCAACTTCCCGCATGTAATAGGGAGTTGCCTGATATGGGCTTTCGATATAAACTACAGTTAATCTCACCACTGTCACTATTTCCATGAAATTGTATGTCCAGAAAATTAATTTTTGATAAATCATGGAAAAAAGTGAAAGATAAATTGTGGGCATTGTTGCTAATATAAGAAATAAAATTCTCAATTTTTTTATTTGAATTTTGCCACACAATAAGTATGTCATCTATGTACCTTAGATATAACGCTATATCCGATAAGAAAGGGTTACATTGGTTGAAAATAAACTCTTCCTCCCACCAGAACATAAATATACCGGCTAGTGAGGGGGAGAAGCGTGCGCCCATAGAACATCCCTGCAGCTGAATATACCCAATGCCAAGGAAGGTGAAGTAGTTATTTTTTAATAGGAAAAAAGTAACTTCCACCAAATAATTTTGGAGTTCAGAGGAATAATTAAAATATTTTTTAAGTTGATCCCTCAAAGCCAAAATAGCAAGTGAATGGGGAATGGATGTATATAGCGTTTGTACATTGCAGGTTACCCAGCTGTAATTACTTTGCCATTTTATCTGTGAGATGATATTTAATACATGTTTGTTATCCAAAACATATCCGGCGGACATTTTTGGGAGAAATTGCAGGTGGTTATCCAACCACTCTGATAGATGTTCAGTGGCAGAATCAATGCCTGAAACAATTGGCCTTAGTTTTGGTGGAAAAAGATTTTTGTAAGATTTAGGAAGGGCATGTAAGAGTGGTGTTAGAGAGGAAGGTGGGTTAAGAAATTCTTTTTGTTTTTCATTTATCAGGCCAAGATGTAAACCCTCCTCTACAATTCTCTCCAGTGATTTTTTGATACCCGCAGATGGGTCGTACTCGACTCTCCTGTAGGTATTGCAATCCTGTAACATGTTTAATACCTCCTTCTCGTAAAGTCCCACATCTAAAACTACTACTGTCCCCCCCTTGTCAGAATTTTTTATAATGATGTTAGAATTTTTACGTAAAGAAATGATTGCGTCTTTCTCTTTTTTAGACAAATTCTGAATCATAGGTTCCTGTTGGTAAGAAAGATTAGTTAATTCCTTTTCCACTATGTTTTGGAAATCTGCCATCTGCTCACTTCTAGAGGGGATGGGATAGAAACGTGGATTGGGAACACTCATATGAGGAACCGCACAATGTGCACTGATGCTGATTTTATTATCACTTGAAAGTTCATGCAAATCTTGTAATGCCATTTGTTCCTTGAAAGATAGGGGGGAAAAGAAAATGTCGGCTGATATATTTGATACATTAGAAACATTTTCATTATGAAAAAAGTGTTTTTTTACAGTTAGTTTTTGGATGAATTTATTTACATCCAGTATTGTTCCAAAAAGGTCAAACCTCTTATTAGGAACAAAATTTAAACCTCTTTTTAAAACACTTATTTCACTATTGTTCAAAATACATGCCGACATATTTATTACAGAATAATTCTCAACAACATTTACTTCTTTTTCCCCCTGGTGTAATGTCCATGTTGGTACACGTTGTTTTCTGTGTTTCCGACCACCCCTCCTTGTTTTTTTCGATTTTTCTGAAAGAAGTGTTGGTTTTCTAAGGTTTTTGAAACACTCAAAGAAGTAGATGGAATGTCCAAGTTAGTAGCAGATGCATCAGTATTATAGTCCGTTGAGTCCACATCAGTTGTTTCAGGATCTGTAGAAGAAAAATTGACTCGGGTAGGGGTGTTGTGTTTTTTGTTTTTTAATATTAACCGAGGACCAGTCTAGGAAAATCTTCTGAAATTGTGCCAGTTATAGATCCTGTTATCTTCATAATCTCTCAAATCTCGAACAAACTTTTTCTCTTTAAATGTAGTTATTGTATCCTCGAGAGTGGTGATTTTAGCATTTATCTGTTCTCTCATAGTTTTATACAGGTCCAAGTTGGTATATTGCACAAGAGAAATTTCAATTTCTTTAATCTTATTCTCCAAATCCAATATTTTATTCTGTTCCTGTTCAACAATCAATTGAATAAGTTTCCTTGAGCAGTCAGATAGAATCAAATCCCACTTGGCAACAAAGTCCTGATTGAATTCCACTGTGGGTCTTTTATTCAGGCAGAGTCCCCTGGGAATCATATCTTTGTCGAGATATGCTTGTAAAGTCTTAGGGTACCTTCACACTTTAGCGATGCAGCAGCGATCCGACCAGCGATCTGACCTGGTCAGGATCGCTGCTGCATCGCTACATGGTCGCTGGTGAGCTGTCAAACAGGCAGATCTCACCAGCGATCAGTGACCAGCCCCCAGCCAGCAGCGACGTGCAAGCGACGCTGCGCTTGCACGGAGCCGGCGTCTGGAAGCTCCGGACACTGGTAACTAAGGTAAACATCGGGTATGGTTACCCGATGTTTACCTTAGTTACCAGCTCACACCGCTTAACTTAGCATGTGCAGGGAGCAGGAGCCGGCACTGGCAGCGTGAGAGCTGCGGAGGCTGGTAACGAAGGTAAATATCGGGTAACCACCTTGGTTACAGCTTACCGCAGGCTGTCAGACTCCGGCTCCTGCTCCCTTCACATTCAGGATTGTTGCTCTCTCGCTGTCACACACAGCGATGTGTGCTTATCAGCGGGAGAGCAACAATAAAAAAACGAACCAGGGCTGTGTGTAACGAGCAGCGATCTCACAGCAGGGGCCAGATCGCTGCTCAGTGTCACACACAGCGAGATCGCTAATGAGGTCACAAAAAACATGACTCAGCAGCGATCTCGCTGTGTGTGAAGTACCCCTTACTGTCCCACCAGGTACGGATTCTCGCCGACATTATTTTTTCCAATTCCCACATGAGTTTGTTTAATTCAATATGCGTTTCCGTTGGGGAATCATGTTTATTCAATGAAAAAAATTTTGCAGCTCTCTCCATTCTTATTTGGTCGGAGATAAAAAAAACATTCAGGGTTTTGATTGTCATTGACATTATTAACCTGAGTCTCCATCTTAGTACAAAAATTAATAAAGAACTGCAGGTCATACAATGAACATCATATGTAGAAGTAAATAACCTCTTTTCCTCGATATAGTCCAAGTTAATAGTTGTATGACTTACTTCAGGTTCTTGATTGCAGAAAGTAGGGAGCATGGGTGGAGTAGTTCAAGGTAGATAGAGAAAATAAGTTTTACCCAGCTCACCTACTTCAATGGAAGCCCAGATGCCATGGATCGTGCACGGAGAAAAAAAGGTCAGCAAGTCCTTGTAGAAGTAGTAGAAGGAAGAATTTACCAGCACTCAGGTCCAGGCAGAAAATTTCTTTAAAATGAAAATTCTTTATTCACATATTCTTAAAAAGTCCATACTGTGGTAATCAAGCCCATGTTCGAGAGGACGCGTTTCGAACATCCAGTTCTTAGTCAGTCTCTAAACCATCTAGTCATCGGACTGTTTAAAAAGGGCTGAACCCAAACACGTGATCAAATGGATAGAGAGCATAGCAACTGCAGAAATTTTAACCCCATAGGGTACAACAAATATATTTTCACATAGCAATATAGCATATATATGTGTACAAAAAACGCTAAGATACAATATTAATAGGCAAACATCAGTTCATTCCTTCTATTTAAACCCATAGGGGATCTTGTGCCCATTAGAAAAATCCATTTTATTTCTCTTTGAAAAAGGATAGCTTTTAAATTTCCACCTCTTTTATTTAATTTAATTTTTTCAATGGCATTAACCTTCATGCTACTAAAGCTACCAGCATGAGTGTCACGAAAATGCTGAGACGCACCTGATAATTTTCTAGTGGTGGCATTATTCACATCGTAGATGTGTTCTGATATCCTCTTTCTAAGAGGTCGAGAAGTGCTGCCTATATATTGCAGCTGACAGGCTGTGCAAGAAATTAGGTAAACTACATGATCTGAACTGCAATTTATCAGGGACGTTATTTCATAGGTTTTTTTGTCCGTATAAGAGGAAAAGCTTTTAACGTTTATTCTAATTATTCCTCTGAACTCCAAAATTATTTGGTGGAAGTTACTTTTTTCCTATTAAAAAATAACTACTTCACCTTCCTTGGCAATGGGTATATTCAGCTGCAGGGATGCTCAAAGGCGCACGCTTCTCCCCCTCACTAGCTGGTATATTTATGTACTGGTGGGAGGAAGAGTTTATTTTCAACCAATGTAACCCTTTCTTATTGGATATAGCGTTATATCTAAGGTACATAGATGACATACTTATTGTGTGGCAAAATCCAAATCAAAAAATTGAGAATTTTATTTCTTATATTAGCAACAATGCCCACAATTTATCTTTCACTTTTTTCCATGATTTATCAAAAATTAATTTTCTGGACATACAGTTTCATGGAAATAGTGACAGTGGTGAGATTAACTGTAGTTTATATAGAAAGCCCATATCAGGCAACTCCCTATTACATGTGGGAAGTTGCCATCCAAGACATGTCATAGAAAACATCCCTACAGGGGAATATATCCATGCCAGGAGGTGTTGTACTAGTCAAAAAAATTTCGAGATAGAATGTGACACCATTGAAAAGAGATTTTTAGCTAGAGGATATAAATTAAAAAATCTCCAAAAAGCCAAAATAAAGCAAGTACTAAAAGCAGATCCCAATACCTTGAAATGAATAAATTCAGCCCACAGAAGGAACTGCCGGTTGTTTTTTCCACTAGGTTTAGCAAAATCTATTATGATGTGACCAGAATCATCAAAAAATATTTACCCATTTTATCTACTGATGACACTTTGCACCAAATTTAAAAGATGGTGTCAAATTTGTCTCAAAGAGGAACACTTTGGGTTTTATTTTGTCACCGAGTCACACCAGCAGATGTGGTTTTGTCAATGTGGAAAAAACTACCGGCAATTGGTTACCTACCATGGGTTCCTATAAATGCGGGCATAAAACATGTGGACTCTGTGGTTACATGTCAAATGTTAAAAACTTTTCCTCATATACGGATAAAAAAACCTATGAAATAACGTCCCTGATAAATTGCAGTTCAGATCATGTAGTTTACCTAATTTCTTGCACAGCCTATCAGCTGCAATATATAGGCAGCACTTCTCGACCTCTTAGAAAGAGGATATCAGAACACATCTACGATGTGAATAATGCCACAACTAGAAAATTATCAAGTGCATCTCAGGATTTTCGTGACACTCATGCTCGTAGTTTTAGTAGCATGAAGGTTAATGCCATTGAAACAATTAAATTACCTAAAAGAGGTGGAAATTTAAAAGCTATCCTTTTTCAAAGAGAAATAAAATGGATTTTTCTAATGGGCACGAGATCCCCTATGGGTTTGAATAGAAGGAATTAATTGATGTTTGCCTATTAATATTGTATCTTAGCGTTTTTTGTACACATATATATGCTATATTGCTATGTGAAAATATATTTGTTGTACCCTATGGGGTTAAAATTTCTGCAGTTGCTATGCTCTCTCTATCCATTTGATCACGTGTTTGGGTTCAGCCCTTTTTAAACAGTCCGATGACTAGATGGTTTAGAGACTGAATAAGAACTGGATGTTCGAAACGCGAAATTTTCTGCCTGGACCTGAGTGCTGGTAAATTCTTCCTTCTACTAGTCCTGTATGGAGTATGCCGAGCCTTGAAGTTCTGCAGCTGCTGTCTGCTGTCTGTCTATATGGAGGAGAGCAGACAGCAGCTGCAGAATTACAAGGCTCAGAATCCTCCATCCAGGACTATATGCTGGAGGGAGAGGCAGGGGGATCAGAACTGCAAGGCTTAGCATACTTCATCGACTAGTGTATGCAGGAGAGCAGATAGCAGCTGCAGAACTACAAGGCTCAGCATACTCCATCCAAGACTGTATGCAGGAGTTTTTTGCCCCCCCAAAAAATGATGTGGGCTTCGCCATATTTTTGTTTGCTAGCCAGGTACAGCAGACATGTACGGCTGCCCCCAACCCCCAGCTGCCTATTTGTACCCGGCTGGGAACTAAAAAATATAGGGAAGCCCTTTTTTTAATTATTAAATGAATTTCATGAAATAACCAAAAAAAAAAAAACCGACATGGGCTTCGCCCCATTTTTGTGTCCAGCCAGGTACAACTAGGCAGCTGGGGATTGGAAGCTGCAGCACAGGTTGGCCCGAGCTTTCTGGGCCCCTCTGCTGCGAGTTGCAGTCCGCAGCCACCCCAGAAAATGGTGTTTTCATAGAAGCGCCATCATCTGGCGCTGTATCCAACTCTACCAGCAGCCTTGATGCCGGGTGGCTCGCTGGGTAATAAAGGGTTAATACTAGCTTTATTTTACTAGCTAGTATTAAGCCAGAGATTCTCAATGTCAGGCAAGTTTGACCCGGCCATTAAGCATCTCCAATAAAGGGTTAAAAAAAAAAAAAGACACCACACAGAGAAAAAATACTTTAATAAAAATAAATACAAAGACACATTTAGAGACTCCATGATTATTACTCCCTCTTATCCCTCCACGATCCTGGTCTTCTTTCTCCTTCAACCCATGCAGCTCTGCTACATCAGACAGCACTGCATGGGAGGAAGACGCTGCTTCTCCCCGTGCAGTCTAATTAATTAGTGAGTGAGCAGAGGCTGCGAGTTGTAAGCGGTGACGTCACCGCTGAAATAGTAATCTGGCAGGCGGATTGCTATAGCAATGGTGCTCCGATCACGTTATTTCCAGTGCCGCAATTCACCGGCTGTGGCAGCCAGTCCTTACATGTGGGCTGACTCTGTAAAGAGCACCCACATGCAGGAACGGGGAAGCCGACCATGTGCCAGAGCATCTCGCTGGTACACAGAGATGCTGGAACGAGCACCGCGTACCGGAGAGATGCACTGACAGGACCTAGCATGATGTCTAACCATGTGACTAGTTTGTAGCCAATGAGATAATATACACGGGACTGGTCACATGCTATGACGTCATGGAAGGTTCTATCATCAGTGCTGGTTACCGGGAGAGTGCAGCGATGATCCGAAGGAGAAGCGGCGGGAGACAAAGTGCAGGACGCGTCGCGGGGACCTGTAAGTATAATGGCAATGTTTATTAACTGTATGTGTATATGTATAATGTGTTTGTGTTTGCCTGACATTGTTTTCAATCGGGTTCGAAGGTGTTCGTCGAACATTCGACGAACACACCCGCCGTTCGACGAACCGAACCCGAACACTAGGTGGTGGCTCATCACTATTGGAAATGTTCAGTTGTTCATGCAATTTTTTTGATAGGCATTTTGATATAACAATGCTTTTTTGGGGAAAACCACATCTGTATGGAAAGGAGGCCTTTTAAGCCCCTGCTATTTTTATAATGTACTCAGAAGTGTTTGTTTCTCAAGTTACTTTATTTGCAGTCAGGGTTGCTGGTGGAGGGGCCCCGGGGTGGATCATGCCATGTGAGGATGTCATATGTCGTTCCTTCAGAGGACGTTTCAAGTTCATACAATACATGCCCAGTAAACCAGCCAAGTATGGAATAAAATATTCTGGATGTGTGACTCTGCAAAATATTATGGCATAAACTTGCTTATCTACTGTGGCAAAGACGTTGATGCACCAGTACAGAAAGATCTAGGACAGAGGGTAATCCAGCAACAAAGTCCGAGGGATATTAAAATCCAAAAATTTTATTAAATCAAATTAAAATCCATAAAAAAAAGGTCCAAACAGGGTATAAACAACTGTTAGAGAGGATGCATTTTGAACCCAATGGCTCTTAGTCAGTCTCTACCAAAAGCGGATACCAATCTTTCTTTTTGTCCCACAGAAAGATCTAGGGTCTGAGATTGTGAAAACACTTGCTGTAACAATATGCAATTCAGGTAGAAACATTACCATAGACAATAATTTTACCAATGTTAAACTGGGCAATTTTCAGCTTGAAAAATCTATTACACTTGTTGGTACTATGAAGCCAAACCAATGAGAAATTCCTCAAGCAATGAAACACAATCCACAATGAGCACTTTATGAGAGTGTCTTTGGTTTCAACAACAAAGTGACACTGGTATCTTACAAAGTGAAGAAGGAGAAATCCGTTATATTATTCAGCACCATGCATCATGATTTCAGTATTGACATCAATGACAGGAAATTGAAACCAGAAATCATCCTGCATTACAATAAAACTAAAGGAAGTGTAGACAAAATGGATTAAATGGTGGGAGAATATTCATGCAAGAGGCAAACAAGATTTTATTCTGTATTAATTTTTTCCAATATGTTTGATGTAGGAGCCCTTGATTAATTCATTATTTATACAGAAACGCCTCCCAGAATTGCATGCAAGGAGGAAGGACAGGAGACGCCTATTCTTGAAGGAACTTTGCCATGAACTTGTAATGCCTCACATGATGGAGTGAAGCAACATGAAATGCTTGCCAAAGCAATCTAATAAAGCAATGAAACGGTTTGGCGTACAGTTTCAGGATATTTCAGGGCCAGGAAAAAGCAAACAAAAGCATTCTTTCTTTTATCCAAGTAACTTAGAGAGGAAAACTGAGCAATATTGCACCACTTGTGGGGAAAATGTCTGTAAAGAACATTCTTCAGAAAAGATAACATGTGAAAATTGTTGGGAAGACCAATAAAATTGAAAAGAAAAAATTAGAAAAGAAATATAGCTGCAGCTAGTTTACTCTAGATTTATATACCTTTGTGAGTTTTTCAGATCTTTGTTTGAAATGTGGGAAAAAAAATGTTGGGGTGTTTTCTGCAAAAAAATGTAATTAAAATGTTGTGCATTATTCATATCTTATTTTTCAATTTTGAAATAAACTTGTAAAAGTTATTTATGTGAGATTCTCCATATGATTTGCATGGGGGCCTAAAAGGCCCCCGTTACGTAAAAGTGTAGATTTTTGACGTCACACATGCTAGGGTTAAATATGTCTACCTCCTTTCACCAACTCATTGTCAAATTAGCTACAGTAGCTGAATATTTAGCACCCATAGAAACCCCGTTCCTTTGTAGATAAAATTAATTGTTGAATCAACATAAGTAAATGGGTAGCATCCAATATATAATCAATGAATGTTATGGACATATCAGAGTATTTAGATAAATTGTGCTTTAACACTAGAAGTCCCAGAGAGGGGTCATTTAACATTTCTACCTTTGGAACCCAAAGACGGGTCAAATGACCTGAAGGATTTTAGCTAACATCCTATAATCACCATCTTTTGTTCTGTAATTAAGGCCATTACTGTCACACCACAGGAGGTTGTTGTTTTCCATTGAGTTTAGCCATTTAGTGTCTAGTTAGTTCTATTCAATTTTGACTAAAGGGTGCTTTACACGCTACGACCTCGCTAGCGATCTCGTTAGCGATGTGACACGCCAGATTGCAGATACGATCTTCCGAGATCGCACATGTGACCGGCGCTATAAAAACGACCTATGTGCGATCTCGGCAGATCGCATCTGCGATCTGGCATGTCACATCGCTAACGAGATCGCTAGTGAGGTCGCAGCGTGTAAAGCACCCTTAAGGGTCATTTGACCCCCTTTCGGGACTTCAGGGTGGGAGCTCAAAATTTCTGGGACTTCTAGTGTTAATGCATAAATGGCAACTTGATGCAATATGAAAGTATACAATGAAACATCAGCTACTATCCGAGTCTAGATTTTGAGCCATTTGATGTTCTTCATGCTAATCAGAACATCTGAAGAATCTCTTAAATATCTTGGGACTCTGCGGGCCAGTGGCTGGAGGAGCTGATCCAAACATTCCCCTAATCTTTTGCTTACAGAGGCAATGCCAGATATAATTGGGTGCATGCAAGGTGGAAAGCAACCTTTATGGGTTTTTGGTAATGAATGCAGAATAGATACAACCGATTTGAAGCTTTTAAGCGAATCAGATTATTTTGTATTAAAGTGTCCACTATACATACCTTCATCAATTACTTTGTGAATTCTTTTTTTAACCTTGTGGGTAGGGTCAGTGGTGAGTAGTAAGTAAAGTTCAGTGTCTGTCATCATATTTAAAACCCATAATATGTAATCTGTTCTGTTCCTTTCTATGATGGAACCCCCCTTTATCTGATTTTTGGATGATTAAATCAGAATTATTTCTCAAAAGTTGTAATGCGGCTTCAAATTATCCTACCATATGAATTCTGTCTCTTTATAAATTTAGACAATGTTCTCAGATCTTTTTCCATTTTGTTCTGGAATCTGTCCATAGCAGGACTACGGTCCTAATAAGGAATACAATTTAGGATTTGGAACTTTTATTGTAGCATAACCACATATATTTGATACTTCAGGTGAACTATCAGTTTGTAGTTCACCGAGAGTAACAAGAGACATCTGTTCATTGATTTTAAGAGATCTGAAAGAGTTGTCCAAAACAGACATATTAATTAATTGTTGAATAATCTGTACATTATTGAAATGTTTTTTGAAAACCACATTCCTCACAAATTTGTTAATCTCACATATATAAAACAAATCGAAATTACATGAGGGCACAAAGTCTTATGCAATGATAAGACGTGTCTTCTCTGTGGGGAGAGGAAAATCTGATAAATTGATTACGTCATTTTCATCTATTTGTTGTGTCTCAGAGAATAGCGTTTTTTATGTCACTTTGCGTTTTCTTAATTTTGGTGGTTATTCCCGTTTCTTGTAGTATGAGGTATTTTTATCTTGTTTTTAGTGGGAATATCAAGTTGGGAATCATCCATGGTGTAAGTAGTGGAGGCCTCTAGATGTTGGGAACTGAATGAGACTATTGTTAGCTGATTTTTGCGGTTTCTTATTGTTCCATATGTTTTTTATAATAGAACGGGGATTCCTCTGTGTATATCGTATTTCCCATCTACCCCATTTATAAACATGGTTGTTACTATAGTCAAACAGGTGTCTATCCAATTTATGTTTTTTTCACTCCCATAATTTTTAATTATGTTTTTTTCCACTGTAGTAATAATAAGTGATATGTTCTTCACACTGGTTTTGTGGAATATTGTTACTTAAATTCATATTTAGAGCTTCAAGATCCATTTGTATTTTAGAAAGCTCTTTTTCCTCATGGTGAATAATTAATTTTAGCAGTCCTAAAGAACATTAAGATAAAATCTTGTTCCAAGCCACAACAAATTATCCATATGCCCTATGCTGAGGATTTTTAATTCTCAGTCCTCTTGGAATAATAGATTTATCAGCATATAATATGGGCAAATCAGCAAGGAAAACCAGAGTCCGAGCCTCCTCTCAGCCCCCGACCACTAAGGGGGACATTGTTGCGCTCCTGACCCGTCAGTGCCCTCCTCACTGAGAGCCCCCGGCCCTCCCGCCAGTGACACCAGTGATGGACTTACCACGAGTCCAGCAGAAGGAGACATCCTCAGCAGTGGATATCGATTGCCAGGTTTCCCTGCAGGCCCGGGCATATATGAAGCAGCAGACATCCCCTGACCAGAGGATCTCCCCACAGCAGCGTGCACAAAAGGAGGATAGAGAGACCGCGGCGTCCCAAAATGGCGGCACCTAACATGGCAGCGGGGTATCAGTTGCACCAACACCCACGCTCCCGCTGACAGAAGCCACCAGTAAAGCGCTGCAAAAGGATCCCCAGGAGCCTGTCTCCACTCGGCAGAAACCGGAGCACGGAGTTAAAATAAAACGCAACAATAATAAAAAAAACCTCATATTTAAGTCACATGCTGTCCATTTCCTTGTGATCCCCCTTGATATGGTTCTACTCCTTCATTGGAGTCGAGCTGTGTTTAATTAAACTGATAGGACTTAATCAGGAAAGGTGCACACCTGTCTATATAAGACCTCACAGCTCACAGTGCATGTCAGACCAAATGAGAATCATGAGGAACTGCCCAAGAATCTCAGAGACAGAATTGTGGTAAAGGACAGATCTGGCCAAGGTTACAAAAGAATTTGGCATTACTCAAGGTTCCTAAGAGCAGAGTGGCCTCCATAATCCCTAAATGAAAGAAGTTTGGGACCACCAGAACTCTTCCTAGACTTGGCCGTCCAGCCAATCTGAGTAATTGTGGGAGAAGAGCCTTGGTGAGAGAGGTAAAGAAGAACCCCAAGATCACTGTGGCTGAGCTCGAGCTCCAGAGATGCAGTAGGGAGATGGGAGAAAGTTCCACAAAGTCAACTATCACTGTAGCTCTCCACCAGTCTTAATGGCAGAGTGGCCCGAAGGAAGCCTCTCCTCAGTGCAAGACATATGAAAACCCACATAGAGTTTACAAAAACACACATGAAGGTTTCTCAGACTATGAGAAATAAGATTTTCTGGTCTGATGAGATAAAGATAGAACTTTTTGGTGACAATTGTAAGTGGTATGTGTGGAGAAAACTAGGCACTGCTCATCACCTGCCCAATGCAATCCCAACAGGGAAACAAGGTGGTGGCAGCATCGTGCTATGGGGGTGTTTTTCAGCTGCAGGGAGAGGACAACTGGTTGCAAGTGAAGGAAATATGTATGCGGCCAAGTACGTAGATATTCTCGAAGAAAACCTCTTCCAGAGTGCTCCCGACTTCAGGCTTGGCCAAAGGTTCACCTTCCAACAAGACATTGATCCTAAGCGCACAGCTAAAATAACAAAGGAGTAGCCTCAGAACAACTCTGTGACTATTCTTGACTGGCCCAGCCAGAGCCCTGACCTAAACCCAATTTAGCATCTCTAGAGAGACCTGAAAATGGCTGTCCACCAATGTTCACCATCCAACCTGATGGAACTGGAGAGGATCTGCAAGGAAGAATGGCAGAGGATCCCCAAATCAAGGTGTGAAAAACTTGTTGCATCATTCGCAAGAAGACTCATGGCTGTACTAGCTCAAAAGGGTGCGTCTAATCAATACTGAGCAAAGGGTCTGAATACTTATGACCATGCGATATTTCAGTTTTTATTGTTTAATACATTTGTAAAAATTTCTACATTTCTATTTTTTCTCTGTCAAGATGGGGGATGGGGTGCAGAGTATACATTAATGGGAAAAAAATTAACCTTTTGGAAATCATCAAATGGCTGCTATGAAACAGAGAGTAAATAATTTAAAGGGGTCTGAATACTTTCCGTACCCACAATATATATATATTGCTGGGGCTATGCCCTTTTGACCACACTGCATCCATGTGATCACACTTAGTACCAGTGTCGCCCTCTTTGCAAAGTACTAGCCTTTCCTTTTAGGCATATACAGTGAAGGAAATAATTATTTGATCCATTGCTGATTTTGTAAATTTGCCCACTGACAAAGACATGAACAGTCTATAATTTTAAGGGTAGGTTAACTTTAACAGTGAGAGATACAATATCCAAAATAAAATCCAGAAAATCCCATTGTATAGATTATACGGTGTATCCACCCATATCCTGTCCACCGCCATTAACTTGAGAATAGCGGCAGCTATAGGCATAGAAATGGTGTCTAGGTATAGTAAAGTAGCCATGCACTACGCAATGAAACCACCTATAGCGCCACCTGGTGGAAAACAAAAGAGTTAACATTTTTATCTCGAAAACGGAACGAGATAGAGAAAAAAAGTGAAATAAAAAAATTGTAGGGCATCATCAAATCAATACGAATCGACACCTTGTATACAGAAATGCTATGATAAGAACGTATAAAACTCACAAGGCTGCGGACGTGAAGCGATACCTCTTGGAGACCTTCCTACAAGTCATTGGGTATGGTGGCTGCATGGAGTGGCCTCCACGCTCACCTGACCTGACCCCATTGGACTTATTTCTGTGAGGTCATGTGACGCCCTGGACTAGCCAGGTAGTCACAGATAGCCCCATGCACTACACCCATCCCCAAATAAGGTGTCAG
Source organism: Anomaloglossus baeobatrachus (assembly GCF_048569485.1). Lineage (NCBI taxonomy): Eukaryota > Metazoa > Chordata > Amphibia > Anura > Aromobatidae > Anomaloglossus > Anomaloglossus baeobatrachus. Next base: position 663,676,342 of record NC_134355.1, on the reverse strand, counting down.
CAGCCACTCTAGTAAACCCTGGTTACCTCCCTCTGGGTTTGATGTCCACACCATGAGGGCAGAGCCTGTCAGTTGGCCACACTGCCCAGGAGTTCACATGCCCAGAGGCAGGAAGTTCAAGTTCAGATCAGTCTGAGGAGAGGAGGAAGCAAGATAAGTTTTAGGAGAGGAGTTGAGTGGAGTGTAAAATCTGTCTGTGCCCTGGGTAGGCGAGCGGGCACTTTGACCAGGAGGCAGATGGTGGTGGCCGTCTGCAGGAGCCGAGAAGACAGTCCTGGTGGAACCGTAGGTAGCCGGGACAGGGTAGTGGCCCGTCGGTACCGACCGGGAAACTGGCAGGAAACCGGAGCACAGTGGGGGTACTCAGACTCTGAAACGCGGTCCTGAATCTACCAGACCCCGTTAATTAACTGATTGAGGTCTGGACTTTAGGTCCTTTCCCACTCAAAGTCCCAAAAGAAGGCAACAGCCCACCGATTCCGGATAACGGCCACCGCCAAGGGCCAAAGATCCACCAGGCCAGCGCCTGCAGGCAACGGGCTCTCCCGACATACACGCTGGGGAGCGGGACTCCCGTCGCTGTAGCGCAGTTGTCCAAAATCTACAAAATGGTGCAGGAGAAGACGGACACCACCAACCTTTTGGGGACCGAAGTGACCGGCTGCGGGCACCGACTATCCACCGTTTGGTTTACCAGAGACTCCCGTGTGTTTGTCCGAGTGAGTACTACTGGGCCCGCGGGCTGCGCACCGACACTACACCACACCAAACGGGTCCCGGGGCCACTATCCCCTGCCCACGGAGGGGTTAACACCTCAAGCTGCCCCCAACATCTCCCCCGGGGTGCCCAGTAACCGGCAGCGGTGGTGCCTACATTCACCACAACCCGTGGGTCGCGTCACAAACTCTAAATCTTATCCAAAAACCACACTCGACACGCCAGCTCCCCTTTACAGAGCGACGTGACCCCCGGTCCGGAGATGCTCGAGCCACCGACACACGAGCCCGGATCCTAGCGGCTCGGCTGCAGCCGAGCGCGGGGCGGTACAGTCACATCAAACAGCAGGTGTATGCGACCCCACCACCAACATTGCAGGACAACGTATCACAGATGTTTGTGCAAACGTGTCACCTACCATATTGCTCAATGTGCAGCAAGATACAGTATGCTGTCCAGAGTCCAGATATGCATTGCAGCTGACAGTGGCCACTTTGAGCATCAAAGTTAAATGAGCGCAATATGCGTGACCAGCATTCCATGTTTGGGGGGGGTCATGGGTTTCATATCATAGCATTTCTGTGTGCAAGGTGTCAATTTGTATTGAATTGATGATGCCCTACAATTTTTTAATTCACTTTTTTTCTCTATCTCGTTCCGTTTTCGAGATAAAAATGCTAACTCCGTTGTTTTCCACCAGGTGGCGCTATAGGTGGTTTCATTGCGTAGCGCATGGCTACTTTAGTATACCTAGACACCACTTCTATTCCTATAGCTGATGGACAGGATATGGGTGGACACACTGTATAAATTATTTATATAATTTATGCATTTTTTTTGCAATTTTTCCGCACTTGGAATTCTTTTTTGCCATTTTCTTGTACACTATATGGTAAAACTCATAGTTTCTTTTAAAAGAACAACTTACCTTACAAAAAACAAGCCCTCATATGCCAAGATTGACTGACAAATAAAAAGTTAAGGCTGTCAGAAAAAAGGGGAGGAAAAATCACAAACGAAAACAGAAAATCACTCGGGGGTGAAGGGGTCAACCACTTTGGAAACCTGAAGTATACAAATGAAGCTCTAAAGTCTCAACATATCTACAGCAAATTATTTTGACATATAAATGCAAATGTTCATTCTTTTAATGTTTAATTAGGATTTTTACAGCTGAGTTATGAAGAGTACTAGTTTTCTAAAAGACATTGTGCCCATACCCTTAGCGACAAATGCTCCCTGCGGTATTGTAATGCTAACATGTTAGTAGCCATCAGGAATCCATATTAGTAGTCTGTCTTTAAGAAATCCTTTAAGATATTAGACAGTAATGCCGGCGTCACATGGTACGATATATCTAACAATATGTCGTCGGGGTCGCGGATTCCGTGACGCACATCCGGCATCGTTAGAGATGTCATACCGTGTGACACCTCCGAACGACTGTGAACGAGCAAAAATACTCACCTTATCGTTGCTCATTGACACGTCGTTCATTTTCATAATCTTGTTCCTCCTTCTGTTCTCCAGTTGTTTGTCGCTCCTGTGGCAGCACACATCGCTCCGTGTTACACCCCGGGAGCAACGAACACAGCTTCCCTGCGTCCCGCCGGCAATGCGGAAGGAAGTGGGCGGGAAGTTACGTCCCGCACATCTCCGCCCCTCCGCTTTGATTGGCCGGCCACTATGTAACGTCGCTGTGACGCCGAACGTCCCTCCCCTTTCAGGAAGTGGATGTTCACCGCCCACAGGGAGGTCGTCTGGGAGGTAAGTACGTGTGACGGGGGTTAACGGCTTTGTGCGCCATGGGCAACAAATTGCCCGTGACGCACAAACAACGGGGGCGGGTGCGATCACATGATTTATCGTCCTGTGTGACTCCCACATAACAGTTTAGTTTATATTAGCAGGTTCTTCTGTAATTTTCCCAGACACCTGGAGTTATAGCTCTAGTACCAATGTTTAGTGAGAAAGTACATGTTTATAGCATCACCCAGTACCACATAGTTCTTTTATCAATGTTTAGTGAGAATGTGCATGTTTATAGTGTAGTAAAACCTCTGAAACCAGGAGCCTTTGCCATGTCTCATCCACTGATGTATTTGTCCGCTGTAGATTGACATCTGAATAGTTGGACACTTAGAAGAGGGATACTATTTTGGACAAATGGAACCTGTTAGATTTTGTGTAACAATTGGTTATGTGAGTGTCGCGGGTGGGGAGGACGCCGCCGCGGCGCGCTCGTTAACGCTCGGGTCCGGCGCTGCTGCGATGGCTGCTCGGTGGCTCGAGCGGTGGGCCGGATCCGGGGACTCGAGTGGCGCTCCTCGCCCGTGAGTGAAAGGGGTGGTTGGTTTAGGAGATTTAGTCCGTGACGCCACCCACGGGTCGTGGTGAAGGTAGACACCACCGTTGCTGGTGATGGGGATCCCGGGAGCAATGGTAGGGAGCATCTGGGATGTTGTTTTCCCCCTCCGTGGGTAGGGGTCGGTGGTCCCGGGGCCCGGTGATGTGGTGACGGGGAGGCAGGGCCGGTGAGGTGCAGGGTCACAGGGACAGCGCGGTGTGGTGCTGGATGGCACAGGTGTACTCACTCCGTAAGAAAGGTACAAAGTCCTCAGTAAACCAAACGGATGGATGGACGGGTCCCGCAGCCGGCTGCAGTGTCTCTCTCCCCGGACAGGTGATGGCGCTGTCTTTCCCTGCACCTGGATGTTCTTCTTCTGACTACTTATGGATTCCCAACGGTAGTCCGCTCCCCAATGTATGGGTACCGGAGGAGCCCGTTTGCCCGCAGATGCTGGCCCTTGGGTCTCTAGCCTTAAGCGGTAGCTGTATACCCTCACGGTGTGGGCGGCTGCCTTCAATCGGGACTTTTGCTGGGGTTCCAGTCACATTCGGATCTGACTATTGTCGGCGGCTTCAAGCCTGGTCGGGGTCCGATGGCCCTGCCTGTGTGTGCTGGCTTCACTTCGCTCCCCGGTCGGTACCGGCGGGCCGTCGCCCGTCCCCGGTCCTACGGTTCCGCGTTGCTCCACCACTCCTGCAGACGGCCACCACCGTCTGCCAACCTTGCTGTGGGTGCCCGGGCCACTACCCAGACACCCAAGTGTTTACTCCTCACTCTTCACTCTCCACAGCTGAAGTGAACTGTCACTTTTCCTGCCTCCAGGCATGGGAACTCCTCGGTGGGTGGAGCCAACCGCTTAGCCCCGCCTGGAGGGAGGCAACAAGGGTTTTATGTTTGGCTGGTGTCCCTGTCTAATGGGGTGGGGTGTTTGTGTGTTATCTGTGACGACCTGGCTAGGCCAGGGCGCCACACGAGCATTTGTTTTCAAGTGAGATATAGACTGGTGAAGATTACAGTGAAGACAGAAGCCTGTTAACCTGTGGAGGGGACGCCCGTGACACCACAGTGTGGATCCCAGGAGTTTCTCTGTCTTTGCTGTTTTGCTTCTCACAGCTGATGTTTCGGGCAGATGATGTGTGGCTCCTGGTGAAGTTTTTTCTATGTAGTGTGCAATGTAAGTACTTTACTTTTGTGATTTAAATTATGCAAAAGTGTACACAATATTACACTATTTCCTATTATTGTGGAACGTATTGATTAAAATATATTTTAATTGTGGGACAACCTCTTTCATTTTTTTACATGCAGTAATGCAATAAAAACACACATTTAGACAAATGTAGAAAATTAATGGAATTTGTTTTGTTTGTTTAAAATGATTAAATGTCATAACATTTCTCATTACTGTATATCTATGCACAAAACAAACTCCTGAATAATATCCAGTCTTTCTTTCCTAGTTTTCACAGACCTCACATTCATCATGGATCTGGTCACAGTTCTCCTCGCCATTGTTGTCATCTTATTTTTGGCCAATGCTTTTATGAATCAGAAACAAAAAAATTACAAAAATTTTCCACCTGGACCAAAACCTTTACCAATCATTGGAAATGTTCTTATGATAGACATAGCCAAACCATATAAAACCTACATGGAGGTAAGGAAAAAAATCTGCAAGGCTTTGTTTATGAATATGTAGCGCCCCTAAAGCAATCAGGAGCTACAAGGTACTGCATCCTGCTAATAATGCAGGGCATACACGCATGTACCCAGAAGACCAGTGCCGGTAACAGCAAAACATTCATTTTAATCCCTGTTTTCCCTATTCTCAAAGACTGGTGACAGACTAGGGTTGGACCCAATGGATGGCCACCTAGGGGTGGAGCTGATCCAGTCCACTAGACGACAACCAGGGGAGGAGGGGTCAGACAGTGAGCAGTCAGTAGTGAGTGAGTAGTCAGTAAGTGGAAGTCAGAGGAGATGTATGTAACCGCAACCGCAGGAGAGTGTAACAGTGACCTGAAGGCCCAGGCGTGTGGTTGCCGGTGGAGTACTCCCGGAACCATAGCACCAACGGGGTACAGAATCCTAGGTCAGGCAAATGCTCCAGGCAGGCCTGATAAAATCTGCACAGGACATCCAGGACCGCATCCAGGACCGCACTGACCGTAAAGTTCGAGACACAGTAGCAACGGGAGAACCGGGAAACAGGACCAGAGAAACTGACCCCACAGGGTTCAAGCTACCTGTTATACGGACTAAAGGCGGCGTTACACAGGGCAATATGTCGTGCGATCGCATGAGCGATCGCACTCGCCCCCATCGTTTGTGCGGCACGGGCAATTTGTTGCCCGTGTGGCACAAAGTCAGTAGCCCACATCACACGTACTTACCTTCCAAACGACCTCGCTGTGAGTGGCGAACATCCTCTTCCTGAAGGGGGAGGGACGTTCGGCGTCACAGCGACGTCACACAGTGGCCAGCCAATCAAAGCGGAGGGGCGGAGATGTGCGGGACGTAACTTCCCGCCCATTTCCTTCCGCATTGCCGGCGGGACGCAGGGAAGCTGTGTTCGTTGCTCCCGGGGTGTAACACGGAGCTATGTGTGCTGCCACGGGAACGACAAACAACCGGCGCGCAGAACGAGTAACAAGATTATGAAAATGAACGACATGTCAACAAGCAACGATAAAGTGAGTATTTTTGCTCGTTCACAGTCGTTCGGAGATGTCACACGGTACGACATCTCTAACGATGCCGGATGTGCATCACGGAATCCGTGACCCCGACGACATATCGTTAGATATATCGTACCGTGTAACACCCCCTTAAGACTGAAAGAGAACCAGGAGTGGACCCCCAGACCCTCCAAGCCATGGGGACCTATCAACTAGAGATAGGTGCAGGGAAAAGAAGCCACCAGGTTACCAAACTGGCACTGGGACTAAGGGGAACAGCAGTCAAGACCAGCCTTCCTCGGATTATCAGCACAACTGAGTAAAAGAAACCAGTTACACTGCAATCCCTTGTGTGGCCTCCCTTTTGTGGCCTCCCTTTTTCCGTGCCCAACAACATCATCTATCCCCTGGTGCCTGTCCCTACTTGTGGAGGGCCCAACATTCAGGCTGCCACCAACACCAGCCCCAGTAGTGAGAACTGTGCAACGGTGGCTCCACTAAATAGCTGAAACCTGCAAGTGGCATCACGACAAAAACTTTTTTTTCATCTCCCTTTTAAATATTCCCCCTTTTAAAAGCAACCCCCGGGTCACAGAACCGAGCAACGGCCACCCAGTGACATTTCCCCAGCAATACATCGCCCGGGACCGAATACCCCATAGCCCTGGGGCAGCACAAATAGTGATCTTGTTGTGATTTTAATCCATAGCAGTTGTGCGATGTTGCTGTATTTCCACAGTTCCCTTACTAGATTGCTACAGGTAAACTGTGTGGTAAATGGTGGAAATACCGCAGCGGCGCATGTCCACTTTGGTTTCAAACAACAACATCACCGCTCTGCGTGAATGCAGCCTACTAATATAAAACAGGTGTGCACAATGATTTCTCCTCTGAGACATTTATGGAAAATGTACTGAATATGTCATAAATGTCTGTATAGTGGGAGCCTCAGAAGTGTATCCCCAATGTACTTAGGTGATGAGTCCCCAGTTTCGATTGTTGGCCAACCAAAGGAATACCCCAGTAAAGTGTGAAATTGGGTAAAACTGATTCACTGTGTTCTCTCTACTACCGGACCTGGGTGGAGCATGACTCCGGGATTCAGAGTAGACCACTCATGGTCTTCTCTAGACATTGCACAATAATAGTTTTGCAAGGATTGCTCTTTTAGGCCTCTTTTACACGTCAGTGAAAAACACACACTTTTTTACTGACGTGTTAAAGGTACCTTTTTTTTTGTGGGATTTGTGTTTGGCTTTTGCCTAAAGCGGGCTTTACACGCTGCGACATCGCTAATGCGGAGTCGTTGGGGTCACGGAGTTTGTGACGCACATCCGGCCGCATTAGCGATGCCGCTGCGTGTGACACCGATAAGCGATTTTGCATCGTTGCAAAACCGTGCAAAATCGCTAATCGGCGACACGGGGGTCCATTCTCAATTATCGTTACTGCAGCATTAACGAGGTTGTTCCTCGTTCCTGCGGCAGCACACATCGCTGCGTGTGACGCCGCAGGAGCGAGGAAGCTCTCCTTACCTGCCTCCCGGCCGCTATGAGGAAGGAAGGAGGTGGGTGGGATGTTACGTCCCGCTCATCTCCGCCCCTCCGCTGCTATTGGGCGGCGGTTCAGTGACGTTTCAGTGACGTCGCTGTGACGCCGCACGGACCGCCCCCTTAGAAAGGAGGCGGTTCGCTCGTCACAGCGACGTCGCCGGACAGGTAAGTATGTGTGACGGCTCTGGGCGATGTTGTGCGGCACGGGCAGCGATATGCCCGTGTCGCGCAACAGATGGGGGCGGGTACCCACACTAGCGATATCGGGACCGATATCGCAGTGTGTAAAGTAGCCTTTAGTCACCTTTTACCATCAACATTGGTTAAAGGGGTTTTTATCCCATAAGAGGTCAAGCATTATTGTACGGGGGCATTGCCTTTAGTGGTCACTTTAGTGCACTTTTTGTGAAACTGCTAGGGAGGGTTCTGTGATCTTTACACCCTTTGTGGACACCTTCCTGTTTTCTCTGTCTTTCTAGCTCTAGCTCTTTTTACCCTCCTACATGGCAGGGGTTAATACTTTCTAAACATTCCCAATTACTCTACTTTCCATATAGCAGCTCAGTGTGATAACTCTTTATGCTCTGTATCCATTACACCATACTTCACTTGTACTACACAGTAGCATTTTCACAAAACATAATAGACCTGATCATTTTTCTAAAAAAATGTATTATATTACATATACAGTACAGACCAAAAGTTTAGACACACCTTCTCATCTCTAGAACAACTATTAAGAGGAGACTTTGTGCAGCAAGCCTTCATGGTAAAATAGCTGCTAAGAAACCACTGCTAAGGACAGGCAACAAGCAGAAGAGACTTGTTTGGGCTAAAGAACACAAGGAATGGACAATAGACCAGTGGAAATCTGTGCTTTGGTCTGAGGAGTCCAAATTTGAGATCTTTGGATCCAACCACCATGTCTTTGTAGAAAAGGTGAACGGATGGACTCTACATGCCTGGTTCCCACCGCGAAGCATGGAGGAGGAGGTGTGATGGTGTGGGGGTGCTTTGCTGGTGACACTGTTGGGGATTTATTCAAAATTGAAGGCATACTAAACCAGCATGGCTACCACAGCATTTTGCAGCGGCATGCTATTCCTTCCGGTTTGCGTTTAGTTGTACCATCATTTATTTTTCAACAGGACAGTGACCCCAAACACACCTCCAGGCTGTGAAGGGGCTATTTGACTAAGAAAGAGAGTGATGGGGTGCTACGCCAGATGACCTGGCCTTCACAGTCACCAGACCTGAACCCAATCGAGATGGTTTGGGGTGAGCTGGACCGCAGAGTGATGGCAAAAGGGCCAACAAGTGCTAAGCATCTCTGGGAACTCCTTCAAGACTGTTGGAAGACCAATTCCGGTGACTACCTCTTGAAGCTCATCAAGAGAATGCCAAGAGTGTGCAAAGCAGTAATCAAAGCAAAAGGTGGCTACTTTGAAGAACCTAGAATATAAGACAATATAATATTATAATATAATATATTTTCAGTTGTTTCACACTTTAAGTATTTCATTCCACATGTTTTAATTCATAGTTTTGATGCCTTCAATGTGAATCTACAATTTTTAGAGTCATGAAAATAAAGAAAACTCTTTGAATGAGAAGGTGTGTCCAAACTTTTGGTCTGTACTGTACATCACCAGTTTTGTTTTACATCACACATGTGGTATTTCACTTATATCCTGCCCAAAACAGTGTCTACAGCAATGTGACCATATCTAGTCTCCACTTCATCAGCACCACACAGATGGCTGGTGAGAGTGGCTCGAGGTACTTTTAAATTTCATTTCTCTATCCTTAGAAAACCAGTGATTTGAAAACAGAAACCAGTGGCCCTGGTGCCAGGTGGAACACTGGTTAATAAGGGGTTAATACCAGCTTTGTTTTAGCAGCTGCTATTAAGCCAGAGATTCTTAATGTCAGGCCAAGTTTGACCCGGCCATTAAGAATCTCCAATAAAGGGTTAAAAAAAATACAACACACAGAGAAAAAATACTATATTAGAAATAAATACACACTTAGAGATTCTATGTTTATTACTCCCTCTCGCCTTTCCACGATTCTGGTCTTCTGTCTTCTTCAACCTGGCGCTAGCACGGTGTCCTCCGATCAGCTGCTCTCCTCTGCTGTTGTGACTGCGCGCGCTCCCGCGGTCACAAGAGAGCAGAAGATGCGAGGACGCATGCGTCGCCCTCTCAGTTGGAAGGATAGAACAGCAGGGGGTAACACGGGCTTCAGAAAGATAGTGCCGGAGATAAGTGCTATACGCAGACGCCAACTCCGCCGCCATCTTACCAAATAGAAAAATTAGCATAGAGCCAGATAGAAGGAGGAACAGGCAGCAAAGGGGGAAGGGGGGGATCCAGATGACTACCCGTCCGATTATTATCTGCTCCAGTGAAGATGTCAATCAAAAAGCTGACGAATTTTTAAACTTCACTTTCTTGGATTTGAAAGCCTAATGCGGGCGTCACATGGGACAATCTATCGTGCGATTGCACGAGCGATCGCACCCGCCCCCGTCGTTTGTGCGTCACGGCCAATTAGTTGCCCGTGTCATACAAAGTCGTTAACTCCCCGTCACACGTACTTACCTCCCGGGCGACGTCGCTGTGGGCGGCGAACATCCTCTTTCTGAAGGGGGAAGGACGTTCGGTGTCACAGTGACGTCACACGGCAGCCGGCCAATAGAAGCGGAGGGGCAGAGATGAGCGGGACGTAAACATCCCGCCCACCTCCTTCCTTCCGCATTGCCGGCGGGACGCAGGTAAGCTGTGTTCGTCGTTCCCGAGGTGTCACATGGAGCGACGTATGCTGCCACGGGAACGATGAACAACCTGACGGTCGATATTTTGAAAGTGAGCGACGTGTCAACGATGAACGAGAAGGTGAGTATTTCTGCTCGTTCACCGCTGTCACAGGCTACGATATATCAGCCATAGAAAAAAACCAAGGAGAAAAATTGTATGAAAAATACCCTGAATATAAATAAATAAATTGCAAGTGCTTAATAACAGGGTACTTAGTGTATACATTTTTGCAAAAAGGTAAAAAGCTGTCTCACCTCGTCACGGTGTACCCATCTGAGACAGTCCCTAACCTACTGAAGTTAAAAACATTATCAATACCTGACTTGTGTCATGTCAGAACTCCAATATGGATGGTGGCAAGTGGTTAGCTGTGTCCCAGATAAAATACACAGCAAAGTGAGACGCAATCAGCTGTTCAGTCTCAGTACTAGGAGGGCTGCGCCCCCAACTTGCAACCAAGCAAGAAAACATACAAAAAACACAAAAACCTGAGCTGAAACAATGTTCAGTAAACATGCAACATTAAGCATGTGAATTGCAGCCTTAAGACTAGAAAAAACCAAGGAGAAAAATTGTATGAAAAATACCCTGAATATAAATAAATAAATTGCAAGTGCTTAATAACAGGGTACTTAGTGTATACATTTTTGCAAAAAGGTAAAAAGCTGTCTCACCTCGTCACGGTGTACCCATCTGAGACAGTCCCTAACCTACTGAAGTTAAAAACATTATCAATACCTGACTTGTGTCATGTCAGAACTCCAATATGAATGGTGGCAAGTGGTTAGCTGTGTCCCAGATAAAATACACAGCAAAGTGAGACGCAATCAGCTGTTCAGTCTCAGTACTAGGAGGGCTGCGCCCCCAACTTGCAACCAAGCAAGAAAACATACAAAAAACACAAAAACACAAAAACCTGAGCTGAAACAATGTTCAGTAATGTAATGTTTTTAACTTCAGTAGGTTAGGGACTGTCTCAGATGGGTACACCGTGACGAGGTGAGACAGCTTTTTACCTTTTTGCAAAAATGTATACACTAAGTACCCTGTTACTAAGCACTTGCAATTTATTTATTTATATTCAGGGTATTTTTCATACAATTTTTCTCCTTGGTTTTTTCTAGTCTTAAGGCTGCAATTCACATGCTTAATGTTGCATGTTTACTGAACATTGTTTCAGCTCAGGTTTTTGTGTTTTTTGTATGTTTTCTTGCTTGGTTGCAAGTTGGGGGCGCAGCCCTCCTAGTACTGAGACTGAACAGCTGATTGCGTCTCACTTTGCTGTGTATTTTATCTGGGACACAGCTAACCACTTGCCACCATCCATATTGGAGTTCTGACATGACACAAGTCAGGTATTGATAATGTTTTTAACTTCAGTAGGTTAGGGACTGTCTCAGATGGGTACACCGTGACGAGGTGAGACAGCTTTTTACCTTTTTGCAAAAATGTATACACTAAGTACCCTGTTATTAAGCACTTGCAATTTATTTATTTATATTCAGGGTATTTTTCATACAATTTTTCTCCTTGGTTTTTTCTAGTCTTAAGGATATATCAGCCATGCCCGATGTGCGTCACTACCGATGTGAACCCGATGACATATCGCCCAATATATCATACCGTGTGACGCCCGCATAAGCATCCAAGCTGACCACTAAGGGTATGTAGATAATCTACACTGGCTTTACCTTATATACGAAAATCCTGATGATTGGTTCCCTTTAATACAGATAAGTGAAGAGATTTTCAACTAGTTGAATTCCATTTAGAATTAAGCGGGCTTTACATGCTGCGATACCCGGCCCGATATCGCTAGCATGAGACCCGCCCCCACCGTTTGTGCGCGACGGGCATATCGCTGACCGTCGCACACAAAATCGCGCACCTCCATCACACGTACTTACCTGCCCTGCGACGCCGCTGTGACCGGCGAACCGCCTCCTTTCCAAGGGGGCGGTCCGTTCGGCATCACAGTGACGTCACTAAGAGGCTGCGCAATGAAAGCGGAGGGGCGGAGATGAGTGAGACGTAACACCCCGCCCACCTCCTTCCTTCCGCATTGTGGCCGGCGGCAGGTAAGGAGATGATCCTCGTTCCTGCGGCATCACACGTAGCGATGTGTGTTGCCGCAGGGACGAGGATCAACTTCGCCCCAGCGACAGCAGCGATAACTGGCAGTGGACCTCCATGTCAACGAGGAGCGATTTTGGATGTTTTTGCAACGATCCAAAATCGCTCCTAGGAGTCACACTCTACGACCTCGCTACAGCGGCCGGATGTGCGTCACAAAATCCGTGACGCCAATGAGATCGCTGTAGCGAAATCGTAGCATGTAAAGCCACCCTTACCCAAAGATTGTGGATTTAGGTAAATCAAAATTTTATCTAGCTTGTTTTGCTGGACATTGAGTGAAAGCCTGTGAGGAGCCAAAGTAATGAATAAACTGATATAATCACAATTCCTTGACCTAGTTTCCTCAGCCATCCTCCGACAGTCGTCTGGTTGTCGATTGGAACTTTGTATTCTACCATTCCTCTGCTATTCCTGTTGGATATGTATGAATAAATTGATAACTTGATGTTATCTTTGGGAGAAAGTGATAACATCCAATCAGTGCTTACATTCAGTACTCTAAGGGCGGCTTTGCACGTTGCAACATCGCACGTGCGGTGTTGGTGGGCTCAAATTGAAAGTGACGCACATCCGGCGTCACTTTTGACATCGTAGTGTGTAAATCCTAGATGATACGATTAACGAGCGCAAAAGCGTCGTTATCGTATCATCGGTGTATTCTCTGACATTTCCATAATGCCGGTGCAGCGACAGGTACGATGTTGTTCCTCGTTCCTGCGGCAGCACACATCGCTGTGTGTAAAGCCGCAGGAGCGAGGAACATCTCCTACCTGCCTCCCGGCTGCAATGAGAAGGAAGGAGGTGGGCGGGATGTTTACATCCTGCTCATCTTCGCCCCTCCGCTGCTATTGCCCGCCTGCCGTGTGATGTCGCTATGACGCCTCACCAGCCGCCCCCTTAGGAAGGAGGCGGGTCGCCGGCCAGAGTGACGGTCGCAGGGCAGGTGAGTGCATGTGAAGCTGGCATAGCGATAATTTTCGCTACGCCAGCTATCACAAGATATCGTACCTGCAACGGGGGCGGGGACTATCGAGTCCGACATCGCAGCATTGGCTTGCGATGTCGCAACGTGCAAAGCCCGCCTAAGATAAGATAATCCAGATATGGTGTTACATATAGAATTTAAGTATTTTCTCACAAAAGCATTTCTGGAGTGGTGGATACAGTTTATAATAATATTTCTTGCATTCACAGCTTTCTAAGACATATGGCCCGGTCTTCAGTGTCCAGATTGGAATGACAAAATCAGTTGTGCTATGCGGCTTTGATATTGTCAAGGATGCACTCGTTAACCATGCCGATGTGTTTTCTGATCGACCTCAGATTCTTCTGAAAATTTTCAACAACTATGGTAAACAAGTTTAAATTTAAAAAATAATTTGCTCCTCCCCAACTCCCAACCCCTCTAAAAAGGGGAGGTAGGGAGCTGTGATCTGTGACATAACTCTGCTCCTGGCCTTTAACCCCCTTAATGCACCATTTAATAGAGCCCAAGGCTTCTAAGCAGTTACCAGTAATGTATTTTGTTTTCTCCACTAGGGCCTTTTCACACATCCGGCATTTCGCTGGATTGCCGGATCTGTCACACTCCAGTACAGTGTTAATACTGTACAATGGCATCACGGCAAGATCCGATGCATCGGTCACATGCTCCGGTCACATGACAGCATGTGACCGGAAGTTGCCGCAATGCCATTGTACTGTATTACACTGTACTGGAGTGTGCCGGCTACGGCAATCCGGTGAAATGTCAGATGTATGAAACGGGCCTTAACCTCCCCAGATTGTGACCACAGAGTAACGATATTTGCCTTTGTTGCCTTTTGACTGTCATGCCTATAAGCCTATTTCATAAAGGTGTTAAAAGACAAAAAATGGTTTCCGGACGGTACGATGGAGATAGTGACACACACTGCTTTAAACACTGTCCCTGCTCAAAAATCTGTCCCTCCATATGCTACACAGACCTATACTGTAGATAGACCTGAAAAGGGCTTTTTGTGTTATTAAGAGACCTACACTCTCCCTAGTAGCTGCTCGTTCTATCTCCACACTGATACAATGCTGGTGTCAGGTTTCCAGGTTTTCCAGTTCTCTTTTGAATAAGCTTGCCCTCGGTTAACATGGAGTTTACTGTTCTGTTGCCCTACTTCCTGTCCAGCTGCTTAAAAGGCCGCCTCTAAGCCTAGTCCAGTGCCTGAGTATACTGCTTGCTGTGTGCTCCTGCTTTGCTGCTGCTAATCCTGTTTGCCTTTGGATCCTCCTAAAGACTACCGACCGACCGACTCTGGACCTTACCCGGTTTCTCAAGCTGTGCCCGGATTCCGTCTGCCATCTTCGGTCAGCACTCTGCCCGGTTCTCTCTGGTTCGTAACCACTCTGGACATTCATCCCGTACGGACACTCCTGGACTTTTACCGCTTTCCCCTTGTGTCCCGGCTGCTGCGCATTTAGGCCTTCCGGGGTGATTGCCGGACAGTTCCTGTATAGGGATTCGCTCTGGTGGTCTCCCTGGGGGAGTCCGGTGCGTGGCCCCGGGAATTCCCTTCGCTCCGTTTCGGGAAGGTATTGTGTGTATTTGTACCGCTGTGTTTTCCGTTGTGTATCTACCGTGGTTACATATTATAAAATATCTTGTACCAAGAACTCGTCTCTGATTGTCATTGCCCTACGCTATCGAAATCCTCATAACATATATAAGTATTACATTATACTCAGGCCCTAAGAGGATTTCGCTGGGGCAATGACTGAGACACGAGTAGATCAGCTCTTCTCCATGATTAACTCCCTGCAGCAGGAGATGGAGGCGGTGCAGAATAAACTTAGAGATGTGGAGGCACAGCTGGGCCATGATCACCAGGTACTGGGGCCGGCTATACAGGATTTGCAAGTCAGAGTGGAGGCTCAGGAAGCCGTCCCCACTACGTCCGTATCAACTGCCGGTATGCCTAGGTTACCCCCATTCCGTTTCAATGGTGATCGTAGTCAGTTCCGTGGATTTGTTAACCAATGTATACTGTTTTTCGATGTACATTCTGATTATTACCGTTCTGATCGGTCAAATGTGTTATGTATCATCATGTTATTAACCTCACGAGCACTGGCTTGGGCTAATCCCATGATAGAGAATCGGGACATCCGTTTGAATCACCTGGATGACTTTCTGAATGCAATGGCGCAAATGTTTGATGATCCGAATCGCCGTGCTACCGCTGAAGCGGCTCTCCTTTCCTTACGTCAGGGAAAGCGTTCTGTCGTTGAATACGCCACTGAGTTCAAGAGGTTAGTGGTAGACACCGATTGGGGAAACAATGCCTTATTGTCTGTTTTCAGAAAAGGTTTGTCCGGTACCATCAAGGACGAGTTAGCCCGTTCCGAATCTCCAGGGGATTTTGAACTGTTTCTCCAGCACTGTGTGCGCATTGATACCCGTTTGACGGAACGTAGACAGGAAAAATGGGCAGCTGTAAACCGTGTAAACAATATTGCTTTTCCTTCCAGAGAACCCGCTCTCAGGACGCCACGGGAGGCCGAGGACGTACCTATGCAAGTGGACTCTCTGCAAAAACGAGAGACCAATGAACGTCGTGAACACCGGCTCCGTGAGCGTTTGTGTTTCTATTGCGGTCAATCGGACCATTTCTTGATCGACTGCCCGAAACGTCCAAATCGCCCAAATAAGGTATTGGCAGCCATGGCAGAGTGTGACAACACGGACGCAGAGTCCGATATCTCTGAGGCAAGTGGACACTTGGATGCGGTGTTTCCCTTGACGGTAATGTCTACCTCACCGAAGGACTCAGAGGGGAAATATACCCATTGCTCACTCCCCATTCAGATCCGTTGGGAGGGACAGCTAATTCCTACCTCTGCAATGATAGACTCTGGGGCAGGGGGAAATTTCATGGACTCTTCCTTTGCCAGGAAACACGGTATCCGGACTCAGCAAAGATCCTCACCAGTTACCATGGAGACGGTAGACGGATCTCCGTTAATCTCTGGACCTGTGGATCGGGAAACCGTACCGCTCGAATGCGTGATGAAGCCAGGTCAGCAGGGGACCCTTGTTTTCATGATAATTTCTTCTCCGCATTTTCCGATTATTTTAGGTATTCCGTGGCTACGGTCTACAAATCCCGTCATCGATTGGGAGACTAAAGAAATATCCTTCCCACCGCAGAGTGGTCCGACCATTTGTCTAACTGTTCCGGTTCCAGTAACATCAAATACGGAGGGCACTGTACAGGTACCTGTTTTACCCCCGGTTTACCGTGACTTCGCTGATATATGCGACAAAAGAAAAGCTGATCGGCTTCCCCCGCATAGACCGTATGATTGCCCCATAGACTTACTCCCAGGGGCGGAGATTCCGTTTGGTCATGTCTACCCGTTGGCGGCACCTGAGCTAGAAGCACTAAAAGAGTATATTGATGAAAGCCTAGCCAAGGGATTTATTCGTTCGTCTACCTCACCCGCAGGGGCACCCATCTTTTTCGTGAAAAAGAAGGAGGGGACTCTGAGACCCTGTATTGACTACCGGGAACTGAATAAGATAACCATCCGAAACCGGTATCTGTTACCGTTGATTCCTGAGCTATTGGAGAGGGTCCAACAGGCAAAGATATTCACCAAATTAGACCTCCGTGGGGCATATAATCTGCTTCGTATACGTCCCGGAGACGAGTGGAAGACCGCGTTCCGATGTCGGTACGGACATTTTGAGTACCTAGTGATGCCTTTTGGACTTTGTAACGCTCCCGCGGCATTTCAACATCTAGTTAATGATATTTTTAGGGATACCATGGACCAATTCATGGTGATCTATCTGGACGATATCCTAATCTTTTCTGATTCTTTACAGGAACACCAGGAGCACGTTAAGACCGTACTTACCCGGCTGAGGGAAAACCACCTGTACATTAAACTGGAGAAATGCGAGTTCCACTGCTCACAAATACAATTCTTAGGTTATGTCATCTCTCCTCAGGGACTGAACATGGAATCTAGCAAGATACAAGCCATTCTCGACTGGCCGGAACCGGGAAACATCAAAGAGGTACAACGCTTTGTCGGTTTTGCCAACTTTTACCGACGCTTTATCCGTAACTTTTCAGAGATTGTTCGTCCCATCACTCTGTTAACCAAAAAAGGACAGACGTTTGTGTGGTCCGCCCAGGCCCAGGAAGCATTCCATCGTCTCAAGGTATGTTTTACCTCAGCGCCAATATTAGTATATCCGAATCCCGCACTTCCCTTTATCGTGGAGGTTGACGCTTCCGACTATGCATTAGGGGCCATTCTTTCTCAAAGGACCGGGGACAAGAGTCTCTTGCATCCGTGTGCCTTCTTTTCCCGCCGGTTGTCCCCTGCAGAAAGGAACTATGACATTGCGGACAAGGAATTATTGGCGATTATTTCCGCTTTCAAGGAATGGAGACACCACTTACAGGGAGCCGCGCAGCAAGTGATAGTACTCACAGATCATCGTAATCTGGAATTTCTTAAGTCTGCCAGGTGCCTGTCTCCACGGCAAGCCCGTTGGAGCCTATTTCTTAACCAATTCAATTTTATCGTTACATACCGTCCAGGTTCACGTAATGGGAAAGCCGATGCCTTGTCCCGAATCCACGCCGTGGACTCCGTGCCTGGAACCCCGTCTCAGACCGTGTTATCGGATGCCACTGCCCCCCCGAATGATGTAACTCTTGTTCTTCGGAATGGTGTGTGGTTGAGAGAGCGACGCATTTATGTCCCGGAGGCCGTAAGACTTCGGGTTCTCAAACTGGTCCATGACTCCGTGTTGGCTGGTCATAGGGGGGTACTGAAGACGCAGGAATTTCTGAGCCGTTTTTTCTGGTGGCCTACCTGTTTAAAGGATGTGAAGGACTATGTCCACTCATGTGTGGTTTGTTCCCGGTGCAAGGTCCCTCGTGTGGCTCCTACGGGACTCCTCCAACCGTTACCCGTGCCATCTCGCCCTTGGGGGTCTATCTCCATGGATTTTATTGTGGAGTTGCCAGTCTCAGGCGGGCACAATACCATTTTAGTGGTGGTGGATCGATTGACTAAAGCTGCTCACTTCATTCCGTGTACCGGTCTTCCCTCAGCCGCAGAGACAGTGGATTTGGTTATCCAGAACGTATTCCGATTGCATGGGGTACCAGACGAGATCATCTCTGACCGGGGCGTGCAGTTCACGTCTAGATTCTGGAAGGGGTTTTGTACGGCACTCCAGATTGATGTCTGTTTGTCTTCTGCATACCATCCTCAGACAAATGGGCAAACCGAACGGACAAATCAAACCCTGGAACAATACCTTCGATGTTATGTCAGCCATCTCCAAGACGATTGGTTGAAGATGCTTCCGTTGGCGGAGTTCTCATACAACAACACTCAGAGCAGCTCCACTAAGGTAACGCCCTTTTTCGCTAACCTGGGTTACCATCCGACTGTTTTGCCTAGGTCACCGGTTGCGGTTTCGGTGCCAGCGGTGGAGGACAGATTGACAGAACTACGACAAAATCTGGAGGTTCTAAAGGACACTGTGGCTACGGCCCAGGAGCGTTACAAGAGGTCGGCAGACACTCACCGGAAACCGGCACCCATGTACAAGGTAGGGGATTCTGTATGGTTATCCACCAAAAACCTGAGATTGGGTGTTCCTTCGCAGAAGCTGGGACAAAAGTTCATCGGTCCGTTTAAGATCACCGGGATCGTGAGCCCTGTGGCCTGTCGGCTACGGTTACCGCACCATCTAAAGGTACACCCGGTTTTTCATGTGTCTCTCCTCAAACCCGTTTCCCCTAATACGTTTCATGGTCGTGTTGTGCCTCCTCCTCCGCCTGTGATGGTCGACGGCGAGGAGCAGTTCGTGGTTGAGGACATTATTGACTCCCGGCTCCATCGTCGTCGGCTTCAGTATCTGGTACGTTGGCAGGGGTACGCCCCCGAGGACGATTCCTGGGAACCGGTGGGTAACATTCGGGCACCCCGGAAGATTGCTCAGTTTCATCAACGTTTCCCGGACAAGCCAGGCCCTGATCCGTCCTGAGGCCGTCTCTGGGGGGGGGAGTAGTGTCAGGTTTCCAGGTTTTCCAGTTCTCTTTTGAATGAGCTTGCCCTCGGTTAACATGGAGTTTACTGTTCTGTTGCCCTACTTCCTGTCCAGCTGCTTAAAAGGCCGCCTCTAAGCCTAGTCCAGTGCCTGAGTATACTGCTTGCTGTGTGCTCCTGCTTTGCTGCTGCTAATCCTGTTTGCCTTTGGATCCTCCTAAAGACTACCGACCGACCGACCGACTCTGGACCTTACCCGGTTTCTCAAGCTGTGCCCGGATTCCGTCTGCCATCTTCGGTCAGCACTCTGCCCGGTTCTCTCTGGTTCGTAACCACTCTGGACATTCATCCCGTACGGACACTCCTGGACTTTTACCGCTTTCCCCTTGTGTCCCGGCTGCTGCGCATTTAGGCCTTCCGGGGTGATTGCCGGACAGTCCCTGTATAGGGGTTCGCTCTGGTGGTCTCCCTGGGGGAGTCCGGTGCGTGGCCCCGGGAATTCCCTTCGCTCCGTTTCGGGAAGGTATTGTGTGTATTTGTACCGCTGTGTTTTCCGTTGTGTATCTACCGTGGTTACATATTATAAAATATCTTGTACCAAGAACTCGTCTCTGATTGTCATTGCCCTACGCTATCGAAATCCTCAGAACATATATAAGTATTACAGCTGGCTTCAGACGTAATGTGCGCAAAATGTTGTCAGAATGTCTTTTATTGACCCTATGACACTGAGTCGCCAGCCAATCCCAGCAATGCCACAACCAAGATGGCTGCAGCATTACTGTGATTGGTTAAGAAACCCAGCATGTTTATTGGCTGCAAATGAGGTGCCAAAATGCCTGGGCAGGACATCCGAATATAGCAAGGTGAATGCACCATTACTCGCACTATAACGAATAGCCCGAGTACCGTACTATTCTGTGAATAGTGACCAATACATTTGCACATCACTATCTATAAGATCCGCAACACACATCCGTGTAATTTGTATGTGTGCGGTACGTATTTGCACGTACCGGAGACACGTACACACGGAGACGCATATTATTCAAAAGTAGATGGCACACACACGTAAAATCACACGTAACGTGTGTCTGTGTGAGAAGTACGTGTGTGCGCTTTTCTACACGGACAACATGTCAGTTTTTGGCCGGCATCACGCAGGCACGGACCCGCTAAAGTCTATGGGTCCGTGCCTGCACGGACCGCACACGGAGTATGGCAATAGCGCGATCAGCTGTATTCAGCGTTGGCCGCGAGTAAGCTCAGTGACAGCTCAGCTGATCGCGCTATTGCCTTAATTAGCTGCGTGGAGCTGACAGGAGGGGCGGTGTCTTCTGCAGCTCCGGTCACCTCCATGCAGCAGAGCTGGAAGCGACGCTGGACCATCCTGGATTACGCCGGACATGGAAGGCTTTTTTGGGCTTATAAAATTGGTGAACAAGGCAATTTGTTAGTGTTTTTTTTTCTAATAAAGGATTGTTCGGGTGTGTGTGTTTATTTACTGTAATTTACAGATTAATCATGGAAGGTTTCTCGGGGAGACGCCTGACATGATTAATCTAGGACTTATTGGCAGCTATGGGCTGCCAATAACTCCTTATTACCCCGATTTGCCAATGCACCAGGGAAAATCGGGAAGAGCCGGGTACAGTCCCAGAACTGTCGCATATAATGTATGCGGCAATTCTGGGCGGCTGCTGACTGATATTGTTAGGCTGGGGGGCTCCCCATAACGTGGGGCTCCCCATCCTGAGAATACCAGCCTTCAGCCGTATGGCTTTATCTGGCTGGTATTAAAATTAGGGGGGGAACGCACGCCGGGTTTTTTAATTATTTATTTATTTATTTATTTATTTATTTTACTGCACAGTATACACACGCCCACCGGCTGCTGTGATTGGGTGCAGTGAGACAGCTGTCACTCAGCGTGGGGGGCGTGTCTGACTGCAACCAATCATAGGCGCCGGTGGGTGGGGAAAGCAGGGAATACGAGATTGAATAATGAGCGGCCGGCATATTCAAAGTAATTGTTGCCGCGTATTCTCTGCACAGCTGTTCCTCGCCGCGCTGGCGATCGGAGAGCGGTAAGTATGATAGAGGGCTGCTAACTTCAGTCACTCGGGGGATTAGCGGTCACTCGTGAATCCTTCACAGGTGACCGCTAATCAGTACGCGGCACACAGTCAGAGCCGCGGCATGACAATGAAGTCGGGTGAAGTTCACCCGAGTTCATTCTCATCGCGCAACTCTGTCTGCTCTCAGCCGACATGTATCAATGACATTGTGCAACACACAAACGGACATTCCACACGGACATTCCACACGGACATTCCACGTACACATACACGGGCATTTTACACACAAACACGGACATTTTACACGTACACACGGCTCGCATACGCCATCACACGGATGCCATACGTACCGGAGAAACGCCCCAAAAAAACGGAACACGGACCCGAAAAACGGACCGTGTCACACGGACTTTTTTTTGCGGAAGTGTGTTTTAGGCCTAAGCCATAATAATCAACATTAACTAAATAAACGCTCTATATAATATATGCATTTCACTTTTTGTATTGAATTACTGAAATAAATTAACTTTTTGATGATATTCTAATTTATTGAAATGTACCTATATATGGTAAGGTGATAGAAAAAAAAATAAAAAGGATAGGAAAGTGTAAACCTTTAGCAACACCACCAGCATACCTTCAAGAAGTTGGTAAGTATTAACTGGGCTTTACACGCTATGATATTGTCGCGGGCGGAGGAGGACGCGCTACGCTCACCCACTGCCCGGGTCCGGCTGCTGCTGCTACTACTGCTTGGTGGTGGCTCGAGCGCTGGGCCGGATCCCGGGGACTCAAGCGGCGTTCCTCGCCCGTGAGTGAAAGGGGGTGGTTTGGGTTTAGGGGTATTGTCCGTGACGCCACCCACGGTTGTGGTGAGGTTGTGACACCACCGCTGCTCTGGACGGGGATCCCGGGAGCGATGACAGGGAGCAGCTTGGATGTTGTTTCTCCCCTCCGTGGGGCTGATGTCCACACCAGGGGGTGGGCCAGGCGGTTGGTCCCGCCCACCGAGGAGTTCACAGTCCTGGAGGCGGGAAAAAGGAGTTAGTTAGAGACGAGTTTTGGAGAGGAGAGGAAGAAGAGTGGTAGAGGAGCAACTGACTGATGGCATCCGGGTGTGTGGCCCGGACGGTACAGCAAGGTTGGCAGACGGTGGTGACCGTCTGCAGGAGAGGCCGATTGGGGCGAACCGAAAGGACCGTGGACGGGCGGTGGCCCGGCGGTACCAGACCGGCGAGCAAAGAGAAGCCAGCACCATCCATCCGGCAGGGCTTACGGACCCCAACAAGGCTAGGAGTCGCCGTTGAATTTGTCAAATACGTTAGCGAAGGGAACCTCCTGGGTTTCCCAGCAGTCAAGTCCCGATAGAAGGCGACAGCTCACACCGTGAAGGGAAACACAGTCACCGCCAAGGCTACAGTTCCCAGGGCCAGAGTCTGCGGGCAAAAGGGGCTCCTTCAGCACCCATCCAAGCTGGGGAGCGGGTTACCGGTGGGAACCCATTGGAACCGAACACACTACACAGGTGCAGGGTAAGGTAGTCACCATCAACCTACCGGGAGCAGAAACCACCGCAGCCATCAGTGGGCCCCGTCCATCCAGCCGTGTGTTTTACCAAGGACTGTGTCTTCGTGATTGGCTGAGTGAGTACTACCGTGCCGTGCGGCACAGAGCTGCCCCTGCGACCCTGCACCTCACCAGGCCCCGCAACCCGCCTGCTATCCATCCCTACCCCTCACCGGGCCCCGGGTCAACCAACCCCCCTACCCACGGAGGGGAGAAACAACATCCAAGCTGCTCCCTGTCATTGCTCCCGGGATCCCCGTCCAGAGCAGCGGTGGTGTCACAACCTCACCACAACCGTGGGTGGCGTCACGTACAATCAAATCCCCAAAACCAATTCCCCTTTTCACTCACGGGCGAGGAACGCCACTCGAGTCCCCGGGATCCAGCCCACCGCTCGTGCCACCACCGAGCAGCAGCAGCAGCAGCGGACCCGAGCAGTGGGAGAGAGTAGCGTCCCCTCCTCCGCCCGCGACAACTTGGCATCACGAACAGGATCTTACCGCTCTGCCGTCTGGTAGAGGTGCGCCTTGTGACCGCCGGAGATGTCCGGCCGAAAATTTTGAGAAGCCGCCACCTTGGGCGCGAAAAGTTCCCGCTCGAGCATCTCCTCGAGCAGTGGAGGCGCGAAGGCCTAAACCCCGCCCCTGTAGAGGAGGAGCCGGAAAGAGACTAAGGGGGACGGAATGGCGGCTGGCCGCATGTGAGCGCGGCTATAAAAGCGGGGACGCCAGGACGCTGCAGCCATCTTGTTGTTCCTGGAAGAGGCCGCCACGATGTATCAGCCATCCCGCAGCACCGTAGCCCCCGCGCCCGGGACCGCGGCGTGGGTGGAGGTCCGGACCGCTCAGTTGCCGGCAATGCGGAATGAAGAAGGTGGGCGGGATGTTATGTCCCGCTCATCTCTGCCCCTTCGCTTCTATTGGCCGGCCGCTGTGTGACTTCGCTGTGATGCCGAACGTCCATCCCCCTTCAGGAAGAGGATGTTCGCCGCCCACAGCGACGTCGTCCAGGAGGTAAGTACGTGTGACGGAGGGTTAACGACTTTGTGCGCCACTGGCAACTAATTGCCCTTGACGCACAAACGACGGGGGTGGATACGAACGCTCCTGCGATCGCACAATAGATCGTCCCGTGTGACGCCAGCATTACACTCTGTTTATAGCTTAGGGGCAGTTAAGGATACTCAGTGTAACCAGGCGATGAGTGGGGGTGACATTACGTGATCTTAGGGTGCCAACCTCCGCTGCCAAGTAAATTAGGGTAAATTAGGGTAAGGTCTAGGGCAAGCACTGGCCATTTTTAGGACCTGTAGATTTCTGGTATTACATCTCCCTTGATTTGTTCATCCCTCTGAGAGTCTGAGACATATTCATAGCAATTTTTAAGGTTAGAATTAATGTTCATCAAGCACTATAGCTTGTTAAATCCTAACTTTGTGTTATATACACACAGTCTATATTAGACTTGCTTGCTGGCTTGAGCCGTTATCATGTGACAATCTGACACTCACCCCTACCCGAGTTATGCCCATGTTGGAGGGCTGCTGCAAAAATTCACTAATTTAACTTGATGGCACGAGGAAAGCACATTAAAGAGTCAGTAGCAACGTTATCATATGATAACAAATAATCTTGCAATTCCTTCATCATCTCTCATCATCAAGGGTCCTGTTCTTAACTAAGGACTTGTCATTACAAGAAATCTATATTTTCCATGTGTTATGGATGGGTATAACATGTATCCTTTGTATTCAGGGATTGCCCTTTCCAATGGAGAGAACTGGAAAGTGATGAGAAAATTTACACTCTCCTCACTACGAGATTTTGGAATGGGGAAGAAAACCATAGAAGACAAGATCATCGAGGAGGCCAAGTGTTTAGTGCAGAAGATGAAATCATATGGAGGTAAGTGTGATGATGAGAGCCCGGGTGTAATAAGACACCAAACCACTGGGTGAAGCAAGCACACTAGTGGAGTGGATCTTCCGGGTTTGTACACTAGGTGTCGCAGGGTCAGTCAAACAAGCAAAGGGTCAAAAGCCAGAAGATAACATACATGACAGTGAGCAGGAGCAAGCCGAGCCGGAGTCAGGGGACGAGCTTGGGTCGGTAAACAGAGAGGTCACATAAGTACACGGGAGCAAGCAGAGCCTGACTCAGGAGACGAGCCGAGGTCAGACGGTCAGGGAATCAAGTCAGTAGGTAAGGAGATGGGAGGGGAACAGCGAAACTAGGCAGCGGGACAAGATCAGGTCAGACAGTTACGGGAAAAATAACCAAAGAAAAATCTGTTATAAGCCCAAGAGTAAAGAAACTATGGGGGCATTGAAGAAAGGAATCAAAATAATGATGGTGAAATACAAAATACTTTTATTGAAATTAATACAATGTGCAATACAGGGTAATATTGTGGTACCGTGTTAGCCAGAAAAATCAATTGAAATACTATGTCCCAAGAATGACAAAAGTATTTTAGGAGTGATACCTTTATAGGCTAACCAGAAAAATGATATTAGCAGGCTTTCAGAGCACAAAGGCTCTGAAAGCTTGCTAATATAATTTTCTGGTTAGCCTATAAAAGTATCACTCATAAAATACTTTTGTCATTCTTGGGACATAGTATTTCAATTGATTGAAATTAATAAAAAGAGGTGAACAAGGACAGACGGTGGAGGCAAAAAGTTGGAATTTTGCCAATACAGAAAGAGCACACACACCAACTGATACGACTACTAGTAAAGGTACAAGATATAAAGAAACCAAATGCCAAGGGAGGGAGACAAGGGGTGTAACAGATTAATGATTAAATATCAAACCAAGAAATACTGTTCCAATGGACATCTATGAGAAGCAAATAAGTAGTCATACTTTGAGACATAATGGAAATGATACCGCAGCAGTCAGGTCAGTGGTGAGGGCGGGGCCTCGACGTGCGTTTCACCAAGCGTGGCGGCTTCATCAGTAGTTACAGGAACTAAAGACATGCATTGCAATAACGGATCTATCACTGGCGGCATTCTGGATTAAACAGCTCCCAAATAAAGCGGAGCAATGGCCCACAACGAGGCTCCAAAGAATAGACCCCTCCCAAAACCACACAGGATTTGAAAATAGTGTTTACTAAGTACCCTATGTTCATTTATATCCATTATGCTTCAATTTAGTTACAGCATGGTATATGTTCATAATATTTTTTTCTTTGGTTTTCTAATTTCTAAAGCCTGCTTTACACGTTGCAATTTCGCATACGATATCGTATGCAATTTGCAACGCGCCCATCGTATGTGCGGCACGTTCAATTTGTTGAACGTGCCGCACAAACGATTAAACCCCGTCACACGTACTTACCTTGCATACGACCTCGATGTGGGCGGCGAACGTCCACTTCCTGGAGTGGGAGGGACGTTCGGCGTCACGTCGACGTCACGCGGCAGCCGGCCAATCGAAGCGGAGGGGCGGGGAGATGAACGGGACGTAAACATCCCGCCCACCTCCTTCCTTCCGCATTGCTGGCCTTGAGCCGCAGGATGCAGGTAAGATCTGTTCATCGTTCCCAGGGTGTCACACACTGCGATGTGTGCTACCCTGGGTACGATGAACAACCTGTCGTTCAATTCATGAGGAATGAACGACGTGCGTGCGATGAACGTTTTACCGTTCAATCGCAATCTCACGTAGCTGTTACACACTACAATGTACCTTACGATGCCGGATGTGCGTCACTTACGACGTGACCCCGCCGACACATCGTAAGATACATTGTAGCGTGGAAAGCGGCCTTAAATATGTCTAATGATGGAGGATACATATAATAATGTATACAGCGACCTTAGGGGTAAAGTCATGCAGTGTTCTACTCCTCACTCACTAGGTGTCAGGCAACCTGATGCTTCTTAGTTGCTCAGCCAGAGTCAGGTGTCAACTGTTTAATACTCTCTGGTTATCGATATAGCAGGAGTTAATTCCTCCTGGTTGATGCATTGCTGCTGGTGTCACAGGTTTCTAAAATTCTATCACAGCCACTTCCACCATATAAAAGATGGTGGAACTTAGTCTCACATGCCGATTATAGTTCTAGCTTTTGCTACAGAAATACCTGTCTTTTGTGTGGTGTTCCAGTTTGGTGAACAGTTGAATGCTATTGAGTGGGCTGTGAAAATATCCTTGTCATTTGTTTATTTCCTCCCTGTACTTTGTTTCTCCCTGAAATTTTTTTGTCATCTCCCTTATGTGTGCATGCAGTGAGTTTGAGCTTTAGTTTTCTCCTGTCTGGTGGTTTTTGTGGGGTTCATTTCTCATCTCTAGGCCCTCCCCTTGGGTGGGTGGGGAGGGGGTATTAGAGCAGAGCTACACAGGACTCAGTGCTACATTGGCGGTCCATACCTTGCCACCGTCGGGTATACCTCTGGGATAAGGGACAGTGTAGTATCCCTAGTCTGAGGGCTAGCCTAGGCACACCTACTCCTGGTTTTCATGTCATACCCATGACAAGTAAGTGGAAGCTCTGAGGCATCAACGCAAAATATGTTTTAGAGCTTCAAACCATTTAGACCATTTTTAGGCAATGTTAGGTTGAATTTTTAGACACAGCAAAATCTGTATTCCTTGTGTGTACATTGTCCTGTTTGCAGGTTTATTCCCTCCCCTGCCAGGCTTTTCTTCCTAAGTCGGTGGAGGGGGCATGAGATCCACCTAAACTCTCTACTTACCTGAAGAATTAGTCAGTCTGGTTGAGCAGGAGAAGACAGAGGGAGTGTGTGTGAGAACTTGAAGGGAGAAGGATTGAACCTCTGGGAGAAGCTGGGACTTCTCAGAGAGACCTGTACATTTATCGCTTATTGTATTATATTCATATTTCTGGACTAATTTTACCCTCTATTTTGTGGATTATGTTATAGACCATTTGATTTGCGTGGAATAAATGTTCTTTGGATTGTAAAGTCATTTCTCGCTTTGTTGATTGTGTGATATAGGAGAAGGACCCCATCACAACTGGTGGCAGTAGTGGGATCAACAGAGCACAGCTTAATGGAGATCAACCTACAGAGTGAGTACAGAAACTGGACCGCATCAAGTCTAAAGGAGAGAGCCAGAGATCTGGGCCTGAGCTACCAGGGACTGAGTAAAGAAGCCTTAATTGATCTTCTGGTGGGTGCAAGCCACTCCACCTCCTCCCAGATGTCTGACGGACAAGCACTGGGGACGGGGATCCCTGCCCCACAAAGCCAGTGGGTGGTGTGGATCGAAGAAGAGATGGCAGCTCTTGGCCCCGGTGTATCTCAGGAGTATAAGGAGCAGGTTGCTCGCTGAGCACAGAGGAGACAAGAAGCAATGGAGTCTGACGGAGGGAGTAATGTGAGTTGGAGTGTAAACCCAGCAATCCAGGAGCCTGTACTGATCAGTCGGGCAGACTTCAAGCCATTTGATGAGGCTTCTGGAGATGTGGAAGGGTTCTTCAAGGACTTTGAGCAGCAGTGTGTCATGATGGAGGTTCCCCACTCTGGCTGGATGCGTTTGTTAGTGGGACTCCTGAACGAAAGCCTGGCAGAGGCTTATCGCACCATTGACTCACAGCAGAACTGGGATTACAACAATGGAAAGCGGACTATCCTGGATTACCATGCCATCAACCCAGACTCACATAGGGTACAGTTCCGAGACTTCCCATGCACCATGGGTGGATTTTTTAGGATGTATGCCCAAAAGATTTCCCAGGCATTACTGTGGAGGACATTATAGAGGCATTTCTTATAGAACAATTTCTTTACAAGTGCCCCTCAGAAATATGGGAGTGGGTCAGAGAGCGCACACCATGCACCTTGGATAGAGCTGCTGCCCTGGCTGATGAGGCCCTTACTATCCAACCGCAATGGAGGAGGCTTCTGGACAATAAGCCACAGCCTGCTCCTGCTCCCCGGCCCTCTCCAGTTATATCTGCCCCTCCAACCAGCCATAGGCTGATGACAACTATGGCTCACAATTCTGGGCCCCAACAGTTCCGACCATGCCCTGGGGGAATCACAGAGATGAGATGCTATGGGTGCGGGCAACCTGGGCACCTGCAATCCAGTTGTCCCGCAAGGACTCGGAGGTACCCCCACGCACCTCCATCTCGTCCGGTGCGTTTTGTGCATTCTATCCTGCCTGAGGAAGAGTTACCACCACCTCTACTGGAATGTACCGTTGTCCCCTGCACTATAGATGCCCCTGTTGGAGTGTATGGCCTCCGGCCTTTGCCACCAGGTTCTTCTACTGCCTTCTCCAGAATGCACATTGGAAGGAGTATGACACAGAGGAGATGTTATCGATGTGGGCAACCTGGTCATTTGCAAAACACTTGCCCTGCTGGTTAATTGAGGAATGACCTTGCACCAAATCGACCTGTTCATTCTCTACAGGCAAATACAATGGGGGAAGAGTTCTCACACCTTCAAGTTGGCTTGCCTAATGACTCAGACACTCATGGTTGGCAACTAGGGGTTTATGGGGTGCGAGTCACAGCCCCGAGCTCCTCCTACCTTCAAAGTAAGCACTTACAGGAGGTCGTGCTGGATGGACAGAGAGTTATTGGTTTTGTGACTCCAGGGCATTTCTCACATTAGCTAATCCCCTAGTGGTTCAGCAAGAGGCGATACATCATGGACCAGTTATGATATTGAATTGGCTGGAGGACAAAGAAGGAATATCCCAAAGGCGACTATAGATCTGGACTTTGGCTTTGGGGTCAAGCAATGTATGGTTGGGGTGATGAGCGGCCTGCCTGCAGATATTCTCCTAGGAAATGATGTGGGAGATCTACAATGCCGATTTGTGGGTATAGGAAACACAGTTTGAGTGAAGGAGGACACAAAGGGAAGCTTGTCCTTCCAACCCTACCGCTGTACAAGGGACTACCTACAGCTTCTCCATCCAATACATGCGTTCAAGCCAACACCAGAATGCTGATGGACTGTTCCGGCAAGAAGAATCATAGACTATCTACAGCTGAGCAACATGGACTTAAGTGAGATGGCCAGAGGTCTGTGTAGACCTCATGGCATACTCACTTACTCAGAAGGAGGGAGAGGTTGTGAGGGTGGGATATTGTGGGTTATGTACCATGTTGTGTAGGTTTCTATTTTTAGGCATGGTTCACTGTCCATTCTGTATTCCTTGTGTGTACATTGTCCTTTTTGCAGGTTTAATCTGTTCCCTACCGGGCTTTTGTTCCTAAGTCAGGGGAGGGGGCGTGAGATCTACCTAAACTCTCTGCTTACCTGAAGAATTAGTCAGTCTGGTTGAGCAGGAGACAACAGAGAGAGTGTGTGTGAGAACTTGAAGGGAGAAGGATTGAACCTCTGGGAGAAGCTGGGAGTTCTCAGAGAGACCTGTACATTTATTGCTTATTGTATTATATTCATATTTCTGGACTAATTTTACCCTCTGTTTTGTGGATTATGTTATGGACCGTTTGATTTGTGTGGAATAAATTTTCTTTGTATTGTAAAGCCATCTCTCGTTCTGTTGATTGTGTGATTTGGGAGAAGAACCCCATCACAACCCTCCAGCTCTTTTTTTTATTAGTAGTACGGAGTTTTCAGCCTTCTTAATCCTGTCCCAAATTGTTTGAGATGTATTGCTGCCAGCAATGAGGTAAGTTTTTTTAAAAAAAAAAGGAAACATTTTCAACTTTCAACTTTTGATCTGTTTCCTCTGTTCTGTTTTCAAAGTATGGCAATAAGAGGTTGCAAAACCATCACATTCTTGTTTCTTTACATTTACACAGCACTTTTTTGAAATTTGGATTCACTCTTGCAGCAGTAAGTTATGCACACGGGCTTGTTGGTTCTGCTGCAAAATACTTTGAAGGTTATTATGCTTCATAAACTTCAGTAAATGTCCACATGAAGAAAAACGCAACTTTTGCTAGGTTCACAGAAAAAAATAAACAAATTAATCCCTAGAGCAGTACGGGCTCATCCATTTAGATAAATATACGATTTCCCTTGTCAGCCTCATAGACCATAAGGATGACCAGCACATACAGGTCTTTTCTTCTCTCTACACATAGACAATAACTAATGCAGCTCACCTTATCCTCTTTTAGATATTGGACGTACTGGGTATGTCATGAAATTCGGTGCCATTCCGACCAAGGACGTACCCTGTAGACCATGCGATCACTGTGGTTGCGGTAAAAGTGATCATATGAAAGTGCCTGCTGATTCTGTCAGCTCGGCACTTGCCCTAATTGCCACAGGGGGGTTTTGTCATCCCTCCACAGTGACAATCGCTGTGATTGGCTGTTCAATTCAGAACAGCCAATCACAGGCGTTTCAGGGTTTCAGGCAATGGAGCCTTAAAGTCCAGCTATGATCGCTATTGTGACGCCCTAGCCTATCAGGTCGTCACAAGGGTGCCGTGCAATCTGCCCTTCTGCATGGTACCCGCTCCTCCTTGATTACGGGTCTTGTCAATTTGGTGTTGCTACCAACTGGTGTACAAAAATCCTGAGGAACACTCGGCACCACATCCACCAGCCACCCATTGGGCAGCCTGAGGGGAATAGGGCCACCCAGATGGAGGGATGGAAGAGGGAGGGCAGAGATGTCAGTTGAGTTGAGGAGTTGAGTAGGAGTAGTTGAGCAGTGAGCAGCGATGACAGGACA
This sequence comes from Anomaloglossus baeobatrachus, assembly GCF_048569485.1. Taxonomy (NCBI): domain Eukaryota; kingdom Metazoa; phylum Chordata; class Amphibia; order Anura; family Aromobatidae; genus Anomaloglossus; species Anomaloglossus baeobatrachus. The sequence goes on along the minus strand of NC_134355.1, from coordinate 663,644,744 downwards.
GGTCACACTGTGGAGGTTCCAGGTGCCAGACGTTGGCCTGGCCAGAAGGAGCTGGAACCCCGGTCCCAGAGGGTAGTGGCAGGGAGCACAGTGCTGCTACAGAGAGCAGGCCAGCTGCCTTGTTCTACAACCGGTGCAGGGGCCAGTGCTCGGCAGGGTACGCAGACCCTAGGCAAATCACCCAAAGGGAACGGAGTCTTAAGGAACAATTTCCCACCCACTCCAGAATCAAGGTACTAGCGCAACGAGGGGGATAGGACTTCCCACAACCGTCCAGGAAATCCCAAGCGTGAACCCTGAGAGCAAACTTACCCTGCTAGTGAAGTGAGGTGAAGTGCAGGTGAGCGGGACCCGAGTAGTTCCAAGCGAAAGGGATCCATCTAAAAGATACACTGTGCCAAGGGACAAGGCTTCAGGCCAACCAGCAACACCAAAGGGGCATAGACCCAGTATGCTCGACCAACAGAGACAGAACATACAAGAGTTTGGTTTACCTGGTGTCAGCGTCAGTGACTTTAGACTGTGTGAGTACCTGATATCCCTCTACTCCCGATGGGTCCTGCCCCGCTCAATCCATTACTGAGTCCCGTGACACCATCCCCCTGCCCACAGAGGGGTTAACATCTCGAGCTGCCACACCATTGTCACCGGGCTCCCCAAACGGCAGCGGTGGTCCTTCACGTTACCACTCACCGTGGGTGGCATCACGAACATTATCCCGTTCACCATCCACAAACAATTCTCCTTTTTATTTCGTGTAGCCACGCGACCCCGCCTCGAATCGGGAGACCCCTCGAGCCACTGTGGATCCGGGTCCGGGCAGCCCGTCGGCTGTCGCGGGGGTAGCACACCCTAGGAAATCTTGGCGTCATGAACAGGATGCGAGCAGGACCCACTAACCTGGGTGACGTGCGCCTTGAGAAGAGAAAATCGCAATCCAAAATTCCTTTTTCTGCGACGTCCGCCATTTTTCCGCTGTTTTCGCGCCAAAAACGCCATCTTCTTGGAAAAGGGCGCAAAGTCGAAGCCCCGCACTTTGTCTTTAGGAAGTTCCCAGAGGGCCACAGCGCGCAAAAGAGTGCTGGGAGAAAACCAAGGGGCTGCGCAAAGATGTCGGCTCCGGATGACGGGAGTGTCGGGGTGCTGCCTCCACCCGGTCAGGGCAATGCCGATGCCGCAGGTGCTGCTCCGGCTGCTGGAGCGGCGGCGCTAGCATCTGACGCTGTAGTGCCGATTATGCCCATCACCCTGCCATACGTACCGGGCGCGGCCTGGCTACCCTAGTATGACGGCCGGCCAGACGCGCTGTAGTGATTCAAGCAGAAGATTCGCAATGTGTTTGACATGTACGCCCTGAATGAACGGCAGAGGGCATCGGTAGTACTCAGACAGCTGACCGGCGCAGCGGAGCTGGAAGTAGAGACATGGACTGAGGCGGATCGGACCTCGGTAACCGCCATTTTCCAAAGGCTGGGAGCTGTGTTTGAGACTCGTATGGAGGCCGAACTGCGGATGAGGTTTTACAGCTGTAAGCAGCGGCTCCAAGACAGCATCAGGGACTATGCCCTAAAGCTGCAGGCAGCGCTGTGGACCCTAAGACTGACTAATAACATCGGTGAGCCAGAGGGGAACTGAATGCTGGTGGAGTAATTCCTGCAGGGCCTTGAGTCAGTGGAAGACCGCAAGCAGTTGCGGCTTTGGGTCTTAGAACCTCCCACTTTGGACTTTGCTACGTTGAAAGAACGAGCAATTAAGGCCCTGCAGCCCCCAGAGGAGCCTGACTCCCCCCTCCCGGTGCAGCAAGTGGAGGTATGCTGGAGGGAGACACAGGGGGAGCAGAACTGCAAGGCTCAGCATGCTCCATCCACTAGTGTATGCAGGAGAGCAGACAGCAGCTGTAGAACTACAAGGCTCAGCATACTCCATCCAGGACTATATGCAGGAGTTTTTTGCCCCCCAAAAAAATGACGTGGGCTTCACCATATTTTTGTATGCTAGGCAGATACAACAGGCACCTACGGGCTGCCCCCAACCCCCAGCTGCCTTTTTGTACCCGGCTAGGAACCAAAAATATAGGGAATCCCTTTTTTTTTTAAATTATGTCACGAATTTCATGAAATAATTAAAAAAAAAATGACGTGAGCTTTGCACAATATTTGTGTCCAGTCAGGTACAACTAGGCAGCTGGGGATAGGAATCCGCAGCGCAGGATGCCCAAGCTTTCTGGGCACCCCTGCTGTGAATTGCAGTCCGCAACCGCCCCAGAAAATGGCGCTTTAATAGAAACGCCATCTTCTGGCGCTGTATCCAACTCTTCCAGCTGCCCTTGTGACGGGTGGCTCGCTGGGTAATAATGGGGTTAGGGCTAGCTGTATATTATCAACTGGCCCTAAGCCCGAAATTCATGGTGTCACACTAATATTAGACATGGCCACCATCAATTTCTAGTACAGAAAAAAAAAAAAACACAACACACAGAAAAATATTTTTATTAGAAATAAAACACAACACAATTAGTGACTCCATCTTTATTGAAATAAAGAACCCCCCTCCGCAGTAATCCTGGGTCAAGGGTCCCGCGCCGTCCAATCCGGATCCAATATCATCTGATCGCTTTGCTGTAAGGTTCAAGAGCCTGAATCACATGACACAGCAGCTGATTGTATAAACGGCTTTTATACAATCAGCTGATGCATCAAAAAAACTATACACTTCTGTGCAGACTCTTGTCCGACAGCATCAGCTGATAGTTTAGCCGGCCAGGCGGTAAAAACTCGGCCTCACCGCTCGACTTATAGCGTCAGCTAGTTCCGTCAGGTGACCGCATCAGCTGATAATCACCAGATCTGAGAGAGAGAGAGAAGAGAGAGAAGATACAGAAAAAAGAGAGAGAGAAAAGAGAGAGTGAGACGAGAGGAGAGAGGAGAGAGGGAGAGAAGAGAGAGGGAGAGGAAAGAGGAGAAAGAGAGAGGAGAGAGGGAGCAGAGAGGAGAGAGAGAGAGGAGAGAGAAAAGAGGAGAGAGAAAAGAGGAGAGAAGAGAGAAAGAGAAGAGAGAGAGGAGAGAGAAAAGAGGAGAGAAGAGAAGAGAGAGAGAAGAGAGAGAGAGAGAGGAGAGAGAGAGAGAGAGAGGAGAGAGAAAAGAGGAGAGAAGAGAGAGAGAAGAGAGAGAGGAGAGAGGGAGAATGAGAGAAAAAGAGAGAGAGAAAAAGAGAGAGGGAGAAAGAGAGAGAAAGAGAGAACAAGAGAGAGAGAAAAAGAGAGAAAGAAAAAGAGAGAGAGATGAGAGAGAGAAGAGAGAGAAGAGAGAGGAGAGAGAAGAGGAGAGAAGAGAGAGAGAGGAGAGAGGAGAGAGGGAGAAAGAGAGAAAAAGAGAGAGATGATTAACCCTGTTATTACCTCGATTGCCACCGCACCAGGGCAATTCGGGATGAGCTGGGTAGAGTCTCGAGACTGCCACATCTAATGGATGCGGCAATTCCGGGCGGCTTCCTGCCAGATTTTAGGATAAGTGTGTTTTTTTCACCTTGGGTAAGATTAGGAGAAAAAATCGGATATCTCAGTGGATATCTTTTATCACTAGCTCTTGGAATAAGTCTACACTGTTTCCAGGTGTAACGGTGGGACAGAAAGTAGATTTTAAATCTTTTCTTAAACTTTTTTTAAAAGGTAAGGATTGATTTTCATTAATATTTCCGTTAGCGATACTATCTATCAATGGATTATCAAGATAATCAATGGCGCCTATGAAAAAACATGATGTGAAAAACAAACGCAACACAAACAAAAAAATAATAAAAGAAATTCTTTGATCACAAATAGATGCGTTTTTAATTTCAAATTTAGTCCCATGTATGATGCTATAAAATCCAGCATCCGAAAACACTGGCATCTAATAAACAATGATAGGGATCTTACAGATATAGCCGCTAGTGGCCCGCTTATTTCCTACAGAAGGAATACAAATCTGGGGGATATACTAATAAAAAATCGCTATGTCACTAAAAGAGAGAAAATATGATTAGATCAGAAAAAAGTCATAGGTAATTTTAAACGCGGCAATTGCCCCTTTTGTGAATATCGCTGTACGGGTGACACTATAAAAATTGGTCATGAATTCATCAAAATTAACGACTTTATTTCATGTAAACCAAATTTTCTGGTTTATGTTATTTTTTGCCCGTGCAAGTGTTTTTACATAGGGAAGACAATTAGGCCACTTTATGTCAGATTCAGAGAGCATTTAAAAACCATTACCTCTGGAGTAGGGTCACCCCGCCTAATTTAGCACATGCGAGATTGTCATGAAGCAAAACACTGTGGAAAAGGAGCGCAATAGGGTCTTACCCGACAAACAAATGGGGTATGATTCACAGAGGTTACTCACCAAGTGTAGTTGTGAAAGTCACAACCACTATGCAGGCATATGGATTGGGTCAAAGGCAGCAGTCATCCCAGTAACGAATAGTATAGATGAAGAGATGGATGTTTAAAAACCGCGCCAAAGACCACTGGTGCAGGAGATGGATTTAACGTGACTTTATTCCATATTCAGGTCTACGCGTTTCAGGAGCGTCCGCTCCCTTCCTCAGGACAATACAGGCACAAGCAACATCAAAAAAAAAAAAAAAAAAAAAAATTTGATGTTGCTTGTGCCTGTATTGTCCTGAGGAAGGGAGCGGACGCTCCTGAAACGCGTAGACCTGAATATGGAATAAAGTCACGTTAAATCCATCTCCTGCACCAGTGGTCTTTGGCGCGGTTTTTAAACATCCATCTCTTCATCTATGAGATTGTCATGAAGGCAATCCACGTTTTTTGAAGTTTGCCGGCATAATAAAGGTTAACCCCCGCGCCGTAGGAGGCGATACTCATCGCCTCCTACTTCAGAAAGAGTCCAGACTGATCATGGATCTAAAAGCTCTAGGCCCCCTGGGTATGAATGATAAGAATGATCTGTCCGTTTTCTTATAAAAAATTTTGATTGTTTTTTGATAAAAACAAAAGATAGTATTTCTTTGTATACAAAATGTCTTTCCATATAAACTCTTGTACCTATTTATAATGTACACCTTTGATTGCAACTGCTGTTGTTCATTTAAATATATGTAAATACTTTTAATCACTGAATGACGCAAGATCCGCATTGCCCTTAATAGGGAGACGAATCTTGCGTCTCATATCACTGCACCCGTGGAAGCACATGCGTGCGAAACGGCTCGCTGTCGTCCGGCGTTGTGATCTTTGTACTCACCCTCCCCCACCACATGTACCCCTTGGTATGAATTTCGAATAAATCTACCATTTGGATGCCGCTAAGTGCCACCTGTTTTCCGTCTTTCCTGGATTGTTTCACATGACCCACGCCCTGGGATCTGCACCCGGCTCTTATGTTTTCAAGGAATGAACCAGTAGCAGTTTTTTGATGGAATTGCGGTGTCCGGTCTCCTCACTTTTGCTAATTCAAATTAGTTTACTCACAGGTCTTTATGTCACACCCAGGATGCTGGTCTTTACTGCAATGACTCCAGTCATTCCCAGGCAGGGCAGAGGTCAAAGTCTTGTAGGGCAGCCTGTGGGCTTTCTCCTTTTTGTGCGCTCGTGTGGTGGTAACCTCCTGGTTTCTGAAGCTCTTGGGACCTGCTACTCTGCCATCCGAAGCTGTGCTGGTTCCAAGGGGCAAGAAAATCCTCCCCTATGTAACCCTCTTCTTCTCCATGCCGCACGAGTACTGGTCCCAGGCTCTCAACTCCTTCCCGGTTGGCCACCTCTCACATTCCAAGTCTCTGCCGTCTAATGGATCGGGAACCTCCTAACCGGTGGCATCCGGTACTCACTTGGATCCACCCTCTCAGCTTAGGGGCCCTCAGCCATCCACCTGCCTGGTCCAAGGTAAGGAAAGGGTGTATGAACCGGTCTGGACCTGGTTGTTTCTCTGCTCTGCCTCTCTGAGAGAGAGCTCCCTCAGGGAGCTGCACACTGTGCATCCACTCTGTCTCGTCTCTCAAGCCATTCTGAGGTAAGGTGAAACTAAGCTCTCTATTTGGTAACTCCCTCCTGCTCATGCCCCCACCTGAGGAATTCCCCCTGTCTTTGGCCTCTGCCACACATCCGTGCCTCCGGCACGTGTTTGGCATTTTTTACACGTACCGGCGGCACGGAGACATGTACAGCAATGCTACCCTATGGTAGCAGGCACACACACGTAAAACCACACGGAACGTGTGTCCGTGTGCGTTTGTACGTGTGTGCGATTTTCAAAGCGCTGACATGTCAGTGTTTTCTCCGGCAGCACGGGTGTTACACGGCCCGCACCCGTACCACACGGGTGTAGTGTGGATGCGGTCCCGTGTGACACGCGCCGGAGTAAACACACATGTCAGGGAAAAAAATAAAAAACATTAACTCACCTTCTCCAGCCCTCCTGTCTCTGCCGCTGCTGCCTCTTGCTGCCGACCGCCGCTCATTAATCTCATAGAATATTCACTTCACTGCCTGGCAGCAGCAGCAGCGGGGAGACGGGAGGGCTGGAGACCGAGGATCAGCACCACGGACAGCAGCGCGGACAGCAGGGAGGACCAGGTGAGTATAATAATTACTGATTCTACGTGTGCTATCGCGGATAGCACACGTAGAACACACGTGTCACGCACGTACCAGAGACACGTACTTACCTGCACGCAACACGCAGGGAAAATACGTGTCTCTCGGCACGTGCGTGAAATTCACGTGAGTGTGGCAGAGGCCTTTGTGTGAGGTACCTGCAGTCTGTGTTTGTAAGGCTGTGTGATGCAGAAATCTAAACTTACTATACCTTAATCTCTTCCTGCCCAGGATGGATGTACATTATAAAATACATAAAATACAATACCCTGTAGTTATCAGTCTCGGGGCGCTACATTCCCCAAGAGCAAAACGCAGCACTCCTAGACTGCAAGAGAAAATTTACACTGCAATTTTTTATAGTTCAGTACATTAACACGTCCCTTTTACAGGGACCCAATAAAGGAAAGGAAGAAGCAGGATGGAAAAGACGAGGAAGGAGAAGAAAGGAAAAGGAAACATTGGCATAAATCAAGACACAAGTTATTAAACATTCTGGAACAGGCCTCCTTGTGACACTCCAGAGCCCTCCAGGTATCCAGGTTTGGGGAACTATTACGGCAGTCCGATCCCGATGCGGGCCACGGTGCCGGGCTTACCCTCCGGCCACCACCTGCTGTCTGTGTTTGCAAGGTTGTGTGATGCAGTAAACAAAACTTACCAGACCTTAACCTCCTCCTGCCCAGGATGGACGGACATTATAAAATACATAAAATACATAAAATACAATACCCTGTAGCGACCAGTCTCAGGGGCGCTATGTTACCACTGTTTCTCCTTGCTGCTCATGACTGAAGAAAGAAGAAAGAAGGTAATCTATTCTGTTCCTGACCTGTTTCTGTCCTTTCCCTTTCTCTTTCTCTATGTCCCCCTCCCCTCCCTTTGCCCATTCCCCCTTTTCCCCTTCACCCCTCCCCTTCTCCCTATTCCTTTTCCCCATCGCTCCTTCTGCCACAGAGAGCTGATTAGTACTTCAGGAGCAGTCAAAACAGTGGAAGCAATTGGTTCTCCTCGTCCAAAGAAGTTCAGGGTGCAAAAATAAGCCACTAAGGTGATGGCATCTGTATTCTGGGATAAGGAGGGCATGCTGTTAGTGGACTACCTTCAAAAGGGTTCCACCATCAATGCAAGGTATTGCATTCAACGTTTGGCCCAATTGAAGGCAGCTCTGAAGGCCAAAAGGCGCGGAAAGCTGTCCAAAGGAATCTTGTGCCTGCAATACAACGCCTCCGCTCACACTGCCCAAGCGACCACAGCAAAACTGGCAGAGCTGGGCTTCCATCTGGTTGACCACCCACCTTATGCCCCAGATCTAGCTCCCTCCGACTATCATCTGTTTCCAAACCTGAAGAAACACCTCAAGGGTACCAGGGTTTCACACCATTTCTGATGCCATGGCTGCTACGGATGCCTAGTTTGAGACACCATCAAAATCCTTCTTTTTGCCAGGCTTACAGAACTTGGAATACCAATGTAAGAAGTGTGTTGTCATCAGTGGAGAGTATGTGGAATAAATGCAAAGTTTCATCAATTTTTCTCGTTTCTTTCTGGCTAAAGCCAAAACTTATCAGCAGCCCCTCATATAAACTCTATATTTAGAGAAATAAATGTATGGCAGCAGTGGGGTGCTGCAGGGATCTGTGCTAGGACCGATTCCTTATAATCTCTTTATTAATGACCTTGTGGATGGGATTGATAGTAAAGTGGCAGTCTTTGCTGATGACACCAAACTATGTAGGATATTAAAAACTGACCTTGATAGTACAATATTACAAAAAGATCTGGATAAGATGTCAGAATGGACAGATACTTGGCAAATGAGATTTAATGTTGATAAATGTAAAGTAATACACCTAGGACGGAGTAATCCTATAGCTGCATATACATTAAATGGAAGTAAACTCGGGACTACAGAAGAGGAGAAGGACTTGGGTATTCTCATTACAAATAAGCTGAGCAGCAGCACTCAATGTCAGGCAGCAGCTGCTAAAGAAAACAAGATTTTAGGATGTATAAAAAGAGAGATTAGATCCCGTGATCCCAACGTATTGTTACCCCTCTATAAATCACTTGCAAGGCCACATCTGGAATATGGGATCCAGTTTTGGGCTCCACATTTTAAGAAGGACATTCAAAAGTTAGAGTCAGTTCAAAGGCGGCAACTAGACTATTACAAGGAATGGAGGCCGCCCATATGATGAGAGGTTGAAAAAGTTAGATTTGTTTAGCTTATAAAAAGTTGTCTCAGAGGAGATCTCATTTATATGTATAAATACATGTGTGGTCAATATAAAGGACTGGCACATGACTTATTTCTTCCGAAGACAATACTAAGGACCAGGGGGCATTCACTGCGAGTGGAAGAAAAGCGATTCCGGCAGCTAAATAGGAAAGGGTTCTTTACAGTTAGAGCAGTCAGACTGTGGAATGCCGACCACAAGAAGTAGTAATGGCAGATACTACAACAGATTTTAAAGAAGGGCTGGATGATTTCCTCAGTACACACAACATTGTTGGTTATAAATGACTAAAGAGGGCTTTACACGCTACGACATCGCTCAAGTGATCTCATTGGGGGTCACGGAATTTATGACGCACATCCGGTCGCTTTAGCGATGCCGTTGCGTGTGACACCTATGAGCGGTTTTGCATCATTGCAAAAACGTGCAAAATCGCTCATCGGTGACATGGGGGTCCATTCTCAAATATCGTTACTGCAGCACTAACGAAGATGTTCCTCGTTCCTGCGGCAGCACACATCGCTCTGTGTGACACCGCAGGAACAAGGAAGGTCTCCTTACCTGCCTCCCGGCCACAATGCGGAAGGAAGGGGGTGGGCGGGATTTTTGGCCCGCTCATCTCCGCCCCTCCACTTCTATTGGACGGCGGTTCAGTGACGCTGCTGTGACGCTGAACGAACCGCCCCCTTAGAAAGGAGGCGGTTCGCCGGTCACAGCGACGTCACAGGGAAGGAAAGCAGTGTGACGGGTCCGGGCGATGTTGTGTGACACGGGCAGAGATTTGCCCGTCTCACACAACCGATGGGGGCGGGTACCCAAGCTGGCGATATCGGTACCGATATCGCAGTGTGTAAAGCGGCCTTTAGTGACCAAATGTAGAATTGGTGGAGGAAGGTTGAACTAGATGGACCTAGGACTTTTTTTTAACCTATGTAACTATGTTTATTTAAAAATCATGTTCTACTTTTTCAGGAAAGCCCTTTGAAGACTTGGACATTATAAATGCCGCAGTGGCCAATATAATTGTGGCCATACTGCTCAGTCATAGATTTGAGTACGAAGATCCGACTTTTGTAAAACTTATTAACTTAATCGATGAAGGTATAAGACTCCTGGGAAGCCCATGGATCTGTGTAAGTTATGGAGCTGTACTCTATCACTTCTTGGAGACTGTGTAATTGATGTTGTTTTGTCTATTTTCTTCCTTTTATTGCAAATAACATGGAGTGCACAGCTTGATGAACTGTCCACATATCCAATGTGGGAAACAATTCTGTATCTCCGCTATGGAACTGATACCAGGCAAATTCCAAATTGTTTTCTTGATCTGCTTCTTATTGCAATCTGACATTTTCAGAGCTCCCATAGGCCTCCAACACACATCCGTGCCGCCGGTACGTGTTTGGCAGCTTTTTCACGTACCGGCGGCACGGAGACCCATGGACCTATGTTGTCATTATTGTTTGGACACACATAAGTATTTTGGAATGGAACGTGTGTCTGTTCCGTACTTAGGTGCGTCCTCACGCTGACATGTCCACGTATTCTCCAGCATCACGGGTGTCACACGGCCCGCACCCGTACCACACGGATGTAGTGTGGATGCGGTTCCGTGTGACACATGCCGGAGAACACGTGTCAGTAATTTAAAAATAAAAAAAAACACATACTCACCTCCACCAGCCCCGCAGATTCTACTGCTGCAACCTGTTCCTGCCAGCCGCCGCTCATTATGAGCGTGTTAAGGAGGTGGGCGTGCTGTCCCGGGCGCTGATCTCCGCCCATCCGCTCGGCCGGAAGCAGCATCAGCGAGGAGTGGGCGGGGCTGGAGCCGAAGATCAGGACCCTGGACAGCAGCGCGGACCACGTGAGTATATGTGACGCCCTGGACTAGCCAGGGGTCACAGGTAACAACACACACACACCCCCACCCCCAGCAGTTCACAGCAGTCATTCCCAGTGAGACCTGATTTCTTCCCTCGGGTTCAGACAGACACACCAGGTGGGCGGAGTCAGGCAGATGGGCACGCCCACCGAGGAGTCTAGCTGGCCTGAGGCAGAAAACAAGTGCAGACAAGTCCAGGCAGAGGAAGGGAGAGGAGGTGTGCAGAGAGGCAGACACAGACTGGGGCCTAGGTTGGAGCCTAGGACCCTTGTGTAGCCAGTCAGGCAGACGGTAGTGGCCGTCTGCAGGAGCCGGGAAGACAGTCTTGGTGGAACCGTAGGTAGCCGGGACAGGGTGGTGGCCCGTCCGGTACCGAACCGGGGAGCCAGCTGGAAACCGGAGCACAGGAGGAGCGTACAAGAAGGTGCAGGAAAGAACTCACAATACCAACTAGAAGTCAGGGGGAAAACACTGCAGCCGGCTGCGGGACCCGTCCATCCAGCTGTTTGGTTTACCAGAGACTTTGTGACTTTCTGTCTGAGTGAGTACAACAGTGCCATCCGGCACCGCGCCGCGCTGCCCCTGCAACCCTGCACCCCAGCTATCCAGCCTCCCCGCATCACCACCGGGCCCCGGGAACACCAACCCCTACCCACGGAGGGGGGAGAACAACATCCCAGCTGCTCCCTAACACCGCTCCCGGGATCCCCATCACCAGCAGCGGTGGTGCCCATCTTCACCACAACCCGTGGGTGGCATCACGGACTCAATCCCCAAACAAAACTATCCCCTTTTCACTCACGGGCGAGGAGCGCCGCTCGAGTCCCCGGATCCGGCCCACCGCTCGAGCCACCGAGCAGCAGCAGCGCCGGACCCGAGCGTTTAGTGCGAGCGCAGCAACCCGCCGCCCGCGACAACTTGGCGTCACGAACAGTATAGAACCAATCTACTTACCAGTAGAAGTGCGCCTTGCAGTCCCCGCTGGCAGCGTCCAGACGAAAAATTTGAAATTCCGCCATCTTTGGCGCGAAGATTTCCCGCTCGAGCGTCTTCCCCGAGCACTGAAGGCGTGAAAGCAAAGCCCCACCCCCTGAAGATAAAAGCGCTAGAAAGAACCAAGGGAGGGCAGGTGAGGACCTGCCTCATGTAACCGAGGGTATAAAGAGCAGGGACGCCAGGACTCTGCACCCGTCTGGTTCCTGGAAGCAGTAGCTGCAACGGTGATGACGTCGGCTCGGCAGTCCGCCCGGCTGCAACGATTATGACGTTATCTCCGGCAGTCCGCCTGGCCGCAACGGTGATGATGCCGGCTCCGGCAGTCCGCCCAGCCGCAACGGTGATAGCGCCGGCCCCGGCAGTCTGCCCAGCCACAGCAGAGGTGACCGGAAGTCTGCCCCAGATGCGGCGCCAGCCGCCCCCAGGTACCCCGTCTCGGCTGTGGAGCGGCCGGAGTACACCTGCAGAGAGGAGGAGCAGGCCACTGAGCGATGGGGCCCTCGGCAGTTAGCGAGCCCGGTTGAAGCCGGCGCCGAGGGCATCCGAGTGGGCCTGGCTTCTGAGCAGGAGGCAGAGCATGGGACCCATGCCCCGTACTGGGAGTGGCGGCAGCAGCAGTGGTAGCGGAACATGGACGGCTACCTGCAAGTTAAAAGTTGACTGTTTTATGGACTGTCACCCCTGTTGAATGTCCTCAAGTTCCCGGAGGAGGCCTTCTGCACAGCAGGTGGGGGGATGGCAGAACAGTTTAAAGTTGAAGTAATGTGCCTCCCGTTAAGGGAAGATTTCTAGATATGCTTGTTTTATCTTTTTGCAGTTTAAAAAATAAAACCGGTGATGGACGGGCAGCCCGCGGACGGTCTGCATTTCACCAAGGGGGAATGTGACGCCCTGGACTAGCCAGGGGTCACAGGTAACAACACACACACACCCCCAGCAGTTCACAGCAGTCATCCCCAGTGAGACCTGATTTCTTCCCTCGGGTTCAGACAGACACACCAGGTGGGAAGAGTCAGGCAGATGGGCACGCCCACCGAGGAGTTTACCTGGCCTGAGGCAGAAAACAAGTGCAGACAAGTCCAGGCAGAGGAAGGGAGAGGAGGTGTGCAGAGAGGCAGACACAGACTGGGGCCTAGGTTGGAGCCTAGGACCCTTGTGTAGCCAGTCAGGCAGACGGTAGTGGCCGTCTGCAGGAGCCGGGAAGACAGTCTTGGTGGAACCGTAGGTAGCCGGGACAGGGTGGTGGCCCGTCCGGTACCGAACCGGGGAGCCAGCTGGAAACCGGAGCACAGGAGGAGCGTACAAGAAGGTGCAGGAAAGAACTCACAATACCAACTCGAAGTCAGGGGGAAAACACTGCAGCCGGCTGCGGGACCCGTCCATCCAGCTGTTTGGTTTACCAGAGACTTTGTGACTTTCTGTCTGAGTGAGTACAACAGTGCCATCCGGCACCGCGCCGCGCTGCCCCTGCAACCCTGCACCCCAGCTATCCAGCCTCCCCGCATCACCACCGGGCCCCGGGAACACCAACCCCTACCCACGGATGGGGGAGAACAACATCCCAGCTGCTCCCTAACACCGCTCCCGGGATCCCCATCACCAGCAGCGGTGGTGCCCATCTTCACCACAACCCGTGGGTGGCATCACGGACTCAATCCCCAAACAAAACTATCCCCTTTTCACTCACGGGCGAGGAGCGCTGCTCGAGTCCCCGGATCCGGCCCACCGCTCGAGCCACCGAGCAGCAGCAGCGCCGGACCCGAGCGTTTAGTGCGAGCGCAGCAACCCGCCGCCCGCGACAACTTGGCGTCACGAACAGTATAGAACCAATCTACTTACCAGTAGAAGTGCGCCTTGCAGTCCCCGCTGGCAGCGTCCAGACGAAAAATTTGAAATTCCGCCATCTTTGGCGCGAAGATTTCCCGCTCGAGCGTCTTCCCCGAGCACTGAAGGCGTGAAAGCAAAGCCCCACCCCCTGAAGATAAAAGCGCTAGAAAGAACCAAGGGAGGGCAGGTGAGGACCTGCCTCATGTAACCGAGGGTATAAAGAGCAGGGACGCCAGGACTCTGCACCCGTCTGGTTCCTGGAAGCAGTAGCTGCAACGGTGATGACGTCGGCTCGGCAGTCCGCCCGGCTGCAATGGTGATGACGTTATCTCCGGCAGTCCGCCCAGCCACAACGGTGATAGCGCCGGCCCCGGCAGTCTGCCCGGCCACAGCAGAGGTGACCGGAAGTCTTCCCCAGATGCGGCGCCAGCCGCTCCCAGGTACCCCGTCTCGGCTGTGGAGCGGCCGGAGTACACCTGCAGAGAGGAGGAGCAGGCCACTGAGCGATGGGGCCCTCGGCAGTTAGCGAGCCCGGTTGTAGCCGGCGCCGAGGGCATCCGAGTGGGCCTGGCTTCTGAGCAGGAGGCAGAGCATGGGACCCATGCCCCGTACTGGGAGTGGCGGCAGCAGCAGTGGTAGCGGAACATGGACGGCTACCTGCAAGTTAAAAGTTGACTGTTTTATGGACTGTCACCCCTGTTGAATGTCCTCAAGTTCCCGGAGGAGGCCTTCTGCACAGCAGGTGGGGGGGTGGCAGAACAGTTTAAAGTTGAAGTAATGTGCCTCCCGTTAAGGGAAGATTTCTAGATATGCTTGTTTTATCTTTTTGCAGTTTGAAAAATAAAACCAGTGATGGACGGGCAGCCCGCGGACGGTCTGCATTTCACCAAGGGGGAATGTGACGCCCTGGACTAGGCAGGGGTCACAGGTAACAACACACACACACACACACCCCCAGCAGTTCACAGCAGTCATCCCCAGTGAGACCTGATTTCTTCCCTCGGGTTCAGACAGACACACCAGGTGGGCAGAGTCAGGCAGATGGGCACGCCCACCGAGGAGTTTAGCTGGCCTGAGGCAGAAAACAAGTGCAGACAAGTCCAGGCAGAGGAAGGGAGAGGAGGTGTGCAGAGAGGCAGACACAGACTGGGGCCTAGGTTGGAGCCTAGGACCCTTGTGTAGCCAGTCAGGCAGACGGTAGTGGCCGTCTGCAGGAGCCGGGAAGACAGTCTTGGTGGAACCGTAGGTAGCCGGGACAGGGTGGTGGCCCGTCCGGTACCGAACCGGGGAGCCAGCTGGAAACCGGAGCACAGGAGGAGCGTACAAGAAGGTGCAGGAAAGAACTCACAATACCAACTCGAAGTCAGGGGTAAAACACTGCAGCCGGCTGCGGGACCCGTCCATCCAGCTGTTTGGTTTACCAGAGACTTTGTGACTTTCTGTCTGAGTGAGTACAACAGTGCCATCCGGCACCGCGCCGCGCTGCCCCTGCAACCCTGCACCCCAGCTATCCAGCCTCAACCGCATCACCACCGGGCCCCGGGAACACCAACCCCTACCCACGGAGGGGGGAGAACAACATCCCAGCTGCTCCCTAACACCGCTCCCGGGATCCCCATCACCAGCAGCGGTGGTGCCCATCTTCACCACAACCCGTGGGTGGCATCACGGACTCAATCCCCAAACAAAACTATCCCCTTTTCACTCACGGGCGAGGAGCGCCGCTCGAGTCCCCGGATCCGGCCCACCGCTCGAGCCACCGAGCAGCAGCAGCGCCGGACCCGAGCGTTTAGTGCGAGCGCAGCAACCCGCCGCCCGCGACAACTTGGCGTCACGAACAGTATAGAACCAATCTACTTACCAGTAGAAGTGCGCCTTGCAGTCCCCGCTGGCAGCGTCCAGACGAAAAATTTGAAATTCCGCCATCTTTGGCGCGAAGATTTCCCGCTCGAGCGTCTTCCCCGAGCACTGAAGGCGTGAAAGCAAAGCCCCACCCCCTGAAGATAAAAGCGCTAGAAAGAACCAAGGGAGGGCAGGTGAGGACCTGCCTCATGTAACCGAGGGTATAAAGAGCAGGGACGCCAGGACTCTGCACCCGTCTGGTTCCTGGAAGCAGTAGCTGCAACGGTGATGATGTCGGCTCGGCAGTCCGCCCGGCTGCAACGGTGATGACGTTATCTCCGGCAGTCCGCCTGGCCGCAACGGTGATGATGCCGGCTCCGGCAGTCCGCCCAGCCGCAACGGTGATAGCGCCGGCCCCGGCAGTCTGCCCGGCCACAGCAGAGGTGACCGGAAGTCTGCCCCAGATGCGGCGCCAGCCGCTCCCAGGTACCCCGTCTCGGCTGTGGAGCAGCCGGAGTACACCTGCAGAGAGGAGGAGCAGGCCACTGAGCGATGGGGCCCTCGGCAGTTAGCGAGCCCGGTTGTAGCCGGCGCCGAGGGCATCCGAGTGGGCCTGGCTTCTGAGCAGGAGGCAGAGCATGGGACCCATGCCCCGTACTGGGAGTGGCGGCAGCAGCAGTGGTAGCGGAACATGGACGGCTACCTGCAAGTTAAAAGTTGACTGTTTTATGGACTGTCACCCCTGTTGAATGTCCTCAAGTTCCCGGAGGAAGCCTTCTGCACAGCAGGTGGGGGGGGTGGCAGAACAGTTTAAAGTTGAAGTAATGTGCCTCCCGTTAAGGGAAGATTTCTAGATATGCTTGTTTTATCTTTTTGCAGTTTGAAAAATAAAACCGGTGATGGACGGGCAGCCCGCGGACGGTCTGCATTTCACCAAGGGGGAATGTGACGCCCTGGACTAGCCAGGGGTCACAGGTAACAACACACACACACACACACACCCCCAGCAGTTCACAGCAGTCATCCCCAGTGAGACCTGATTTCTTCCCTCGGGTTCAGACAGACACACCAGGTGGGCAGAGTCAGGCAGATGGGCACGCCCACCGAGGAGTTTAGCTGGCCTGAGGCAGAAAACAAGTGCAGACAAGTCCAGGCAGAGGAAGGGAGAGGAGGTGTGCAGAGAGGCAGACGCAGACTGGGGCCTAAGTTGGAGCCTAGGACCCTTGTGTAGCCAGTCAGGCAGATGGTAGTGGCCGTCTGCAGGAGCCAGGAAGACAGTCTTGGTAGAACCGTAGGTAGCAGGGACAGGGTGGTGGCCCGTCCGGTACCGAACCGGGGAGCCAGCTGGAAACCGGAGCACAGGAGGAGCGTACAAGAAAGTGCAGGAAAGGACTCACAATACCAACCCGGGGTCAGGGGAAAAACACTGCAGCCGGCTGCGGGACCCGTCCATCCGGCCGTTTGGTTTACCAGAGACTTTGTGACTTTCTGTCTGAGTGAGTACAACAGTGCCATCCGGCACCGCGCCGCGCTGCCCCTGCAACCCTGCACCCCAGCTATCCAGCCTCCCCGCATCACCACCGGCCCCGGGAACACCAACCCCTACCCACGGAAGGGGAGAACAACATCCCAGCTGCTCCCTAACACCGCTCCCGGGATCCCCGTCACCAGCAGCGGTGGTGCCCATCTTCACCACAACCCATGGGTGGTGTCACGGACTCAATCCCCAAACAAAACTATCCCCTTTTCACTTACGGGCGAGGAGCGCCGCTCGAGTCCCCGGATTCTGCCCACCGCTTGAGCCACCGAGCAGCAGCAGCAGCGCCGGACCCGAGTGTTTAGTGCGAGCGCAGCGCCCCGCCGCCCGCGACATATGCAAATTACCGGTTCTCCGTGTGTTATAGCACGCGGAGAACACACGTGGACCGCATGTACCCGAGACACGTACTTACCTCACGCAACACGCAGGGAAAATACGTGTCTCGCGGCACATGCGTGTTTTAAACGGATGTGTGTTGGAAGCCATAGAGAGAGTGGGGCGCAACCACAGCTTTTTCATTCCTGACAAAGTGCGCCAGGCCCAGCTCTCAAGATAAATGTGGCTCCCAATCTATGGGATGACCTCTGTGTTGTGGATTACAAGACTGAACTAAAATGCTGAAAATAAGACATGCATGGTATCCACTATTACACTTTATGTTAGCATTGATACTTTTATATTTGTTCAGCTATATGACAGTTTCCCAAAATTGATGGAATTACTCCCTGGACCGCCAAAAACAATTTTCAGAAATATCAGATATCTTCATAGATTCATAAGAGCGACATTTACAAGACAGAAGGAAGAACTGGATGTAAATGACCAGAGGAACTTTATTGATGCCTTCCTGGCCAAGCAACAAGAGGTACCATAGCCTTTTAAACAATCATTAGTAAATGTTATGCCACTCACACAGTGCAGTGAGATGTTAGTCACTATGGGGTGTAGTAAAGAATTTGCAACTAGATGGTGCAGTGATCATGAGTGTGCTGCGAGAACACAGGGGAAATTAGACAGGCCGAAGTCAGTACCGAGAGAACATGACTAAACACTGGGAGTAGACAGGAACGAGGTCAGGATTCAGGATGGGGGTCTGGTAACCAGGAGAGTAAGTATGAGACACAATTGATAGGCAAAAATGTAGTCAGGAGGAGGTCGGAGGTCAGAAGCCGGATGGGAACGACAATGTCAGGGGAGCAGGCAGAGCAAAGTCAGAAGACAGTCCAGGGTCATGTAGCCAAGATCAAGTCATAAGACAAACCAGGAACCAGGCACTTACTGCAACAAACCAGGAAATACGACTGTGGCGCCTGTGGGCAAGCCCCTCCCATCACCAGCTTAAGATAGACCCGGTGCAGGGAAACAGTCCATCACAGGAATACAGATCGGCACTGAGACCCCGGCAGGATGTTCCACGGGGAACACAGGCAGATGCTGGTTTTACAGGAAGGTGCAACATCACAGTACAGAAGGCGCACCGCAAATCAGGACTGTGACAGTAATTAAAGGGAATCGGTCAGCAGATTTTTTTATATTTCATTTCATAGCTGCAAAATGTAGGGCAGTGACCCTAATTCCATAGATGTATCACTTTCTCTGCAGCTTGCTATAGTTACCATACAATCAGTGTTTTATTAGCAGGAGATTATCATTAGGGGACTACGTTTCACAGACACAAAAGTCAGGCTCTGTGTAGCCCCGCCCCTCCACTGATTGGCAGCTTGCTGAAGAAGTACAGTTTACACAGGAAGCTACCCATCAGGGTTGTAGGCTGGGGTATACAACGCTCAGAATTTTGTGCACTGCACAAACCAGCTCAGTAAGTGACCCATTTATGGAATCAGGCTCTCTGCCCTTACATCATCCAGCTATAAGATTCCATAGCAAAAACCTGCTGACAGTGTCTCTTTTAGCATAAAAAATTATTATATAATAATAATTAATTTGTATAGCCCTATTAATTCCACAGCACTTTACATACATCAGGAAGACTGTCCCCACTAAGGCTCACAATCTAAAGTCCCTATCAGTATGTCTTTGGAGTGTGGGAGGAAACCGGAGTGCCCGGAGGAAACCCACACAAACATGAGGAGAACATACAAACTCCTTGCAGATGGTGTCCTTAGTGGGATTTGAACCAAGGACCCCAGTGCTGCAAGACTGCAGTGCTAACCACTGAGCCACCATGCCACCCATTATATGAAGTTGCAATGTATAATACCCAATAATGCAGAACATCTGTTATTTTGGCTTTTTTTTAATGATGATTTAATGATAAAGGAGTCCTATTGTAATGATATTATAGGACCTCCAATTCTAGTCAAGAGTTTGCCACCCAGGACAGGTCTCACTGCTTATTTCTTGCTTCACTCCTTTGGGCCAATTTCACATCCTCATGTTTTGCTAACAATGCCATACCCCTTGGTACAACTTTGCAGTAATGGGCTGTGACTAGTTCTGGGCCCCAGCTAGTCCAGGGATCTTTATGTGTGAAGTATATGATATGTAGACTTTTGTCCTCCTCCTTGTCCAAACCTCCACAACCACATTCAAAAAAAGCATATACTCAAGCGCCCAGACTTCAGGAGTTGACAGCGCTGACAACCCTCAAGAACTTATTTTTGTTCCTAAGTAATAATTACTATGCACTATATGTGATACATTATTGTGCCTCATTATGACACTTTATTACACAGTAAGTCATTGATTCCAACAGAGAATACTTCCAGGCAAAAAACAAATCAGCATATTAAATTTTAGGCATGCAAAGGTATAGTATGGCCTCATAGAAGAGGTATGGAGCCACAATACAATCATCTGTAAAAACTCCCATTTTTCCAGTCCTATATACAGTTAAGGAATTAATTATTTGATCCCTTGCTGATTTTGTAAGTTTGCCCACTGAGAAAGACATAAATAGTCTATAATTTTAAAGGTAGGTTAATTTTAACAGTGAGAGATCGAATATCCAAAGTAAAATCCAGAAAATCACATTGTAAAAATTATATACATGTATTTGCATTTTGCAGAGAGAAATAAGTATTTGATCCCTCTGGCAAACAAGACTTAATACTTGGTGGCCGTCCCCTTGTTGGCAGCACAGCAGTCAGACTTTTTTTGTAGTTGATGATGAGGTTTGCGCACATGTCAGGAGGAATTTTGCTCCACTCCTCTTTGCAGATCATCTATATCATTAAGATTTTGAGGCTGTCACTTGGCAACTCGGAGCTTCAGCTCCCTCCATAAGTTTTCTATGGGATTAAGGTCTGGAGACTGGGTAGGCCACTCCATGGACCTTAATATGCTTCTTTTTGAGCCACTTGTTTGTTGCCTTGGCTGTATGTTTTGGGTGATTGTTGTGCTGGAAGACCCAGCCATGACCCATTTTTAATGTCCTGGCAGAGGGCAGAAGGTTGTCACTCAGGATTTTATGGTACATTGCTCCATCCATTGTCCCCTTGACATAGTAAAGTAGTCCTGTGCCCTTAGCAGAGTAACATCCATAAAAACATAATGTTTCCACCTCCATGTTTAACAGTGGGGATGGTGTTCTTTGGTTCATAGGCAGCATTTCTCTTCCTCCAAACACAGCAAGTTGAGTTTAGGTCAAAGAGTTCAATTTTTGTCTCATCTGAGCACAGTACCTTCTCCCAATCACTCTCAGAATCATACAGGTGTTTTTTGGAAAACTTTAGGCGGGCCGGTTGCACATGTGTCTTCTTTTTGAGTAGTGAGACTTTGCGTACAATGCAGGATTTTAAGCCAGTACAGCATAGTATGTTATCAATGGTTTTCTTGGTGACAGTGGTCCCAGCTGTCTTGAGATCATAAACAAGTTTCACTCTGTGTAGTTTTAGGCTGATCTCTCACCTTCCTCATGATCCTGGATACCCCACGAGGTGTGATTTTGTATGGTGACTCCTGATCGATGTTGATTGACACTCATTCTGTATTTCTTCCATTATTTTGCTATTGCACCAACAGTTGTCTCATTCTCACCCAGCGTCTTACTTATGGTTTTGTAGCCCATTCCAGCCTGGTGCAGGTCTATGATCTTGTCCCTGACATCCTTAGAAAGCTCTTTGGTCGCCCATGTTGTAGAGGTTAGAGTCTGACTGATTAATGGAGTCTGTGGCCAGGAGTCTTTTATACAGGTGACAATTTAAGCCAGCCGTCTTTAATGCAGGTAACAAGTTGATTAGGAGCGTCTAAAGCGGGCTTTACACGCAACAACATCGCTAACGAGATGTCGTTGGGGTCACGGAATTCGTGACGCACATCCGGCCTCGTTAGCGACGTCGTTGCGTGGGAAACGCACGAACGACCGTAATCGATCAAAATTACTCACGTAATCGTTGATCATTGACACGCCGTTCTAATCCCAATTATTGTTGCTGGTGCAGGACACAGGTTGTTCGTCATTCCAGCGGCAGCACACATCACTGTGTGTGACACCACAGGAACAAGGAACATCACCGTACCTACGGCCGCCCGCAATGAGGAAGGAAGGAGGCAGGAGGGATGTTCCTCCCGCTCATCTCCGCCTTTCCGCTTCTATTGGGCGGCCGCTTAGTGTCGCCGCTGTGACGCTGAACGAACCTCCACCCTTAAAGGAGAGATTGTTCGGCGGCCACAGCGACGTCAGTGAAGAGGTAATTGCGTGTGACGCTGCCGTAGCAATCACCCCGTGAAGCACCACCGATGAGGGCGGGTGCTATCGCTTGCGACATCGTGTAAAGCCCGCTTAAGTGTCTGTAGGAGCCAGAACTCTTAATGGGTGGTAGGGGATCAAATACTTATTTCTCTCTGCAAAATGCAAATAATTTTATATAATTTACACAATGTAATTTTCTGGATTTTATTTGGATATTCTGTCTCTCACTGTTAAAATAACCTCCCCTTAAAATCATAGACTGTTCATGTACAGTATTTGTCAGTGGGCAAACTTACAAAATCAGCAAGAGATCAAATAATTATTTCCTTCACTGTATCATCTAAATCCAGTCATATTGTTCAAAAGTCATGGACAAACACTTGATAGGATTTTGTTCTTTTGTCCTATTCAGGGAAAACCTGAATCTACCGAGTATTACCACAACGAAAACCTGACGGCGCTGATAGGAAACTTGTTCGTAGCTGCAATGGAGACGACATCAACCACCCTGAGATGGGGACTTCTGTTGATGATAAAATACCCGGAAATTCAGCGTAAGAAACTATTTTTAAACCATAGTAAAACATCACTTGTCTCATTACTCCAATGTCCTGTTGTGTATAAATAAGCATGAAAAGACCTGAGTCTGTCTCTTCCTGGTAGCTGTGAATCCAACCGCTCTAATTATCAGGCCCTTAGATAACTGTATGATTTACTCACTCTACCGGCATCCACAGATAGCTTTAACTCAGCACAACGATGACTTGTAGGAAGACAAGGAGAAACGCTGTAGTTTTCTTCTAGAATCTTGTATTAAGTACAAAGTAAAGGCAGGTGAAAAGGAATAATCTGTACAGGGTTGCAGACATGTCTCTTCAGCAATGGTTCCTCTAGACTAAACTGAGGGAGAAGGGAGGAGCTTTCTATACAGAAGCCAACTAAGGGAGGCACATAGGGACAAACTTCATACAGTCTAAGGCTATGTGCGCACGTTGCGTACAGTCACTGCAGAAATTTCTGCAGCGATCTGAAGAGCACACGTGCACTTCAAAGCGCTGCAGAAAATGTCCGTAGTGAAAAAAAAAAAGCCGATTCCATGCGCTCTGCCTGCAGCTCCTGACATAGACAGAGCAGGGGCTGCCGGCAAAGCGTACGGAAGAAGTGACATGTCACTTCTTAGAACGCGCGCTTCGGGCAGCAGCCGAAGCGCTGCACTCTAAAATGCCACGTGCGCACGGCTCCTGCATAATCTTCAAAGATTATGCAGGGGACGCAGGACGCATGCAGTTACGCTGCGCTACAAAGCGCAGCGTAACTGCATGTAATTACGCAAAGTGCGCACACTGACTGGCTCCTTGCTCTCCTAGCTACAGTACACATCGGGTTAACCCGATGTGTACTGCAGCTACATGTCACAGTGCAGAGAGCAGGGAGCCGCGCACACTGCTTAGCGCTGGCTCCTTGCTCTCCTAGCTACAGTACACATCGGGTTAATTACACGATGTGTACTGCAGCTACATGTGCACAGAGCAGGAGCCGGCACTGGCAGCAAGGGCGGAGGCTGGTAACGAAGGTAAATATCGGGTAACCAGGGAAAGGTCTTCCCTTGGTTACCCGATGTTTACAGTGGTTACAGCTTTCCGCTGCTGCCAGATGCCGACTCCTGCTCCCTGCTCGCTTCATTTCGTCGCTCTCTCACTGTCACACACAGCGATGTGTGCTTCACAGCGGGAGAGCGACGACGAAAAAATGAAGCAGGACATTCAGCAACGAGCAACGACCTCACAGCAGGGGCCAGCTCGTTGCTGGATGTCACACACAGCGACAGCGACGGGACGTCGCTGCAACGTCACAGAAAATGGTGACGTAGCAGCGACGTCGTTGTCGTCGTC
Organism: Anomaloglossus baeobatrachus; assembly: GCF_048569485.1. Classification (NCBI taxonomy): domain Eukaryota; kingdom Metazoa; phylum Chordata; class Amphibia; order Anura; family Aromobatidae; genus Anomaloglossus; species Anomaloglossus baeobatrachus. Next base: position 663,621,267 of record NC_134355.1, on the reverse strand, counting down.
GCTGTGTGTGACACCACCTTAAGACTGTGTAAGGAAGAAATAAAAATTGTTGCATTGTTAACTGACATAGGTGATTAATACAACCAATAACCTCAGATTTTCAGTCACAAACAGGTCTACAGATGTGTTTAATACTTCTCATATGGTGCTGCAAAGGCATTGGATTCTGTTCACACAGTCATATGAAAAAGTTTGGGCACCCCTATTAATGTTAACCTTTCTTCTTTATAACAATTTGGGTTTTTGCAACAGCTATTTCAGTTTCATATATCTAATAACTGATCGACTGAGTAATATTTCTGGAGTGAAATGAGGTTTATTGTACTAACAGAAAATGTGCAATCTGCATTTAAACAACATTTGACCGGTGCAAAAGTATGGCACCTCAACATAAAAGTGACATTAATATTTTGTAGATCCTCCTTTTGCAAAAATAACAGCCTCTAGTCGCTTCCTGTAGCTTTTAATGAGTTCCTGGATCCTGGATGAAGGTATATTTGACTATTCCTGTTTACAAAACAATTCCAGTTCAGTTAAGTTTGATGGTCGCCGAGCATGGACAGCATGCTTCAAATCATCCCACAGATTTTCAATGATATTCAGGTCTGGGGACTGGGATGGCCATCCCAGAACATTGTAATTGTTCCTCTGCATGAATGCCTGAGTAGATTTGGAGCGGTGTTTTGGATCATTGTCTTGCTGAAATATCCATCCCCTGCGTAACTTCAACTTCGTCACTGATTTTTGTACATTATTGTCAAGAATCTGCTGATACTGAGCTGAATCCATGCGACCCTCAACTTTAACAAGATTCCCGGTGCCTGCATTGGCCACACAGCCCCAAAGCATGATGGAACCTCCACCAAATTTTACTGTGGGTAGCAAGTGCTTTTCTTGGAATGCCGTGTTTTTTTGCCTCCATGCATAGCGTCTTTTTGTATGAACCAACAACTCAATCTTTGTTTCATCAGTCCACAGGACCTTCTTCCAAAATGTAACTGGCTTGTCCAAATGTGCTTTTGCATACCTCTAGCGACTCTGTTTGTGGTGTGCTTGCAGAAACGACTTCTTTCGCATCACTCTCCCATACAGCTTCTCCTTGTGCAACGTGCGCTGTATTGTTGACTGATGCACATTGACACCATCTGCAGCAAGATGAAGCTGCAGGTCTTTGGAGGTGGTATGTGGATTGTCCTTGACTGTTCTCACCATTCTTCTTCTCTGCCTTTCTGATATTTTTCTTGGCCTGCCACTTCTGGGCTTAACAAGAACTGTACCTGTGTTCTTCCATTTCCTTACTATGTTCCTCACAGTGGAAACTCTCTGAGACAACTTTTTGTATCCTTCCCCTGAACAACTATGTTGAATAATCTTTGTTTTCAGATCATTTGAGAGTTGTTTTGAGGAGCCCATGATGCCACTCTTCATAGGAGATTCAAATAGGAGAACAACTTGCAAGTGGCCACCTTAAATACCTTTTCTCATGATTGGATACACCTGCCTATGAAGTTCAAAGCTCAATGAGGTTACAAAACCAATTTAGTGCTTTAGTAAGTCAGTAAAAAGTAGTTAGGAGGGTTCAAATCAAGAAATTGATAAGGGTGCCCATACTTTTGCACCGGTCAAATTTTGTTTAAATGCGGATTGCACATTTTCTGTTAGTACAATAGACCTCATTTCAATCCAGAAATATTACTCAGTCCATCAGTTATTAGATATATGAAACTGAAATAGCTGTTGCAAAAACCCAAATTGTTATAAAGAAAAAAGGTTAACATTAATAGGGGTGCACAAATATTTTCATATGACTGTATTGCAGAGTCCGACAGGCAACCTGAAGTCTCCTAATTGCTCAGCCTCAGTCTTTTCCACTGCTTTCCAGTCCTGCAGGAGTTAATTCCTGTGGAGTAGTGTGTTCCTTGAGACTCAGGTTGCTATTTCCTAGTCAGCTGTCTCCTCCCTATTTATTATTTAGTAGTCTGTTTTTGCTACTGATAATAGCTTCAGCTTATGTTCCTGTGATTCCGGTCTTTTTGACAAACCTAGTGTAACGTCTGCCCTTGACCACAGACTCAGGATGACTGTCACAGACATACCAGAGCTAGCCACCAAGTCAACAAGATCTCAAGGACTCGAAAACCCTTTAACTCCTGTACAGGGATTTGGAATTACACAAGATCTAGGAGATTGCTGCCTACAGAAGACCACAATCAAGGAAAGAGTGGTCGTAAGACAGGGTCCAAACCAGGAGGCACAAAAAAGGACAAAATTGTCAGGCAGGAGCGTAAATGTGGTGCCCCTGACCTGGTCAAGTGCCACTGAGTACTGCACCCATGCTTGGTCGGTGCCTTCAGGTAATCCAAAGGCTGAATAGGGTGTGTACGCACAGACACATAGTGACCAGGTCTCACACACCATTGACGGGACCCCTGGGCAGATCCAGGAGGGGGCGTGCCTCCACATCCAATCAAGGGGTGCGGTAGAGAGGCTGGAAGCTAGGTGGCAGTGGCTGTAAGGAAAAAGAGAGGAGTTAGTCAGTCTGCTATCTGAGAGCACAGAGTATGTCGCAGAGGAGTGAGGGTCGCTGACACGCTAGTCAGACCCTGTCCGTGTAGTAACCGTTGGCGGGAGAGAACCATTGCCAGCAAGTCGGGCAGAAAGCCACTGAGGAAGTCAGTTGGTCAGGAAGACACTGAGGAAGTCAGCTGGACGAGTACGGAGACTTCTGGGGGCTAGGCACGCAGGGGAAACAGGTTTCCGAAGTAGGCTCAAGTTTAACTACCTACTAAACCTGCCGGTGTGGGGACCACTAGTCCCACACCAACCAACTAGAGTCCGAGTATCCGCAGCAACGAGGTGGCCCATAAGGAGGATTGAGCCTGAAGCTATCCACCTTGGTCCACGCTGCCAGCAAATGGGCCAAAAAGGGGAGAAAAGGCAGTTGCGACTTCCCTGGATGAATCCCACAGCACTTCATGTCAGGGGTTATCCAAAACAAAAAGTGCTAGGAAGGCGAGTTAACGGTTCCACTTATACCAGCCTGAAGGATACCTGGTTCTCTCTTGGTGTATCTCAGCATCGCCTGGGTAGAAGAATGGTACCTGGTATGATGTTTTATGTTAATGCTCCCCTGTATGGGAAAAGTTGTTTTAAAAGTTTGTACTTAACATTTTCTTGTCTTTGCAGCCTGAGGACGTGCTGTTGATAACCAAGGGGGAATGTGGCACCCCTGACCTGGTCAGGTGCCACAGGGTACTGCACCCATGCTGGGTCGGTACCTTCAGGTAATCCAAAGGCTGAATAGGGTGTGTACGCACAGACACATAGTGACCAGGTCTCACACACCATTGAGGGGACCCCTAGGCAGATCCAGGAGGGGGCGTGCCTCCACATCAAATCAAGGGGTGCGGTAGAGAGGCTGGAAGCTAGGTGGCAGTGGCTGTAAGGAAAAAGAAAGGAGTTAGTCAGTATGCTAGTGGAGAGCGCAGAGTGTGATCGCAGAGGAGTGAGGGTCGCTGACACGCTAGTCAGACCCTGTCCGTGTAGTAACCATTGGCGGGGGAGAACACTGCCAGCAAACGGGCCAAAAGGGGAGAAAAGGCAGTTGCGACTTCCCTGGATGAATCCCACGGCACTTCAAGTCAGGGGTTATCCAAAACAAAAAGTGCTAGGAAGGCGAGTTAATGGTTACCCTTATACCAGCCTGAAGGATACCTGGTTCTCTCTTGGTGTATCTCAGCATCGCCCGGGTACCACTTGAAGCACTTGAAAGTGAGTAAAAACCAGTTGCAAGGCACTTTGGACTGAGACTGAATTATTCTGCGACCTGTTGTTCTACACCCACACCAGAGCCCCTGGGGCCAGCCTCACTCTCGGGACAACATACCACCAGACTGCAGATTCCATCAGCCCCAGACGCTTGTTAAAACTGCAGTGGTGGTCACCCATAACCCTGACCACAAACCGAGAGTGGCGTCACAACTCAGATGTAAATATCCTGACATACCTGTGGCCAGAGGTACCAACAAGTGGAGTCCCAGCGGCGTCCCTGCAGGTGGATGGATGTCCCTGGGAACGGTGGGCGACATATAGTCAGTAAATCTGGCAGAGGACTAAACTGGAGATGGCAACGAGGTACAAAACAGCAGGCAGGAGAGTAGTCAATAAGCATGCAGAGGTCAAAACACAGGGATCAGTAGTCATAACAGAACAGGAACCAGACACTAGCAGGAATACAAAACTGTCTCTGGCAATGACCAGCAGACATGAGGGGGAATTATAAGGGTGTGGTGACTTCCCATTGGCTGTAGCTGAATGGTGGCAGCCTCAGCACTGGTGTGTCCTTCTTACCCTGAGGGGGGTGGCTGGAAGACACACGCCACCTATAGTCAGCTACTGGTACTGCAAGTCCCAGGGAAACCCAGCTTAGTGGATGAGCGGAGCCTCCACCCACCAGATACACTGGCACAGACTCCTCTCCTATCACCAGCACAGTCCATGGCAGGAATACAGCAGCGCTTGGTGACCGAAGCAAAAGTCGCAGGAGCGTACTCCGGTGCGGACGTGACACCTAGTCTTGGTGACCAGTAGTTTGCTGTTTGAATGGTGTGGAAGTCTCCATGCTGTGCATTTACTTCCTTCTTTACACTTTATTCCCTCCCATACATGTATACTGTGTTTCCCCGAAAATAAGACGTCCCCAGAAAATAAGACCAAGCAGGAGTTTTCAAGGATGCTTATGTGCCACCCCCACATTAGCAGTCGGGCTGACTCGGATCCGGATCCGCAGTGGCTCGAGGGGTTTCCGGATCTGGGAGTCACGCGGACACTCAAATAAAAAGGGACGTATATGTACGGGGATTGCTGTAGATACTTCGTGACGCCACCCACGGTGTTGTGGTAAGGTGGACTACCACCGCTGCTATTGTGGAGCACCCGGGAGCGATGGAGCTGCAGCTGGGTGTTAACCCCTCCGTGGGTAGGGGTGGATGCCTCGGGGCTCAGTGTCCAGAACACGGGAGGTGATGGCGGTTGGTGATGGTGCGCCGGGCCGGACCGGGGAATGTTAGTGTACTCACTGTTGAATAATTGCACACAAGTCTGTTGGTAAACCAAGGTGTTAGTGGCCGGCTGCCGCGTCCAGGTGTACTCGGGTTCCACACCCGGCTGGTGAACCGATATCCCTTTCTCCGGCACTCTGTAATTTTCCTCACTTCTGGACAACTCCGTATGGAACGGGGAAGCCGCTCCTGGTGTGTTTTGGTTGGGAGACGTGCCCGCGAAAACTGACCCTTGGGATTTCAGTGGGTGTTTGCGGATACCCTATCCCCCGTGGTGGGCTGCCGTTTCGCTCTATCTGGGATAACACTTCTGGAGCAGTGCCTGAAACTCTGCTCCCGGCCTGGTGAATTAGAGAAGGGTTTGCAACCGTCTTCTAACTAAGGTCCAGGTACCCCGCCTGTGCATGGTTTTCGGACCGGATCTCTGCTGTCGGTAGCGGCGGGCTCCAACCCTGTCCCGGTCCACTTTGGATTTCCCGCGACCGGACGCCCGTCACCTTTGGACACGGTCCACTGCTTGCCACCTAGCCAGTAGGCCAGGGCCACTACCCTGGCTACCTGCACTAGGCACAGACTTCAACTCTCTCTGCAGCCTGTCACTGTCACAGACTACCACTCCACTCCTTCTACTTCAAAGTCTCAACCTGAACTCCCAACTTAAACTGACTGGTTCACTCCCCCGGATCCTCAAGACCCCTAGGTGGGCGGTCCCAATCCGCCTGGTCCTGCCCACTGTTGTGTCCTTCTTACCCTGAGGGGGGTGGCTAGAATTTTGTGGCTGATGGGACCTGGTGTAGAATGGTGTTATGTGGGGTGTAGTGTGCTTCTGTGACCACCTGGCGGCGCCAGGGCGTCACACTTAAATATAAGACATCCCCGGAAATTAAACCTAGCCGCGGTCAATAATGAAGTGTCCATGCAGCGGTAAAAAAGTTAAAGACACTGCAGGACACTGCATTATAGAGAGCAGACACACCTTTAAGAAAGAAGAGAGAAGACCCCTGATCAAACTCACCAGACGCCGACCAGTAGTAGTGTACTGCATCAAGGTCCTGCGGCAGAACATACACATCAGATCACATATACACACACACACACACACACAAATACACACACACTACAGATCACATATACACACACACACACACTACAGATCGCATACACACACTCACCACATCCAGCAATATCGCATGCTTCTCGGTGCGCGTAAGGACCTGCGACACTGTTCACTTTGCAGTGAGCTTCCAGGACCTGCATCACATGTCCGGAAGCACGTGGTATCTCAGAATGTTGTGAGTGTGTGCGCACAATTGTACAGGTATGTGCAAAATCGTGTGTGTGTGAGTGTATGCGATCGGATTTGTGAGTGTATGCTGTCTGATGTGTGAGTGTGTGTTCTGATGTGTGTGTGTCGGCAAGAGGCAGAAGATAACGGCATGCAGCACAGCTGCCTGGAGTGCCTACCGGACATCACAGGGAGGAATGATGTGAATCTGATGTGTGTGTGTGTGTGTATGCTATCTGATGTGTGTGTGTTTGTGTGTGTGTATGCTATCTGATGTGTGTGTGTGTGTATGCTATCTGATGTGTGTGTGTGCGTGCACTGATTTGTGTGTGAGTGTGCGTGTATGTGTGACGCCCTGGACTAGCCAGGTAGTCACAGTTAGGCCCTTGCACTACACCCATCCCCAAATAAGGTGATAGCAGCCAACCTATTAAACCCTGGTCACCTCCCTCTGGGTTTGATGTTCACACCATGGGGGCGGAGCCAGGCAGTTGGCCACGCCCCCAGGAGTTCACATGCCCAGAGGCAGGAAAAACTAAGCAGATTTGTTAGGACAGTAGTGTGTGAGAAGTAAAATCTGTCAGTGTCCTGGGTAGGCGCCTGGGCACTTTGACTAGGAGGCAGATGGTGGTGGCCATCTGCAGGAGCCAGGAAGACAGCCCGGTGGAACCGTAGGTAGCCGGGACAGGGCAGTGGCCTGCCGGTACCGAATTGGGGAACCAGCTGGAAACCGGAGCACAAGTGGGGGTACTCAGACCCTGAAACGCGGTCCCGAATCTACCGGACCCCGTTAATTAACTGATTGAGGTCTGGACTTTAGGTCCTTTCCCACCCAAAGTCCCGAAAGAAGGCAACAGCCCACCGATTCCGGATAACGGCCACCGCCAAGGGCCAAGAGATCCAATGGGCCAGCGCCTTCGGGCAACGAGCTCTCCCGACGTACACGCCGGGGAGCGGGACTCCCGTCGCTGAAGCGCGGTTATCGAATTCTACAAAAAGGTGCAGCAGAAGACGGACACCATCAACCGTTTTGGGGACCAAAGTGACCGGCTGCGGGCACCGACTATCCATCGTTTGGTTTACCAGAGACTCCTGTGTGTTTGTCCGAGTGAGTACCACTGGGCCTGCGGGCCACGCACCAACACTGCACCACATCAACCGGGTCCCGGGGCCACCACCCCCTGCCCACGGAGGGGTTAACATCACAAGCTGCCCCCCAACATCTCCCCCGGGGTGCCCAGTAACCGGCAGCGGTGGTGCCTACATTCACCACAACCCGTGGGTGGCGTCACGAACTCTAAACCTAAACAAAAAACCCCCGCTCAACACGCCAGCCCCCTTACAGAGCGGCGTGACCCCCGGTCCGGAGGCGCTCGAGCCACCAACACACGAGCCCGGATCCGAGCGGCTCGGCTGCAGCCAAGCGCGGGGCGGTGCACATCGACTCTTCTGGCATCACAAACAGGATCGAGCCAGTCCACTTACCTTTGGAAGTGCGCCTTGAAGTCAGCGGTGATACGTTACAAAAATTGCAGAATCAGCCATCTTGCCGCCATATTGTGGCGCGAAGTTTCCCGCCTAAGCCGTCTTCCCCGAAGAAAGAGCGAGAAAGCGAAGCCCCGCCCCCTGGGAACAGAGAGTGTCGGAGAGCGCGCGGTTGCAAAAGAAGCCGTGCAGAAGGTGTGCTGTGAAAAGACCAAGGGGGGGACGGAGAAAAGATGTCCGCGCCCAACATGGATGGAGACGGAGCGCCGGCTGCGAGAGCAGCGGCACCCAATGATGGGAACGTGGCGGCCCTCGCTCCGGTCGCACGAGCAGGGGACGCCACGGGTCCGGCGGTCGCCCAGGTAATGCCGATTTCCTTGCCCTACGTGCCCAATGCTACCTGGCTACTAGTGATGAGCGAGTACGCTTGTCACTACTCGGTACTCGCACGAGTATCACTGTACTCGCGCTACTCGGCGGGTACCGAGTAATTTCGCGATACTCGTGCTGTACTCGTGGTCATCATCCCTGCATGTTGGCGCTCTTTTGAGAACCAGCCCTCATGCAGGGATTGGCTGGTAGACCACTGCAATGCCACAACCCTGTTAGTTGTTTATACCGTTTATACCGGCGGGCGCACTGTGCTCTGCACACAGCCATCTCGTATTCCCTGCTTTCCTCGCCCACAGGCGCCTATGATTGGTTGCAGTGAGACACGCCACCACGCTGAGTGACATGTGTCTCACTGCACCCAATCACAGCAGCCGGTGGGCGTGTCTATACTGTGCAGTGAAATAAATAATTAAATAATTAAAGAAACCGGCGTGCGGTCCCCCCAATTTTAATACCAGCCAGATAAAGCCATATGGCTGAAGGCTGGTATTCTCAGGATGGGGAGCCCCACGTTATGGGGAGCCCCCCAGACTAACAATATCAGTCAGCAGCCGCCCAGAATTGCCGCATACATTAGATGCGACAGTTCTGGGACTGTACTCGGCTCTTCCCGAATTGCCCTGATGCGTTGGCAAATCGGGGTAATAAGGAGTTAATGGCAGCCCATAGCTGCCACTAAATCCTAGAGTAATCATGTCAGGCGTCTCCCCGAGAAACCTTCCATGATTAATCTGTAAATTACAGTAAATAAACACAACCACACCTGAAAAAAATCATTTATTAGAAATAAAAAACACAAACCAATTCCTTCGTAACCAATTTAATAAGCCCCAAAAAGCCCTCCATGTCCGGCGTAATCCACGGACCTCCAGCGTCGCTTCCAGCTCTGCTGCATGCAGGTGACTGCAGCGGCACAATACACAGCTGCTCCTGTCAGCTTCATACAGCAACTGAGGTGAGTAGCGCGATCAGCTGCTGTCAGTCAGGTAACTCACGACCACCGCTGTATCCAGCGGTGGCCGCGAATAAGCTTTGTGACAGCTCAGCTGATCGCGCTACTCACCTCATTTGCTGCGTGGAGCTCACAGGAGCGGTGGTGTCTGCTGCAGCTCCTGTCACCTCCATGCAGCAGAGCTGGAAGCGACGCTGGAGGTCCGTGGATTACGCCGGACATGGAGGGCTTTTGGGGGCTTATTAAATTGGTTACGAGGGAATTGGTTTGTGTTTTTTATTTCTAATAAATGATTTTTTCATGTGTGTGTGTGTTTATTTACAGTAATTTACAGATTAATCATGGAAGGTTTCTCGGGGAGACGCCTGACATGATTAATCTAGGATTTAGTGGCAGCTATGGGCTGCCAATAACTCCTTACTACCCCGATTTGCCAACGCACCAGGGCAAATCGGGAAGAGCCGGGTATAGTCCCAGAACTGTCGCATCTAAAGTATGCGGCAATTCTGGGCGGCTGCTTACTGATATTGTTAGGCTGGGGGCCTCCCCATAACGTGGAGCTCCCCATCCTGAGAATACCAGCCTTCAGCCGTATGGCTTTATCTGGCTGGTATTAAAATTGGGGGGACCGCATGCCGTTTTTTTTAATTATTTAATTATTTATTTCACTGCACAGTATACACATGCCCACCGGCTGCTGTGATTGGGTGCAGTGAGACACCTGTCACTCAGCGTGGGGGCGTGTCTCACTGCAACCAATCATAGGCGCCGAAAAGCAGGAAAACAGGGAATACGAGATTGTTTAATGAGCGGCCGGCTTTTTCAAAAGAGGAAAAGCCGCCGGAGTTTAGTGAACAGCTGTGCAGCACCGCGGCAGTGATCGGGGAACGGTAAGTATGAGAGAGGGGGGAGACTGACCGACAGACTATGAGAGGGGGACAGACAAGACAGAGAGAGACCGACAGACAGACTGAGAGACTGACCGACGGACTGAGGGAGATAGAATGAAAAAAAAAAATGACCGACATCGCTAGTACAAAGCACAAAACGAGCGTTTTGGACATCGGAGTGCCACACAATGTTTTCACATAAAATCTTTCATGTAATCTCAAAAAGTAACATACAGTAGCTCTATCTCACTATTGGGTATGTGCCCTTAACATTTCCGCCATGAAAATTCATTTTGGTGTCATTTTGGAAGGTTTTATGGTGAGTCCGTAAAAATGGCGTAAAACTCGGACAAAATTGTTCACAGCTGTGACTTTTGAGTGATAAATGCTTCAAGGGGTCTTCCCCATGCTGTTGCCATGTCATTTGAGCACTCTTCCAAGACTTTTATGACATTTTTAGGGTTTCTACATGCTGCCGGGGGTCATTTCATAAAAATACTCGGGTCTCCCATAGGATAACATTGGGCTCGGTGCTCGGGCCGAGTACACGAGTATCTTGGGATGCTCGGCCCGAGCCTCGAGCACCCGAGCTTTTTTGTACTCGCTCATCACTACTGGCTACCCCAGTACGATGGGAAGCCTGATGCTTTGCAGGTATTCCTGAAAAAGTTATGTACGATCCTTGACCTCTATGCCATGACTGGGAGACAGCGTGCGACGGTAGTGCTAGGGCAGCTGACCGGCGCGGCCTAGCAGGAGGTGGAAACCTGGGCGGATGCGGACCGGGCCTCAGTAGCCACCATCTTTGAGAAACTCCAGGCTGCCTTTGAAACCCGCACGGAGGCAGAATTGCGAATGCAGTTTTATCAATGTCGGCAGCGGCCGGTGGACAGTATAAGAGACTATGCTTTATGCTTGCAGACAGCCCTCCGTACCCTAAAGCGGGTCAACCCCTCAACAAGGCCGACAGCAATAAGATGTTGGTGGAGCAGTTCTTGCAGGGGCTGGGGTCTGCTGAGGACCGCAAGCAGCTGTGGTTATGGACTTTGGAGCATGCCAACTTAGACTTTGCAGTGCTGAAGGAGTGGGCCATCAAGGCCCTGTAAACCCAAATTACCGGCGCTCCTGAAGCGGCCCTGTGGCTGGTCAACACTGCCCCCGTCCGGTAGCGCCCCCTCTCTTGGCCCTGCCGGCCCTGGCTGCACCCGTCGGGGCGATGGAGGAAGTAACCTCGCAAGTCCAACGCATGAACAAAGACATCACCCGGATCCTCGCCGCACTCCAGCTACTGACGAGAGCCAAGCCCGTGGAGAAGATCCAGCTCGCCGACAGCCCGGTGGACGTCTCTTGGACGCAGCGGAGAATGAACAACGACCCCCGGTACGGACCGCCCGTCTGCTACAAGTGCAACAAGACGGGCCACTACTCTAGGCGATACCTGTTAAATGAGCAACCCCTGAGGCCAATGGCCAATCTTCAGGAGTAGACTCTTGAGGCCCAGCTGATTGGCGGGATCGGTACGTTGAAGGCCACCCCATCATCTCCCTGGCGGTGGATGGAGTCCCGATCATGGCCCTGCTTGACACTGGATCCCAGGTAACCACCATGCCTTATTCGTTGTACCAGCGGTATTGGGATGATAGTGAACTGGCCCCTCCAGACGATAGCCTGACTATTATTGCGGTCAATGGGCTTCCTATGGTCCAGGTGGGATGCAAGGAGGTGACCCTTACTGTGAGTCGAATGGAGCTGAGGCGTCAAGGGATGATTGTAGTGCTGAATGATTTCAGTGACCGTAACCCGAAAGTGGTCCTCGGGATCAATGTGATTGAGAATTGTATGGGGGAAGTGCTAAGCTTGCTGCAGCAGTTGTCCGCCATGGTGGGAGGGGGCCAGCAGAGAGCATTGCAGCTTGAGATCCGGGCCCTCCTGCAGTGGCAGCAGGTGAACGTAACAGGCGGAGAGATTGGTGGCGTGCGGGTGATGGATGCGGCGCCTTTGGTGGTGCCACCGCGGAGCGAGATGGTGATCTGGTGTAGGACAGCAATAGGACCCCAAGGACAGGATTACCCGGCATTGGTGGAGCCCTTGCCGTCGGAGCATTGGCCTACAGTCATGGCAGCCAGGGGAGTGACTCATGTCAAGAAGGGGAGAGTGCCCGTGCGAGTGATGAATTGTGGAGAGGAAGAGGTCAGGCTCCCCCGCTACGCCACCATAGCCAAGCTGTTCACGGTAGGTGCACATGATATCCACAACACCACCCCCGCAACCGCTACACTCCACCCCGATAGGGATCCTTCATCAGCACACATGGAGGAGTGGTGCCGAGAGCTGCATGTTGGCACTGAGGCCACTCCCCCACATCACCAGGAAGGGGTGTACAGAGTAGTGCAGGAGTACGGGCAGGTCTTCAGCAAGCATCCACTAGACTTCGGGAGGATAAAAGGGGTTCAACACCATATCCCCACGGGTACTCATCCGCCCATTAAAGAAAGTACAGGCCCATTCCCCCCAGCACACTATCAGTGCGCCAAGGACATGTTGAGGAACAAGAAGGAGGCAGTGGTCTTTCGGGATAGTTGCAGTCCCCGGGCGGCTCCCTTGGTGCTGGTAAGGAAGAAGGACGGCACCATGAGGATGTGTGTGGACTAGAGTTGAGCGCGGTTCGTGGTTCGTGGTTCTCCAGTTCGTGGCTCGAGTGATTTTTGGGCTGTTCGAGATCGAACTAGAACTCGAGCTTTTTGCTAAAAGCTCGATAGTTCTAGATACGTTCGAGAACGGTTCTAGCAGCAAAAAGCAGGGCTTTTTACAGCTACAGTGAGCAGGAGCCATCGCTGGCAGCCTGCCACAAGCTGGTAACCAAGATAAACATCGGGTATCCAAGCAAAGCGCTTTGGTTAGTAACCCGATGTTTATCTTAGTTACGTGCAGGAAGCCCACACTTTCCCGCTCAGCTCGCTCCACCCCCTCCTGCCCGCGGCATGTACACATACATACACATACACAAACACACACACACACATCCACATCCCCCCCCCCCCGCCCGCCCGCCCGCCCGCCCGCTCGCTCGCTCGCTCGCTCGCTCGGCTTACCTGCGGTGATGAAGTCCCGCCATCCCGACCTCAGCGCTGTCACTGTCCTCCATGGCCGCCGCTTGTCACATCACCTATCGCTTCCGACCCGAGACTGACTAGCGGTGACGTCACGGACCTCTCGCGATACTTGGTGTGAAGGCGCCGGGCGGTCATTGAGCTCAGTGACAGGGGCTGTCAGTGTGCTGGAGATCAGCGCAGGTAATGTACCTCACTGACAGCAGCACTTGTCACCCCCCTGCAGTGACCTGGGCTGACCCATTGATGTTAGCTCAGGTCACTGCATTGCTCTCCCAGCCAATGGGGAACATCCTGCTCTTCATTGACTGGGACAGTGTGCATCGTCATGGCAACCCCTTGGATTACACCAGACCTGGATTTGTTTTTCAATCTAATAAATTGGTTAAAGAGGGAATGTTTTGGGGAGTGTTTTTTCAAATAAAAATGTGTTTGTCGTGTATTTTTTTTTTATTACTGACTGGGTTGGTGATGTCGGGTATCTGATAGACGCCTGACCTCACCAACCCCAGGGCTTGATGCCAGGTGACATTACACATCTGGTATTAACCCCAAATATTACCCCGTTTGCCACCGCACCAGGGCGCGGGATGAGCTGGGGCGAAGCACCAGGATTGGCGCATCTAATGGATGCGCCACTTCTGGGGCGGCTGCGGCCTGCTATTTTTAGGCTGGGGAGATTCCAATAACCATGGACCTCCCTAGTCTGAGAATATCAGGCCCCAGCTGTCTGCTTTACCTTGGCTGGTGATCCAATTTTGGGGGACCCCTACGTGTTTTTTTTTTCAATTATTTATTTAATTTAAAATAACAGCGTGGGGTGCCCTCAGTTTTGGATTACCAGCCAAGGTGAGGTTGCCAGCTGTGGTCTGCAGGCTGCAGCCGTCTGCTTTACCCTAGCTGGCTACAAAACTAGGGGGAACCCTATGTCATTTTTTTTTTCATTTTTTTGGCTAAATACAAAGCTAAGCACCCCTTAGTGCCACATGAAAGGTACCAAAGGGTGTTCCACTTTTTCTCCATTTTTTTCTCCACTTTCTCTCCACTTTTTCTCCACTTTTTCTCCATTTTTTTCTCCACTTATTCTCCACTTTTTCTCCTCTTATTCTCCACTTTTTCTCCACTTTTTCTCCACTTTTTCTCCTCTTATTCTCCACTTTTTCTCCACTTTTTCTCCACTTTTTCTCCATTTTTTTCTCCACTTTCTCCACTTTTTCTCCACTTTTTTCTCCACTTTTTCTCCTCTTATGCTCCACTTTTTCTCCTCTTAATCTCCACTTTTTCTCCACTTTTTCTCCACTTTTTCTCCACTTTTTTCTCCACTTTTTCTCCTCTTATGCTCCACTTTTTCTCCACTTTTTCTCCACTTTTTCTCCTCTTATGCTCCACTTTTTCTCCACTTTTTCTCCACTTTTTTCTCCACTTTTTCTCCTCTTATGCTCCACTTTTTCTCCACTTTTTCTCCACTTTTTCTCCACTTTTTCTCCTCTTAATCTCCACTTTTTCTCCACTTTTTCTCCACTTTTTCTCCACTTTTTCTCCACTTTTTCTCCTCTTATGCTCCACTTTTTCTCCACTTTTTCTCCACTTTTTCTCCACTTTTTCTCCACTTATTCTCCTCTTAATCTCCACTTTTTCTCCACTTTTTCTCCACTTTTTCTCCACTTTTTTCTCCACTTTTTCTCCTCTTATGCTCCACTTTTTCTCCACTTTTTCTCCACTTTTTCTCCTCTTATGCTCCACTTTTTCTCCACTTTTTTCTCCACTTTTTCTCCTCTTATGCTCCACTTTTTCTCCACTTTTTCTCCACTTTTTCTCCTCTTATGCTCCACTTTTTCTCCACTTTTTCTCCACTTTTTCTCCACTTTTTCTCCACTTTTTCTCCTCTTAATCTCCACTTTTTCTCCACTTTTTCTCCACTTTTTTCTCCACTTTTTCTCCTCTTATGCTCCACTTTTTCTCCACTTTTTCTCCACTTTTTCTCCTCTTATGCTCCACTTTTTCTCCACTTTTTCTCCACTTTTTTCTCCACTTTTTCTCCTCTTATGCTCCACTTTTTCTCCACTTTTTCTCCACTTTTTCTCCACTTTTTCTCCACTTTTTCTCCACTTTTTCTCCACTTTTTTCTCCACTTTTTCTCCTCTTAATCTCCACTTTTTCTCCACTTTTTCTCCACTTTTTCTCCATTTTTTCTCCACTTTTTCTCCACTTTTTCTCCTCTTAATCTCCACTTTTTCTCCACTTTTTCTCCACTTTTTCTCCACTTTTTCTCCACTTTTTTCTCCACTTTTTCTCCACTTTTTCTCCTCTTATGCTCCACTTTTTCTCCACTTTTTCTCCACTTTTTCTCCACTTTTTCTCCTCTTATGCTCCACTTTTTCTCCACTTTTTCTCCACTTTTTCTCCTCTTATGCTCCACTTTTTCTCCACTTTTTCTCCACTTTTTTCTCCACTTTTTCTCCTCTTATGCTCCACTTTTTCTCCACTTTTTCTCCACTTTTTC
The DNA here is from genome assembly GCF_048569485.1 of Anomaloglossus baeobatrachus. Lineage (NCBI taxonomy): Eukaryota > Metazoa > Chordata > Amphibia > Anura > Aromobatidae > Anomaloglossus > Anomaloglossus baeobatrachus. Next base: position 663,605,589 of record NC_134355.1, on the reverse strand, counting down.
TCCACTTTTTCTCCTCTTATGCTCCACTTTTTCTCCACTTTTTCTCCACTTTTTCTCCATTTTTTTCTCCACTTATTCTCCACTTTTTCTCCTCTTATTCTCCACTTTTTCTCCACTTTTTCTCCTCTTATGCTCCACTTTTTCTCCACTTTTTCTCCACTTTTTTCTCCACTTTTTCTCCTCTTATGCTCCACTTTTTCTCCACTTTTTCTCCACTTTTTCTCCACTTATGCTCCACTTTTTCTCCACTTTTTCTCCACTTTTTTCTCCACTTTTTCTCCTCTTAATCTCCACTTTTTCTCCACTTTTTCTCCACTTTTTCTCCACTTTTTCTCCACTTTTTTCTCCACTTTTTCTCCACTTTTTCTCCTCTTATGTTCCACTTATTCTCCACTTTTTCTCCACTTTTTCTCTACTTTTTCTATGGTCGGTCTACCCATTAGCTCTGCCATGCATAGTGTAGCTCTACACCTACTGCACATGTTACTTTATGATTGACATCTCTTTCGTACCAGAGCTGTCTAAGTCTACTCTGACCCCATATTTGTCATTACTATATTGTCCTTGTACTGTATTATGACATTTGTATCATGTGTTTCATTTCTTGCTGTGTTGCAATTTTTTTGCTGCATCCCAATTGTACCTCTACATTGTTCGAGTTTATGTTATTGTTCTCTCACTCTTATGTGATACTGATTATTGTCATTTTTCATGATTACATGCAGATAAGTCCAATCTGACGAAGGCTCAGGCCGAAACGTCATTTGTAACTTGTTTTGGACAAAAACATATATGCTTATGAAAAAAAAATTTTCTTAATACGGACCAATAAAGAGTGATTTTGCATTACTATCCGTTGTGACTTACTGACTTAGTCTGGGAGATATAGAGTGCCGAGGTTACTCACTAATTTTATCTATTATTACCTCTGAGCACCTATATACCAGTGAGCAGAGCTTCCTCTACAGTAGTTCTCCTGATTAGGCATGCCCTTACCTCATGAGCAGGGCATTGCAGCTTTGGTAGCAACCATTACGACATGGACTCTGCTGCTGTGGACCCGGGGAGAGTGAGTGCAGATTCATTGCACCCACACTCCTCACATGAAGGGTCTGCACTCCTAGAAAATGGGGGATACGTTCCCTGAGTGTCTCCCCCCCATATTCTAGACGGTCCAGAGTCGTCGTGGGACCCCTTTATTTTTTTTCTTACAATAAATTGGTGAAAGAGGAAATGTTTTGGGGACTGTTTTTTCAAATAAATTTCTTTTGTCGATTTTTTGTTTTTGTTAGTACTGACAGTTTATGATGTTGGGTATCTAATAGACGCCATGACATCACAAACTGCTGGGCTTGATCTCAGGTGACTTTACAGCTAGTATCAACCCGATTTATTACCCCGTTTGCCACTGCACCAGGGCACGGGATGAGCTGGGGTGAAGCGCCAGGATTGGCGCATCTAGTGGATGCGCCACGTCTGGGGTGCCTGCGGCCTGCTATTTTTAGGCTGTGAAGGCCCAATAACTATGGACCTTCCCACCCTGAGAATACCAGACCACAGCTGTCCGCTTTACCTTGGCTGGTGATCCAATTTGGGGGGTCCCCTACTTTTATTGTGTAATTATTAATATTTATAAAATAATTATAAAAAAGAGCCTGAGGGGACCTCCACATTGGATCCCCAACCACGGTAAAGCTGCCAGCTGTGGTTTTCAGGCTACAGCCGTCTGCTTTACCCTAGCTGGCTATCAAAAATGGGGGGACCCAACGTAATTTTTTTTTTTTAACTATTTTTTAAATAGAAAAAATTAATGGGCTTCCCTGTATTTTGATTGCCAACCAAGGTAACGGCAGGCAGATGGGGGTGGCAACCCATAGCTGTCTGCTTTATCTGCGCTGAGAATCAAAAATACCGCGGAGCGCTACGTCATTTTAATAAAGATTTATTTTTACAGCACTGTGATGTCCAGCAATCAAAATACAGGGAAGCCCATTTTATTTTTAGTTATTTAAATAAATAATTAAAAAAAATATATGTTAGCTCCCACTGCATTTTTTGTATTGCTAGCTAAGGGTAATCCAAGCAGCTACTGGCTGCTAACCCCCACTGCTTGGTGTTACCTTCACTGGCAATGGAAAATCCAGGGAAGCATTTTTTTTTTTTTTGCCAAAAAGCTACAAAAAAAGGACGTGAGCTTCGCCATATTTTTGTATGCTAGCCAGGTATAGCAGGCAGGTGCTGGAAGAGTTGGATACAGCGCCAGAAGATGGCGCTTCTATGAAAATGCCATTTTCTGAGGTGGCTGCAGACTGCAATTCGCAGCAGTGGGGCCCAGAAAGCTCAGGCCAACCGGTGGTGCGGATTCCAATCCCAGCTGCCTAGTTGTACCTGGCTGGACACAAAAATGGGGCAAAGCCTACGTCATTTGTTTTCTAATTATTTCATGAAATTCATGAAATAATAAAAAAAGGGCTTCCCTTTATTTTTGGTTCCCAGCCGGGTACAAATAGGCAACTGGGGGTTGGGGGCAGCCGTACCTGCCTGCTGTACCTGGCTAGCATACAAAAATATGGCGAAGCCACATAATTTTTTCAGGGGGCAAAAAACTTCTGCATACAGTCCTGGATGGAGTATGCTGAGCCTTGTAGTTCTGCAGCTGCTGTCTGTCTGTATGGAGAAGAGCAGACAGCAGCTGCAGAACTACAAGGCTCAGCATACTCCATCCAGGACTGCATGGAGAAGTTTTTTGCCCACCAAAAAAATGACGTGGGCTTCGCCATATTTTTGTATGCTAGCCAGGTACAGCTGGCAGCCACGGGCTGCCTCCAACCCCCAGTTGCCTATTTGTACCCGGCTGGGAACCAAAAATATAGGGAAGCCCGTTTTTTTTAATTATTTCACTTATTTCATGAAATAATTAAAAAACAAATGACGTGGGCTTCGCCCTATTTTTGTGTCCAGCCGGGTACAACTAGGCAGCTGGGGATTGGAATCCGCAGCACAGGTTAGCCCGAGGTTTGTGGGCGCCTCTGCTGCGGATTTCAGTCCGCAGCCGTCCCAGAAAATGGCGCTCTCATAGAAGCGCCATCATCTGGCGCTGTATCCAACTCTTCCAACAGCCCTGGAGCCGGGTGGCTTGTTGGGTAATCATGAGTTAATACTGGCTTTGTTTTACCAGCCAGTATTAAGCCAGAGATTCTTAATGTCAGGCACGTTTGACCCGGCCATTAAGAATCTCCAATAAAGGGTTAAAAAAAGACACCACACAGAGAAAAAATACTTTAATAGAAATAAATACACAGACACATTAGAGACTCCATCTTTATTACCCCCTGTCAGCCCTCCACGATCCTGCTCTTCTGTCTTCTTTCTTTCTAGTGTAGTAGTAGTGACGATTGTAGTGAGGGGCATCACTTGGGGCTGGGGAACCTCCATCCTAACTACAATGCTCACTACAATCGGGAAGCAGCGTGCAGCCTTCACTCCGTGAGTGATCACTGCTGGCTGCTAGCGGTAACAGCGGTAACGCTGACAGACGCGTTACCATAGCAACGGTGCTCCCGGAGCCGCGGTTAGCGGTGACGTCACCGCTAACTGCGTTGCTATGGCAACGGTGATCTCCGTTAATGACCGGCTGTGTCAGCCGGTCCCTAACGGAACGGGGAGTCGACCGTGTGCTAGAGCATGTCGCCGGTACACGGCGATACACATATGTGCACCGTGTACCGGAGAGATGCACTCGCAGGTCCTACATGACGTGTCATAGTCATGTGACCAGTCTGTAGCCAATGAGATAATAGCCACGTGACTGGTCACATGGCTATTTTGACATCACGATAGGTCCTGCTTCTCTGCTGGCAGTGCAGGTCACCGGGAGGATTCAGCGATCATCGGATGGAATAGCGGCAGGAGACAGAGTGCAGAAGGGATCGCGAGGACCGGTAAGTGTTATGGCAATGTTTATTAACTGTTTGTGTACATTTATAATGCATTTTTATGTGTTTGTGATTGCCTCCCATTATAGCCTATACGTTCGAGTTCGGTTCGTCGAACGTTCGACGAACCGAACTCGAACGGGACCCCCGTTCGGCGAACCGGCCTCGAGCCGAACCGGGACCGGTTCGCTCATCTCTAGTGTGGACTACCGGAAGATCAATGAGATAACACAAAAAGACGCTTACCTGCTCCCACGCATTAATGCTTGCTGCATTAAGAACCGCAAACTATTTCTCTACCCTTGACGTTACCAGTGGCTACTGGCAGGTGACGGTTGACCTGGAGGACCGCGAGAAGACTGTGTTTGCTACCCCAATGGGACTCTGCGAGTTCAATAGTATGCCGATCGGGCTGTGCAATGCCCCAGGAACCTTCCAGAGGCTGATGGAGTGCTGTCTAGGGCATCTGAACTTCTAGACCGTTCTGCTGTACTTGGACGATGTGATTGTGTATTCTAAGATGTACGAGGCCCACCTGGAGCATCTGGCAGAAGTATTTGCGGCCCTCGCCAAGTATGGGATGAAGCTGAAACCCTCGAAGTGCCATCTGTTGAAGCCCAAGGTGCAGTACCTCGGACATGTGGTGGGTGCGGATGGCGTAGCCCATGATCACGAGAAGATCACTGCTATGCGGTCCCGAATCTACCGGAGCCTGTTAATTAACTGATTGAGGTCTGGACTTTAGGTCCTTTCCCATCCAAAGAAGGCAACAGCCCACCGATTCCTTATAACGGCCACCGCCAAGGGCCAAGAGATCCAACGGGCCAGCGCCTGCGGGCAACGGGTTCTCCTGATGTACATGCCGGGGAGCGGGACTCCCGTCGCTGAAGCGCGGTTGTCCATCAACCGTTTTGGGGATCGAAGCGACCGGCTGCGACCGGCTGTGGGCACTGACTATCCAACGTTTGGTTTACCAGAGACTCCTGTGTGTTTGTCCGAGTGAGTACCACTGGGCCTGCGGGCCACGCACCAACACTGCACCACATCAACCTGCTCCCGGGGCCACCACCCCCTTCCCACGGAGGGGTTAACATCACAAGCTGCCCCCAACATCTCCCCCGGGGTGCCCAGTAACCAGCAGCAGTGGTGCCTACATTCACCATAACCCGTGGGTGGCGTCACGAACTCTAAACCTAAACAAAAAACCCCCGCTCAACACGCCAGGCCCCTTACAGAGCGATGTGACCCCCGGTCCGGAGGCGCTCGAGCCGCCGACACACGAGCCCGGATCCGAGCGGCTCGGCTGCAGCCGAGCGCGGGGCGGTACATATGCTGTCTGATGTGTGTGTGTGCATGTGTGTGTGTGCGCTATCTGATGTGTGTGTGAGTGTGTGTGTATGCTGTCTGATGTGTGTGTGTATGGTATTTGATGTGTGAGTATGTGTATATGCTGTCTGATGTGTGTGTGTGATGTTGTTTGATGTGTGAGTGTGTGTGTATGCTGTCTGATGTGTGAGTGTGTGTTCTGATGTATGTGTGTCAGTCATATGCAGGGGAGGATGGCGTGCAGCACAAAGATCACAGGGAGGGATGATGTGGATTCTGATATGTGTGTGTGTGTGTGTGTGTGTGTGTGTCTGTATGAGTGTATGCCAACTGTCAGGGCCAGGCGGTCGGGCAGACCCAGGAGGTGGATCCACTGGGCCGAACTCTAAGATGGTGGTAAGGAGTCCGGTAGCTGAAGCACTATGGGCAGCAGAACAGTCCGTGCAAGTGAGTGTAACGGAGAAGTCCCTGGGACCACGGAGTCACAGATGGTAGTCCGGGTGACGTAGCTCAGGTTCGGAAGCCGAGATGATGTCAGGCGGGGTCCGGAACCTTTGGAGCGAGATGACGGGTCACCGCAGGGATCCGAGAGAGTACGGACTGTCAGATGGCAGACGGACAGCGTGCGGGGTTCGGGATTCAGCAGGACCGGATGGCGAGGCAGGATCAGCTCTAGAAGAGAGATACGTGAGTATGGCAAGAAGACACAAGGAGACCTGACTCCTAGCTTGGAAAACACGAAGATCAGGCCCCGCCCCCTTGGACAATAAACCCCTTTATACCCTGTACCTGTTTAGCCTCATTTCCTGTTAATGGACGCTGGCCCTTTAAGAAAGGGTCAGTGACCGCGCGCGCGCCCTAATGCGCATGCGCGCAGCCCGGGTGCCAGAAGCCAGGGAAGGAAGCTGAGAGGAGGACGCAGGGGAGCCGGCCAGGGCCTGGGAAGCCGTCGGGCGCCGGGATCGGAGACCAGGGGGCCTGGGAAGGACGGGCACCGGAGGCTGGAGAGCGGGGAGCGTGGCAGGTGAGCCGGGGAGCGGGGCTGAGGACCCGGGGAGCGGAGCAGAGGACCCGGGGAGGGGAGCCGAGGACCCGGGGAGCGTGACAGTACCCCCCCCCCACACCCCCCTCCCCGCAACCGGGACATGAAGGCACGGATCAGAGGAGTGCCCACGTTTTCCCTGGGTTCCCAGGACCTATCCTCAGGACCATAGCCTGCCCAGTCCACCAGGAAGAACTGTCGGCCCCGTACAGTTTTCATGGCCACAATATCCCTTACCGCATAGATGTCGTCCTCAGCAATAGGAGGAGGAGCCGGACTGGCAGCAGCGGAGAAGGGACCAAGGAAAACTGGCTTGAGCAGAGAGACGTGGAAGGAGTTGGGTATCCTCATCGTGGCCGGAAGCCGCAGTTTGTAGGAGACCTCATTGATCTTGCTGAGGACCTTAAACGGCCCGATGTAGCGAGGACCCAGCTTGTAGGATGGTATCTTCAATCGGATGTACTGGGAAGCAAGCCAGACCAGGTCACCAGGAGAGAAACACGGAGGGTCCAGACGCCTCTTGTCAGCGTGTTTCTTCATCCGCTGGGAAGCGCGCCCAAGGGACGCCTTGACAGAGTCCCAAATGGTAGCGAAGTCACGGGCTAAAGTATCAGCAGCAGGGACATCCGAAGAAGGGGATATAGGCAATGGGACGGAGGGCTGAAGTCCGTAAACGACATGGAAGGGAGATTTGGAGGACGACTCACTGATGTGGTGGTTATGGGAGAATTCAGCCCAAGGCAGAAGCGTGGACCAGTCGTCGTGATGGGCGTTGACATAGTGACGTAAGAAGGAGGTCAAGATTTGATTGACCCTCTCCACTTGGCCATTAGACTGAGGATGGTAAGCAGAAGAAAAGTCCAGAGTCACTCCCAGATGTTTGCAGAGCGCCCTCCAGAAGCGGGAGGTGAACTGAGTTCCTCTGTCGGACACGATGTGGGATGGAAAGCCATGCAAGCGGAAGATGTGATGTATATAGGCTTCCGCGAGTTCCTGAGCAGAGGGCAGTCCGGCCATAGGGACGAAGTGAGCCATTTTGGAGAACCGATCCACCACGACCCATATGACTGTGTGCCCGGAGGATAATGGCAAGTCCGTAATAAAGTCCATCGCTATGTGTTGCCACGGAACTGAGGGTATCGGCAGAGGCAGAAGACGGCCATAGGGCAGGTGTTTGGGCGTCTTGTTCCTGGCACAAGAGGAGCAGGCAGAGACAAAAGCAGCGACGTCCGTGCGAAGGGATGGCCACCAGTAATGGCGTACAATCGCACCCCATGTTCTCTTCTGGCCTGCATGACCGGCTGTTTTTGAGGCATGACCCCAGTGTAACACTTTTTGTCTGTCGGTCTCAGAGACATAGGTCTTCCCGGGCGGTATCTGGGCCAGGGTGACAGGGGCCACCGGAATGATTTTGCTAGGACAGATGATGGGTTGGGATGTCTCCTCCTCCTGTTCCATGGGCATGAACGACCTGGACAAGGCATCTGCTCGCACATTCTTGTCCGCGGGTCGGAAATGGAGCTGGAAATCAAACCTGGCAAAGAATAAGGACCACCTGGCTTGCCGTGGGTTCAGTCGCTGAGCGGACCGCAGGTATTCCAGGTTCTTGTGGTCCGTGTAGATAATCACGGGGTACACTGCTCCTTCCAGGAGGTAGCGCCACTCCTCCAGAGCCAGTTTGACCGCCAATAGTTCTCGGTCACCGATGGTGTAATTACGTTCAGGCGCTGAGAAGCTCTTGGAGAAGAAACCGCAAGTCACCATCTTACCGGAGGAGGACTTCTGCATGAGCACTGCTCCGGCTCCCGAGGAGGAGGCATCCACCTCCAAGGTGAACTGGCGGTTTAATTCCGGTCGGTGGAGTACAGGAGAGGAGGCAAATGCTCGCTTCAGAGAGCAAAACGCGGCGTCGGCCGCAGGTGACCAGTCCTTTGGATTAGCCTCCTTTTTGGTCAAAGCGGAGAGAGGAGCAGTCAGGGCAGAGAAGTGAGGGATAAACTGGCGGTAGTAGTTGGCGAATCCCAGGAACCGTTGGATTGCCTTCAGTCCAGAAGGGGGAGGCCAGTTGAGAATGGAGGAGACCTTCTTTGGATCCATCTGCAGTCCAGTACCCGAGATGATGTATCCCAGAAAAGGGAGAGAAGACTGCTCAAAGACACACTTCTCATATTTGGCGTAGAGACGATTCTCTCTCAGTCTTTGTAGAACCAGCTGTACGTTCTCTCTGTGGGTCTGGAGGTCCGGAGAGAAGACAAGGATGTCATCCAGATAAACTACTACACAGATGTAGAGGAGGTCCCGGAAAATGTCGTTCACCAATTCTTGGAAGACTGCTGGTGCGTTACACAGGCCGAAGGGCATCACGCAGTATTCATAGTGCCCATCGCGAGTATTAAACGCGGTCTTCCATTCGTCCCCAGAGCGGATACGAACTAGGTTGTAGGCACCCCGAAGATCCAGTTTGGTGAACACACGGGCTCCTCTGAGCCGGTCGAACAATTCGGGGATGAGCGGCAGAGGGTACTTGTTTTTTACGGTGATCTGATTCAAACCCCGGTAGTCAATGCATGGGCGTAGGTCACCCTCTTTCTTCTTAACGAAGAAGAAGCCTGCTCCCGCAGGAGAGGAGGATCTCCGGATGAATCCCCTTGCCAGGCTCTCTGTGATGTAGGTAGACATGGCCCTGGTTTCGGCTGGAGACAACGGATATATCCGTCCTCGAGGTGGTGTTGTTCCTGGGAGCAGGTCGATGGCGCAATCGTAGGGACGGTGTGGCGGAAGTACCTCAGACTCCTTCTTGTCAAAAACGTCTGCGAAGGACCAATAGGCCGAGGGCAGTTCCGGTAGGTTCTCTGGAACCGGAGGTCGTCGGATGGGTTGTATGGACTTCAGACACTTCTCATGACAGGCAGAGCCCCATCGGGTGATTTCGCCAGTACCCCAGCTGACGGATGGTTCGTGTGTCCGCAACCAGGGAAGTCCCAGCAGGATTTGATGGGACATGTGGGGGAGGACGTAGAGAGCGATGTTCTCGGTGTGCAGGGCACCGATACGCAGTTCGACCGGCCTGGTGACCCAGGAGATGGTATCAGAGAGGGGTCTCCCATCCACAGAGGCAATCACTAGGGGCTTATCGAGTAGAGTAACAGGCAGCTGGTACTTGTCCACCGTGGCCTGCTGGATGAAATTGCCTGCTGCTCCAGAGTCGAGGTATGCCTCAGCCGTGAAGCGCGTCTCTCCCGTTGTCACTTGCACCGTCCACGTAACCGGGTCTGAGAGAGTCCCAGCACCTAGGGTGGCCTCTCCTACCAACCCTAGGCTTTGGAGTTTCCCGGCCTTTCCGGACAGGAGCGTAGGAGGTGTGTGCCCTCTCCGCAGTAAAAGCAGAGACCCTTGGCGAGTCGCTCTGCTCGACGTTGTTCAGACTGCCGTACTCGGTCGATCTGCATGGGCTCGTGGACGGGAATCCCAGCTGTTGATGACTGAGGTACGGAGGGCTTCTGTGGAGGAGAGGAATGCCGTACCGGACGTCTCTCACGAGACAGCTCTTTGGAGCGCTCCTGAAAACGAATGTCCACTCGAGTTGCTAGGGCAATCAGGGCATCTAGGGTGGAGGGCACGTCACGACCCGCCAACTCATCTTTGATGCGACTCGAGAGTCCTTCCCAGAAGGCGGCTGTTAGGGCCTCATTATTCCACCCGAGTTCTGAAGCCAAAGTTCGGAAACGGATGGCGTATTGGCCCACCGTCAGTGTTCCTTGACGTAAGCGGAGAAGGGATGAAGCAGACGCAGAGGCGCGTCCCGGCTCGTCAAAGGTGCTGCGAAAGGCCTGCAGGAACTCTTGAAGATCCTTGGTCATAGGGTCCTCCCTCTCCCACAAGGGGTTCATCCACGCCAGTGCCTCGCCCTCTAGGTGAGACATTATGAAGGCGACCTTGGCTTGGTCGGAGGCAAACAAATGTGGCAGCTGCGTGAAATGAAGGGAACATTGGTTTATGAAGCCCCTGCAGGTCTTGGGATCTCCGGCATAACGAGGTGGTGAAGCCAAACGGAGTCTGGAAGCATCCGAAGAGGCTGCCACGGGTGCGGGAGCCGTGGATTGACTAGTGGAGGCCCGGGATGCTGAAGGCGTAACTGCCGCTTGTAACGTGTTCAGGCGGGCGTCCACGGAAGTCATAAAGTTCAGCATGCGGGTCTGGACTTCACGCTGGCGTTGGAGTTCCTCTTGCAAGGCCGCTAGTGCTGCAGCGGGATCCATGGCCTGATCTTACTGTCAGGGCCAGGCGGTCGGGCAGACCCAGGAGGTGGATCCACTGGGCCGAACTCTAAGATGGTGGTAAGGAGTCCGGTAGCTGAAGCACTATGGGCAGCAGAACAGTCCGTGCAAGTGAGTGTAACGGAGAAGTCCCTGGGACCACGGAGTCACAGATGGTAGTCCGGGTGACGTAGCTCAGGTTCGGAAGCCGAGATGATGTCAGGCGGGGTCCGGAACCTTTGGAGCGAGATGACGGGTCACCGCAGGGATCCGAGAGAGCACGGACTGTCAGATGGCAGACGGACAGCGTGCGGGGTTCGGGATTCAGCAGGACCGGATGGCGAGGCAGGATCAGCTCTAGAAGAGAGATACGTGAGTATGGCAAGAAGACACAAGGAGACCTGACTCCTAGCTTGGAAAACACGAAGATCAGGCCCCGCCCCCTTGGACAATAAACCCCTTTATACCCTGTACCTGTTTAGCCTCATTTCCTGTTAATGGACGCTGGCCCTTTAAGAAAGGGTCAGTGACCGCGCGCGCGCCCTAATGCGCATGCGCGCAGCCCGGGTGCCAGAAGCCAGGGAAGGAAGCTGAGAGGAGGACGCAGGGGAGCCGGCCAGGGCCTGGGAAGCCGTCGGGCGCCGGGATCGGAGACCAGGGGGCCTGGGAAGGACGGGCACCGGAGGCTGGAGAGCGGGGAGCGTGGCAGGTGAGCCGGGGAGCGGGGCTGAGGACCCGGGGAGCGGAGCAGAGGACCCGGGGAGGGGAGCCGAGGACCCGGGGAGCGTGACACCATCTGATGTGTGAGTGTGTGTGATCATAAGTATATGTGTCGACCAGACTCAGGGGAGGCATGTGTGGCGCCCTGGACTAGCCAGGTCGTCACAGGTACTACAACACACACCCCCACCCCGAAACAGGCACATCAGCCAGACACAAAATCCTTGTTGCCTCCCTCCAGGGGCTGATGAGGAGGCAGGATGCGGAGGAGGCGTCTGACCGTGAGGGAGTTAAGAGTGATGATTCCGGGCCCGATACAGAGCCAGTTTCGGAGTCCGAGGAAGTGGGTGAGAATCTTTGCCACGGCAGTGGGCCGGTGGCTTTCTATATCCCGCGCGCCGGTGGAAATGGATACCGGGCGGCCCTTTCCCAACAGGCCTGCCACCACATGTTTGAAATATTGGCAGCGGAGGCCACCTCAGAGGAAGAGTCGGAATAAGGCAGCGGTCCCTCCGTTGCCCCGTTGTCCCCGTTACCCTGTTAAATGAATGATAAGACTTATCAAACCCAAGCTTTACCTGATTGACACTGTGATTGACCCAGCCGTTGCCGGCAAGTAGTCCCCGTAGGGACCCTTTGCTACCATTGGCATGAGGAACTCTTCATGGACAAGCCTGAGAACTTGCAGGGCACCCACGAACTTGTGGGATTGTAAATAGGTTGGGGGTACGTTTTCCGTTGCCGCCTCCGGAGAAGCAGGTTTGGAGGATGGGCCTGGAGGAAAGTGATGGCCCAGGCCCGCCACTACCGCGACCGGTGGCGATCCTCCGGGGGTCAGGGGTCCCCCATGGACGTGGGGTCCCCTGAAGTGACAGTCGGGTGCGAGTCACCGTACCCATTCCCGCTCGGGCAGCCTGGATCTGGTCTGGGGTCACGGGGTGCTGCCCACTTCCTAGGGGCAGCATCAGGGCTAGGTTGCTTGGGTGGGAGAGCGGAAGCCGTCCGTCCGTTGATATTAAAAATGTTTATATATATATATGTTTTGCAACGTTCAAGATGACATGAAGTATGCTTAATCTTTACCGTTACCTGTTATTTATTCTTTTTACAGTTGGCAAAATAAAACCGGTGATGGACGGGCAGCCCGCGGACGGTCTGCATTTAACCAAGGGGGAATGTGGCGCCCTGGACTAGCCAGGTCGTCACAGGTACTACAACACACACCCCCACCCTGAGACAGGCACATCAGCCAGACACAATCAGTTAGGGAAGTGAAGGAGTGAGGAGCAAACTGACCGTGTCCGGGTGTGTGGCCCGGGCACTAAGAGCAAGGTTGGCAGACGGTGGTGGCCGTCTGCAGGAGAGGCGAATCAACGTGGAACCGTAGGACCAGGGATGGGCGGTGGCCCGCCGGTACCGAACCGGGGAGCGAAGTGAAGCCAGCACACACAGGCAGGGCCTGCGTACCCCGACCAGGATTGGAGCCGCCATTAGAGGTCAAATCCATTAGTGAGCGGAACCCCAGGGGTTTCCTAACAGCCAAGACCCGATTGAAGGCAACCGTCCAACCAGCAGAAGGAAATACAGCTACCGCCACAGCTAGAGTTCCAAGGGCCAGTGCCTGCTGGCAAAAGGGCTCCTCCGGTGCATATATACGCTGGGGAGCGGGTCACCGGTGGGAATCCATCGGGACCGAACATACACAAAGGTGCAGGGAAAGGCAGCCACCACCAACCGTCCGGGAGAAGCTACAGCAGCCGGCTGCGGGACCTGTCCATCCAGCCGTTTGGTTTACCAGAGACTTCCCGACCCTGCCTCCCCGTCACCTCACCGGGCCCCGGGACAACCAACCCCTACCCATGGAGGGGAAAACAACATCCCAGCTGCTCCCTGCCATCGCTCCCGGGATCCCCGTCACCAGCAGCGGTGGTGCCCCAACCTCACCACAACCCGTGGGTGGCGTCACGGACTAAATCCCCAAACCAACCCACCCCTTTCACTCACGGGCGAGGAGCGCTGCTCGAGTCCCCGGATCCGGCTCACTGCTCGAGCCACCGAGCAGCCATCGCAGCAGCGCCGGACCCAAGCGTTAGCGAGCGCAGCGGCGTCCTTCCCCGCCCACGACACATGCAGCACACCTGCTGGGAGATATGCGAGTCATTCAGACGCCCGGGGCTGGTAAGTATGACGATCCTGGGAAGGTGGGGTCTGATTTATGTGGGGGGTAAACTTACTCCCAACCATGTCTCCTCAAGAATAAGATGCCCCCTGAAAATGAAACCTAGTGCTTTTTTCGGAGCAAAAGAAAATATAAGACAGTGCCTTATTTTTGGGAAAACAGGGTAGTATTTCCTTTGTGTTTGTGTGCAGTGTGTACGGGTTTTGTTTTTTTTCACCTGTCCGTCTCTTTTTGTGGGTTTGTTATGGTGTGTCCAGCCCATATCAAGGATGGTGGAGAGGGGGAGTAAGAACAGGGCTCGGACAGGAGTCAGGGTCACGCTAATGGCTCAGAGTGCACTACCATCAAGCTTACCTCTAAGATAAGGGACAGTGCAGGGACCCCAGTCTGAGGGCCAGTGTAGGTGTCCCTATTTAGTCATTTCATACCTCATGACAATACTGCCATAATTTGGCAAAATTCTTGGGCAGTTTATATAGTAACCTGTTTGCATCCCCTTAAGGTCCATTTACATTGGGCAATATTTAGTAAATGAGCAATGATAACAATTCTAGTTCCAGATCTTCAGCCAGTCTAAAGCTTTTGATCAGCTAATGTACAAGAGACCCATGAGCAATCCAACCAATTCATATTAATTGTTGTTCAGTCCATTTACAGCCTATGTTGGCCTGTGTGATTGGACCATTACATGAGCAATGATCAATTGATATACAGGGTAGAAATTGTCCAATATAAAAGCAGATTTATGGTACTTTTTATCAGTCTACATTCTTCTTTGCCCATTCTACTACAGATAGTTCTTTAGACATGTAATTTTGTCAAAGACCCTACATCGTTTAATAACCATAATACCCAATTTTACCTAAGACTATAAACGATGAACTTTCTTTTTTCGTCATCATGTAGTATTTTCATTATATACTTTTACGTAAAACATATTAAAAGTAAAATAAACTAATTAATTTAAAAAAAAAAAAAAAAAATAATTGTTCTTTTTTAGCAATTTATTTTAGGCCCCCTTCACACGTCCGTGAATCACGTGCATGTTTGGTCCGTATCCGTATATACCGGAGACACGGACAAATGTGCACCAATGTTAATCTATGATTGTGGTCACACGTGCGTTATTTCATTATGTCCGTGTGTACGTGTCCGTGATCCGTATGTGTTTGCGTTTTGCACGGATGCATGTCCGTTATCTGCACGGAGCACACACACGTGGGCACAATGAAAGTCTATGGGTATGTGCACACACGTTAGTAAACACGTATGCATCTACCTATAGTCCGTGTCCGTTTGGTGTTTTTATTTCTAGTGATGTCGGCCATTCTTTCTATTTCTGTGTATGTCGGTCAATCTCCCTGAGTCCGTTGGTCGGTCTCTCTGTGTCTCTGTCGGTCTCTCTGTCTGTCTGTCCCTCTCTCACTGTCTGTCGGTCAGTTTCCCCCCCTCTCTCATACTTACCGTTCCCCAATCACCAGCGCGGTGCTGCACGGCATTCACACTGCTGCGGCGGCTTTTACTATTTTGAAAAAGCCGGCCGCTCATTAAACAATCTCGTATTCCCTGCATTCCCCGCCCACCGGCGCCTATGATTGGTTGCAGTGAGACACGCCCCCACGCTGAGTGACAGGTGTCTCACTGCACCCAATCACAGCAGCCGGTGGGCGTGTCTATACTGTGCAGTAAAATAAATAAATAAATAATTAAAAAAATCGGCGTGCGGTCCCCCCAATTTTAATGCCAGCCAGATAAAGCCATACGGCTGAAGGCTGGTATTCTCAGGATGGGGAGCTCCACGTTATGGGAAGCCCCCCACCCTAACAATATCAGTCAGCAGCCGCCCAGAATTGCTGCATACATTAGATGCGACAGTTCTGGGACTGTACCAGGCTCTTCCCGATTTGCCCTGGTGCTTTGGCAAATCGGGGTAATAAGGAGTTAATGGCAGCCCATAGCTGCCACTAAATCCCAGATTAATCATGTCAGGCGTCTCCCCGAGATACCTTCCATGATTGATCTGTAAGTTACAGTAAATAAACACACACACCAGAAAAAATCCTTTATTAGAAATAAAAAACACAAACATATACCCTGGTTCACCAATTTAATCAGCCCGAAAAAGCCCTCCATGTCCGGCATCATCCAGGATGGTCCAGCGTCGCTTCCAGCTCTGCTGCATGAAGTTGACAGGAGCAGCAGAAGACACCGCCGCTCCTGACACCTCCACGCAGCAACTGAAGACAGCCGCGCGATCAGCTGAGCTGTCACTGAGGTTACCCGCTGTCACTGGATCCAGTGACAGCGGGTAACCTCATTGACAGCTCAGCTGATCGCGCGGCACTCTTCATTTGCCGCATGGAGATGTCAGGAGCGGCGGTGTCTTCTGCAGCTCCTGTCACCTCCATGCAGCAGAACTGGAAGCGACGCTGGAGCATCCTGGATTACACCGGACATGGAGGGCTTTTTCGGGCTGATTAAATTGTTGAACCAGGGTATATGTTTGTGTTTTTTATTTCTAATAAAGGATTTTTTCTGGTGTGTGTGTGTTTATTTACTGTAACTTACAGATTAATCATGGAAGGTATCTCGGGGAGACGCCTGACATGATTAATCTGGGATTTCGTGGCAGCTATGGGCTGCCATTAACTCCTTATTACCCCGATTTGCCAAAGCACCAGGGAAAATCGGGAAGAGCCGGGTACAGTCCCAGAACTGTCGCATCTAATGTATGCGGCAATTCTGGGCGGCTGCTGACTGATATTGTTAGGGTGGGGGGCTCCCCATAACGTGGAGCTCCCCATCCTGAGAATACCAGCCTTCAGCCGTATGGCTTTATCTGGCTGGCATTAAAATTGGGGGGACCGCACGCCATTTTTTTTAATTATTTATTTATTTATTTTACTGCACAGTATAGACACGCCCACCGGCTGCTGTGATTGGTTGCAGTGAGACACCTGTCACTCAGCGTGGGGGCGTGTCTCACAGCAACCAATCATAGGCGCCGGTGGGCGGGGAAAGCAGGGAATACGATATTGTTTAATGAGCGGCTGACTTTTTCAAAATAGTAAAAGCTGCCGGAGCAGTGTGAATGCCGTGCAGCGCCGTGCCGGTGATCAGGGATCGGTGAGTATGAGAGAGGGGGGGAAACTTCAGTCACTCGGGGGATTAGCGGTCACCGGTGAATCCTTCACAGGTGACCGCTAATCAGTACTCGACACAGACAGAGCCGCGGTATGAGGATGAAGTCGGGTGAAGTTCACCCGAGTTCATTCTCATCGCGCAATTCTGTCGGCTGTCAGCCGACATTTATAAACGACATTGTGCATCACACACACGGACATTCCACACGGACATTCCACGTACACATACACGTTCATTCCACACGCACACACGGACGTTCTACACACAAACATGGCTAGCATACGCAATTCACACAGATGCCACACGGACCATAAAAATGGACACAAAAACGGGACACGGACCCGAAAAACGGCCCGTAACACACGTGCGTGTTTTTCACGGACGTGTGAAGGAGGCCTTAACCTGTTTCCGACCGCCGATGTTTCTTTATAGCTGGAGGTCTTGCAACGATAGGGACCCCAGTGTCCTGTAAGCATTGGAATTCTGGAGCAGAATGGTAGAAGTGACTGGTGACATTACAAGGACCTGATTTGCTAAAGTTCCAATGATGTTATCCCTGTGCTATCTCCTAGATGCCACCATCAATAACGATTGCAGTATTTAGAAAGGTCTGGAGCGGAAAAATGAGCAGAGGCCCACATGACAGGGGTTGGTCCATGAGGAAATGGAGGGGGAGCTTTAAGGGAAGGAGATGGGGGAGGGGCGTGTGACACGGGTGGGGGGGTTATATATAGGATAAGTGCGGGAAGAGGAGTCATTTTGCGGTGCCTCAAAGACTGGAGTGTACCCCCTCTCACAGTCACCTTACCTTATGGCACACATGAAGGCTCTGTTGGGGCAGCTGAGGGTCGCAGCAAAAGTGTACGGGGTAAAGACTGGCTGGAGGAGCAGGAGTCCAGCCTGTTGGGTGATGTGGAGCCACAGAGCAGCACCGAGGGGTCTGAACGGCGGCAATGGAGGACCAGGCCGCCAGAGAGACTGAGCCCAGAGACAACCTCTCGCTCCAGGTGTCGGCAACAGAGCCTCTCTGGGGACCCTCCCGCCAGCGGGCACCGGAACGCTCCATCAGGTCAGCGCTCGTGGTCGGGGAGGAATCCGGCCAGCCAGCCTGGGGCTGCAGGAGATGGTAGGCTACAAAGCTTGGTCGGCGCGAGGCCTGCACCTCCTCAGCAGCGTGGATGAATGAGTACTGCGGCAGGCCCTGGCGGTGATGCTCTTGTCACAGGGTCTGCTGGGCGACACGACGAGGAAGTGAGGAGTTCGGGGCCTGCAAGCTGGAGAGGCCGGGAGTCAGTGAAGAGTAGGAGGGGCATGCACAGTAACAGGCTGGGGCCTTCTGTGGGTCCTTTGGCTGAGGTGCCTTGTCAGGTGCCTGCAGCTGGGTCAGCTGAGGACAACCCCTGCACCGAGGAGGATGAATGCAGGGGGAGACAGCAAGCAGGGAACAGGAGCCAGAGCCTCAGAAGACAGAGCGGGCGATCATTTGTGCAACCTGACAACTTGGATGTAACTAGACTTTTGCCACCCTCAGCCTTCTTAGAGGTGAGGGGAGACAGCGGTGGGGCACATGGAAGCGGTTGGGAGCCCCCCAGGTCGGGATCGGCGCTGAGCATATGGCAGGATTCAGGAATGGCGGCTGGCGGTGTCACAGCAACTGTGCAGCCTGGTGAGTATGGCTCTGTGTTGTGTACGTCCCAGAACTCAAGTGTGTTAGGATTAGGATTGGGGGAGCAGTTGGCGTTCCCGGGTGTGGCCCCTGTTGGGGGGGTCCAGCAGCAGAAGGTAGTGGGGTCAGGAAGCTGTTAGGTAGCGATTGGGAGATTTTGTTGCGTCTGGAGGGAGGTTACAGGGGAAGGGGCGCAGCGTCTCCGACGGCAGCCTGGGTGGGTACACAGGATAATGCAGCACTGTTAGGCGGTAGACGAGGGAGTGTGTGTCAAGGCAGTGAGACAGTTACCAGTTGGGTTTCGGTGTCTTTTCAGAAAGAGAAAGATAAGGCGGATGCGATAAAGTTAGATGATACAGCAAAGGGTGAGGTTTATGTGTGTTTTGAGGGGCCATTGGGGGCTCATTTGAAAAAGGAGACGAAGGAAAAAATCTGGAAGGACGAGTATAGGGAGATTTTTTTTCTCTGCTTCCATTGGAAAAGTTTCATCTGGATAAAGGAAAAAGGATGATAGTAAAAAAGAAGAAGAGGAAAAAAAGAGGTGGCATCTGATACCTCAGACTTTTGTGAACTGGTTACAGGCATTTGCTATACTGGCAAGTGTGGTGGGTGAGAAGGCACCGGAGATTTGTTCACCATTGTTTTGTTATCTAGATTCCATAGGAGAGGCACATAGGACATACAGAGGCCAGGCTTGGCTTCATTATGATGAGCAATTAGGCCAAAAAAGGCAGTTCGTCCCAGTATTAGGTGGGATCAAAAGGATATTGGGCTTTGGTTGAAGGTCATGGCCCAGTCTCTATATGGTCAGTCCTTTCTTGGGGGCGCAGGCGGAGGGTCTCAGGCAGGAAGCGGTGGCAGCGGTGGCCAGGGTGACAAGTCTGGGGCATGCTGGAAATTTAATGAGGGGCAATGTACATATGGGACCAGTTGTAAATTAAAACATATCTGCTCGCACTGTAGTGGGTCCACTCCTCACATGGTGCAGCAAAATGTTTTAAGAAAGGAAAAGGGAAGTCTGGCGCTGGCAAGAGCCAAGGGGGAGACACCAGTGCGGCTGCACGTGATGGCCCCCTTTCTAAATAGATTCCCGGACAGGGATAGGGCGGTTCATTTGTTTCAGGGTTTTCAAGATGCTTTCAGGATTCCTTCGCCAGTGCATCAGGTCCCCTTTTCTTTAAAAAATTTGAGGTCAGCATTGTTGTACCCAGAGGTGGTGAGAGACAAAATTCAAAAGGAGGTGGGGTTTGGCCGGATGGCTAGCCCATTTCAGGTTCCTCTGGTTGAGGGTTTGGTAGTTTCCCCCTTAGGTGTGGTGCCAAAAATAAAACCTAACAAATTCCGTCTTATTCACCAACTATCGTATCCGAAGGGCTTGTCGGTTAATGACGACATAGATCCGGAATTGTGTTTGGTGGTTTACACATCGTTTGATGAGGCGTTGCGGTGAGTACAGCTGTATGGTCAGGGTGCATTGCTTGCAAAGAAGGATATTGAGGCGGCCTTTAGGCTGCTACCTGTGCATCCGGATAGCATATGGTTGCTGGGATGCCATTGGGAGGGAGGTTTTTATTTGGATCGTTGTTTGCCGTTGGGTTGTGCAATTTCTTGTTCATTTTTCGAGGCATTCAGTTCATTCTTGGAATGGGTGGTGCGAGATGTTTCTACCATTCAGTCAGTTATTCATTATTTAGATGATTTTCTGGTTATGGGCCCGTCTGATTGGACGAGCTGTCAAAATTTGCTGGCAATGGTGTTTTGGGTTGCGCAGCGATTTGGGGTTCCTTTAGCTCCGGAAAAGATGGAGGGTCCTTGTACACAGGTGAGTTTTTTAGGCATTTTAATTGATTCTATGGCGATGGAATGTCGGTTGCTGGAGGACAAGTTGGTGTCCTTGCAACAGGAGGTGGAGAGGGCCCGACTGTCTCGGAAGTTGACGTTGAAAGAGTTGCAGTCATAGCTGTGCAAATTGAACTTCGCTTGCAGAATCATGCCAATGGGCAGGGTATTTTGCAGGAGATTGGCTGCGGTGACAGCAGGAGTTGGGGCGCCGCATCATTTCGTGCAATTAAAAAAGGAGCATAGGGATGACTTGGTGGTCTGGGGGACTTTTTTGTGGGAGTAAAATGGTTGGTCTCTTATTCAGAGTGTGGCTATTACATCACTACCGGAGTCCGCTCCATCGACTTCTACTCCGATTGCCAGGCGACGCCGTGTTCCTGCCGTGGATAGTGCTGGTGATGGGAGAGGAATCGATGCCAGCTTTGCCGGTGGGCGCAGGCTCCGCTCATCCACTGGTCTGGGTTTCCTGGGGATCTGCAGTGCCACTGGCTGACTGTAGGTGGCGGGTGTCTCCCAGCTGAAGTACCATCATTCAGCAACAGCCTATGGGAAGACACCACACTCTTTTTAATGCCCCTCCTGTCTGCTGACCTCTGCCAGAGATAGTTCTGAAAATCCTGGCTCCTGTTGTGTCCTGTTCTATGATTTTGTGTGCTGATTACCACTTGTTTTCTGACTACCCTCCTGCCTGCTGTTTTTGTACCTCGCTGCCCAATCCGGTTTTGACCTCTGCTTGTTTCTGATTACGTCCTTGCCTGCCGATTCTGTCCCTGTTCCGCAATTCCTGGTTTGACCCTGCCTGACAACTACTCTCTCAGACTGCAGCCTTCCACAGGTAGTGATCTCCAGGGCCCTGTGTAATTCTAAATCACTGTATAGGGTTTAAAGGGTTTCAGGGTTCTGGGGGTCCTGCTTGGTGAGTGGCTTCCCTCTAGCCTGTCCATTACAGCCGTCTGAGTCTGTGGATCCAGGCAGGCATTACAAAGGCACAGACTAATTTTGATAGGGAGATTTACACGGATGCGGCGGGGGGGGGATGGTTTTTGGCTTACCGTAGAAGCCAATGGTGTGCTGGAAGTTGGCCAGAGGACTGGAAGCAATGGGATTTTTTGAGGAACTTGACATTGTTGGAGTTATTCGCCATTTTGGTGGCGGTGTCTATTTGGGGTGAGGAGTTTAGAGATCGCAAGCTCAGGTTTCACTGTGATAATATGGGGGTAGTAGCTGTTATTAATAACCTCATGACTTCATCCCCTCCGGTGATAAGCGTGTTGAGGGAACTGGTTTTGCAATGCTTACGACTGAATGCTTGTATTGTGGCTGTTCATGTGCCTGGGATAGAGAATTCCGTTGCTGATGCTCTGTCTCAGTTTCAGTGGGATAATTGTCATGCCTTAGCCCCGGAGGCTGAGTCTTCAGGAGTGGAGTGCCCATCAGAGCTGTGGCGGCTGGTTGTCGGGGAGTGAGTTGGTTTATACCGGGCTCGGTCACGGAGAGGACATGGGAGGTCTATGAGTCAGCTTGGCAAGTATGGTGCAGCTGGTTGCGGTTTTGGGGAGATATTTTTTCTGATAGGGATAGGATGCTAGCAGTATTGTTTTTTATTGGTCGAGCATCAGAATTGGGCTGGTCCGTGGCAAAGATGAATGGCTTTGTGGCGGGGTTGGCTTTTGGATTTTAACTTAGAGGGCAGACAGACTTAACTAAGGGTTTTCTTGTTGGGCAGGCACTGAAGGGTTATCAGAGGGGGCACGTTAGGGTGGATAGGTGGAGTCCGGTGTCGTTTGATATGTTAGAGAAGCTTGGGGAGCGTCTGGTGGGGGTCTGCAGCTCTGAGTGGGAGAGCATTTTGTTCCGGTTGGCTTTTTCTCTGGCCTTTTTTGGGGCGTTAAGGTTGGGGGAGTTGGTTTTACCAAGCAAAGTAAGGCTTGTTGTGGACCGATGTTTTTTGTTCAGAGCAGGTGCTGAAATTCTGGATTAGGAGGTCCAAGATGGACCAGCAAGGGATGGGTAAAAGGATATCATTGAGAGCAGTGCATGGTTCAATGATGTGTCCGGTACGTTGTTTCAGAGAGTATCAGTGGTTGGGGGCAGGGGGAGGAGGCCCACTGCTTTGTCATAAGGACAGTTCATTCCTCTCCAGATACCAGTTTACTGGTGTCATGCAAAAGTGTTTAGCAGGGATGGGTTTGGAAGCTTCGTGTTTTGCTGCTCACTCATTCCGGATAGGGGCAGCAACTGAGGCAGCGTCTAGGGGGTTATGTGCAGAGGATATACAAAAAATTGGTAGGTGGAGCTTGTTGCGTTATAAATCATACATTCGTCAATGAGTTAATTTGCTCAGGTTTGGTTGAGGTGGACGGGGGGGTTTGTTTCCTGTGAATTAATTGGTACTTAGGTGTGTTTTGGTTCTTTTTCTCTCTTATTCTAGACAGTGGTCCGTACCTGGCGTGGATATTGGGGCATTCAAATGTGTACTGGGGAGCGAGGCATGCGAATTTTCGGCCAGACGGACGGCAGTTAGGTTTTCGTGGAGAGGTACTGAAGATTAGATGGCTGGGTTTAAGGGGGATGGTGTGGAGCTGAGTGTTACCAGAGGTTCATAAGGCGGCTTGGTTAGACAGGATGCATGAGATGCAAGGTTTGCATGTGGGGTGTAACGATCTTGGTTCTAGATCGGTGCGGGAGTTAATTAGGGACATACATTTTGATTTATTGAGGTTGTGGTCAAGATTTCCAAAGGTTGTGATTGTGTGGTCGGACATCGTGCCCAGGAAGAAGTGGTGGGCGACAAGATCGGAGAGGGGTATCAGTAGGGCCAGGGTGAAGTTGAATAGGGTGGTAGCGCATTTTTTAACCCATAATGGGGGTGTTGGAGTATGACATCATGACTTGGAGTCAGGTGAAGGAAATTTTTGGCTGGATCTGCATCTGAATGCCATTGGAATTGACTTATGGGCTCTCGCAATCCAGGATGGGATCGAGCGAGCCCTGGAGATGGTTGGGGGTGCACACACCTAAGGTTTCAGGGCATGTTTGCATTGGCATTGGGGTGGGGTCCTTGGGGTTGATAAAGTTGTGGGTGGAGTTATATGGATAATTCCCTCCCGGATGGAATTGAGGTATTTGGTGATTTAGCACTTAATGGGGCTCTGGACGGGGGGGGGGGGTGGTGCCCTGGGAGCTGGTATTTATGATATTTACACATTTTGAGCCACTTATTGTGGCATGGTGATGTGACGCCCTGGACTAGCCAGGTAGTCACAGTTAGGCCCTTGCACTACACCCATCCCCATATAAGGTGACATCAGCCAACCTACAAAACCCTAGTCACCTCCCTCTGGGTTTGATGTCCACACCAGGGGGTGGAGCCAGGCAGTTGGCCATGCCCACCTAGGAGTTCACATGCCCAGAGGCAGGAAAACCAAAACAGAACAGTCTAGTTTTGACAGTGAAGTGGAGTGGAGGAGTAAATCTGTCAGTGTCCTGGGTAGGAGCCCGGGCACTTTGGCTAGAAGGCAGATGGTGGTGGCCATCTGCAGGAGCCAGGAAGACAGCCTGGTGGAACTGTAGGTAGCCGGGACAGGGTAGTGGCCCGCCGGTACCGAACCGGGCAACCGACTGGAAAGAAGAGCACAAGTGGGGGTACTCAGACCCTGAAATGCGGTCCTGAATCTACTGGACCCCGTTAATTAACTGATTGAGGTCTGGACTCTAGGTCCTTTCCCACCCAAAGTCCCGAAAGAAGGCAACAGCCCACCAATTCCGGATAACGGCCACCGCCAAAGGCCAAGAGATCCAACGGGACAGCGCCTGCGGGCAAATGGGCTCTCCCGTCATACACGTCAGGGGGCGGGACTCCCGTCGCTGAAGCGCGGCTGTCCATTTCTACAAAAAGGTGCAGGAGAAAGGTGGACACCATCAACCCGTTTGGGGAGCGAAGCAGCCGGCTGCGGGCACCAACCATCATCCATTTGGTTTACCAGAGACTCCCGTGTGTTTGTCAAAATGAGTACCACCGTGCCCTCGGGCTGCGCACTGTCAAGCACCACCACATCATACCCATCGGGTCCCGGGGCCATCACACCTGCCCACGGAGGGGTTAACACCAAAAGCTGCACTACCATCTCCCCTGGGGTACCTAGTAAACAGCAGCGGTGGTGCCTACATTCACCACAACCCGTGGGTGGTGTCACGAACTCTAACCTAAAACCCCCCTACAAAGCGCCAGCCCCCCTTTTAAAACGACGTGACCCCCGGTCCGGATCCGAGCGGCTCGGCTGCAGCCGAGCGCGGGGCGGTACAGTGCCCTTGAGTGAGCTGGGGGGTTCACGGCTGAGAGTAAAATAGAGATGCTTTGTAATGTGGTGGTATGTGCCAGACCTGGTAGCTTCAAGGACCTCCCCCCAATTGTCGGTTATATATTTGGTTATTGTTATTTATGTTACTAAAATGGTCGCTGTGGCCAAATTTATCCAAAAGATGGTTTGGTGTGTTTATTTATGGAGAGCTTCAAGAGGAACCTCAAGACCCACCTCTTCCAACAAGCCTACAACCTACAATAGCCCTCAGTCCAGTAGACCAATGCGCAACCAGCTCTGTCCTCACCTATGGTACCATCACCCATTTCCTGTAGACTGTGAGCCCTCACGGGCAGGGTCCTCTCTCCTCCTATACCAGTCTGTTTTGTACTGTTAATGATTGTTGTATGTATACCCTCTTTCACTTGTAAAGCACCATTGAATAAATGGCGCTATAATAATAAATAATAATAATAATAATAATAATAAGCAAAGTGGGAGGAGGGGTATGTAAAGGAATAAGGAAGGAATTGAACCATACACTGTCAAGAAAGGGCCGGAGAGGAGAAATGAGCAGAGGCACATATGACAGGGGTTGCTCCATGAGGGAATGGAGGGGGAGCTTTAAGGGAAGGAGATGGGGAGGGGCGTGTGACACGGGGGGATTTATATATATAGGAAAGTGCGGGAAGAGAAGCCATTTTGCGGTGCCTCAAAGACTGGAGTCCCACCCACCCATCGCCCAATTTTTTAGGGGGGGTTTGTTTAAAGGTTATATATCTATAAAAAAAAGGTGTAAGAATCATTGGTTAGTTGGTGGGATAATTTTTGAGGGATTCACGTCACAATGGCGGTGGGGTGGGGTCCTTGGACTTGGTAAAGTTGGGGGTGGAGTTATATGGATAATTCCATCCCGGATGGAATTGAGGTATTTGGTGATTTAGCACTTAATGGGGCTCTGGACGGTGCTGTGCCCTGGGAGCTGGTATTTATAGTATTTACACATTTTGGGCCACTTATTGTGGTATGGTGCCCTTGAGCTGGGGGGTTCATGGATGAGAGTAAACTAGAGATACCTTGTAATTTGGTGGTATGTGCCAGATCTGGTAGCTTTAAGGACCTCCTCCCAATTGTCGGTTATTTATTTGGTTATTATTATTTATGTTAATAAAATGGCCGCTGTGGCCAAATTTATCCAAAAGATCGTGTGGTGTCTGTGTTTATTAATATAGATAAGTAAAGTGAGAGGAGGGGTATGTAAAGGAATAAGGAAGGGATGCAGAAATTGGGCCATACACTGTGAAGACGTTTGTGAAAGATAATGGGCTCCTTCTCTCCCCTTCTTTGGCACCCCCGCAATATAATCAGAGGAAGGGATGTCATGGCAATCAGAGGCCAAATGATTACCTGAGGGTTTGCTACATAAAATGGCCTGTTAAGGCTGCTTTACACCTTACAATTTTGCATACGATATCGTATGCGATCATACCCGCCCCCATCGTATGTGCGGCACGTTCAATTTGTTGACCGTGTCGCACAAACGATTATTTCCCGTCACACGTACTTACCTGCCATATGAGCTCGATGTGGGTGGCGAACATCCACTTCCTGGAGTGAGAGGGACGTTCGGCGTCACCGCGACGTCACACAGCAGCTGGCCAATAGAAGCGGAGGGGCGGAGATGAGCGGTATGTAAACATCCTGCCCATCTCCTTCCTTCCGCATTGCTGGCGGGAGCCACGGGACACAGGTAAGCTGCTGTTCATCATTCCCGGGGTGTCACACACAGCGATGTGTGCTAACCCGGGTACGATGAACAACCCGACGTTCAATTTTTAGTAATTGAATGACGTGCATGCGATGAACGTTTTATCGTTCAATCGCAATCGCACGGAGGTTTCACACGCTACAATGTAACTAACGATGCCGGATGTGCGTCACTTACGCCGTGACCCTGCCGACACATCATTAAATAAATTGTAGCGTGTAAAGCCCGCTTAAGACCCAGCTAGAAGCAGGAATAAAAATCACCGGGATATGTTGAAGCATTCCAAATGTATTATCTCAGAAAATAACTCTGGTAAGAATTGTAAAATTTGGCCTGGTCAGGAAGGTACAAACGGCTCTGGCGCAAAAGGTTTGAAGTTATGTTTCTCTCTGATGATGGTGTCCTTATAACCTCATTTTATCTTACCAAAACCGTCATCTGTAATGGTATTTCACCATGTAGTCATGAATAGTTAGTGGATGCAGATGCATGATGATTTAATTGGAGGCATCTGCCTGAACAAACTATATTAATCATCTAGCTTGGTCTTGAGTGGAAACCACAATCTGTCTCAACTCATGATCTGAGTAATCCGAAATTATATTTATTTTGAATAATAAGTTATATGTGTTATCTTTTCTTTGGCAGAAAAAGTTCATAATGAAATTGAGCAAGTGATTGGATCGGCCCATCCTCAAATGGAGCATCGCAAAGAAATGCCGTATACAGATGCCGTCATTCATGAGATTCAGCGGTTTGGGGATATTATACCTCACAATGTTCCACATGCAGTTACAGAAGATGTCACATTCAGAGGATATTTTATTCCAAAGGTAAAAAAACAAAGCTCAGATTTATAATGGATGCCTCCAAGGAAAACATTAGTTAAAAGGAAGGCAAATGTGTAAAGTGACCTGTGTCTTGGAAGGGGCATCTACGTTACTGATGGTGAAGTATGCTTGTGACTCGCCCACCCCAGGGCTATGGGACACCCGGTGCCGGTCAGGACTGGTCCGGTGATAGTCAGTGGTGGCTGGGCCCGGCTCCGTGGCCCTGGTGGGTGTCAGTAAAATATGTGGCTTGAAGTAATAAAGTTTGTGTTCGTGACGCCACCTGTGGTATGCGGCTATGAAGCCGCCGCTGCTGTGTAAGGCATCCGGGGTGATGATGTGGCAGCAATGATGGTACTGCTCCCCACAGGTGGAGCAATGCCCGGGGCACTGTTGGTGCTCGTAAGAGTCTATGTGGTTGTGTGGCTAACACGGTGCAGGGCCGACAGGCAATGAAAGAATCAGGCATAAACAACAGTCTCTTTACCTTTTCCTCTTTTACTTCGAAAACAGTCCAGCCCTGGGAGACCGTCACAGGTGGTGATGGGGATCCGGACGGCCTGGAAGTACTTGGGGTGATCTTTCTGGCCAGCTGAGTATGAGGCCTACTCCTGTACTTCTCTTTGTTATGATAGGACCCTGCTTCTCTGTATCCAGCAATGGCCCTCTTTGCTGCTGGGACTGATGGTACGTCCCTTCCCCTCTGTAGCAGGCTGCGCAGGCCCTCTCTCTGGTGCTTCTCTACTGGAGTCCACACCGGGCCTCGATGCTGCAGCTGTACCTTTGGGATGTTTTTGGGCCAGGGGCTTGCAACTCTCCTGCCCTTCGGATTCGGCTACCAGGGAATATGTTTAAGCCCTGGTGGCCACAGACTCCGATGTCCGAGTCTCTTCGCTGCCTCTCAGCTACTCCTGCTTCTCTGGGCCGAGCTACTCTAGCTCCAGGCCCCAGATTCACAGGACAGCTCACTCTGCGTCTGTTCACTTCTACTGCTCTCTACAGACTGACCACTACTTCCTCCCCCAGGCCAGACTTGAGGAATGCTCCCTGGAATCCCAGGTTCAGAGCTCCCCCTGCTGGCCGGAGGGAGAACCGCGTTGGGTGTTAAACTTGCTGGCCAATGGACCCCCCCATTACCTCCAGGCTCAGCATTAACCCTTTGAAAGGTCAATGCTGTTGTGGCGACCAGGTCCTGGGGCGCCACACTTGCAACTACTCAATACTCGATCGCTCATCAGGGTGCTCGAGTACGCTTGTCATTCTATTGAGTATTGCAGGGCCTTGAGCGCCATACTGGAGTCCCTTCCCTGTTTCATGCTTTCAGACAGATAATCAACATGCAGGGTTTGCCCAGCATACACAGTAATGCTGCACTCATGTTGGCTTCTAGCATTACTGTGATTGGTCAGCCACATCATGTTATAATTTCTTCTGTAAGACCGGGGGCGTTATGCTCATCACACTGCATTTCAGGGAGAGTTGATCTAGGAGGGAGAGCATAGACTACAGCAGGCATATAGGAAGAATGTATTGCCTTAAGCCTGCTTTACATGTTATGATTCTGCATACAATATCGTATGCGATCCTAACCGCCCCCATCGTATGGGCGGCACGTTCAATTTGTTGAATGTGCCGCACATACGAGGAACCCCCCGTCACACGTACTTACCCGTCCATACGACCTCGATGTGGGCGGCGAACGTCCACTTCCTGGAGTGGGAGGGACGTTCGGCGTCACAGTGACGTCACGCGGCAGCCGGCCAATAGAAGCGGAGGGGCGGAGCTGAGCAGGACGTAAACATCCCGCCCACCTCCTTCCTTCCGCATTACCGGCCGGAAGCTGCAGGACGCAGGTAAGATCTGTTCATCGTTCCCGGGGTGCCACACACTGCGATGTGTGCTACCCCGGGTACGATTAACAATCTGACGTTCAATTCATGAGAAATGAACAACGTTCGTGCGATGAACGTTTTACCGTTCAATCGCAATCGCACATACCTGTCACACACTGCAATGTACCTTACGATGCCGGATGTGCGTCACTTACGACGTGACCCCGCCGACACATTGAAAGATACACCGCAGCGAGTAAAGCGGGCTTTATAGTATTTTGATAGTTATACTGCTGCTGCAAACTAAAAACAACAAAAGCAAAATATGCAAAGCAGAATAACCCAGTAGTCCTAAATGGTGCAAATGCAGGGACTAAAACTTAACATTTAATCTACACATGTCCGGTATCATGCGCTTCCGCAAAGTCTGTAGCGCCAAAGGTCACATGATACTGAAGCATCTAAGATCACTTCCCGTGTCTCAAACTTCGGCCTTCCCTGTTCCACAGTTGAGCGCGTGAAGTCATATGAAGCGGCATTGTCTAGGCCAGTGATGGCAAACCTATAACACGCGTGCCACCAGGGGCACGCAGAGCCCATTCTGCTGGCACGTGTGCTGTGTCTTCATCCTGCCTCTTTGATCTGCTGGTGCGGTGGCGCCGACAGTTCAAAGCTGTGTTGGAGCGGAGAAGACATTTCTCCTCACTCTGACACTCCTCTTCTCCCAGGCCACAGGTGTATTGCCTAGGAGACATCTTCTAGCCGCGTGGGAACTGAGGATCCAGCGGTGCACAGCGGTGGAGCGAGTGCTGGAAGGTGAGTTGTGTTTTGTTTTTTTTTATAACTTGTGTGCGGCTGTGCCAGGGTGGGGATGAGGGGGCCAGTGCCAGCATGGGGGAGCGGGAGAACATACATGCCAGCATGGGGGGGAGAACACACATGCCAGTGTGACGCCCTGGACTAGCCAGGTCGTCACAAACATACCAACATACACACCCCCACCCTAGACAGTTACAGCAGCCAAACACAAAACTCTTGTTGCCTCCCTCCAGGGTCTGATGTCCACACCAGGTGGGGTGGAGCCAGGTGGTTGGCCCCACCCACCGAGGAGTTCACAGGCCTGGAGGCAGGAAAAGTGTCAGATCAGTTTTGGAGGTGAAAGAGAGAGGAGTGAACACTTGGGTGTCTGGGTTGGAGCTAGTGGAACTCCGCAGAGCCATAAGGACCGGGGTCTGGCGTCAGCCCGCCGGTACCGGACCGGGGAACGAAGCGAAGCTAAGCACACAGGCAAGGCCATCGGACCCCGACCAGGCTTGGAGCCGCCGTCAATAGTCAAATCCGAATGTGACAGGAACCCCAGGGGTTTCCCAACTACCAAGTCCCGATTGAAGGCAACCTTCCAACCAGAGAGGATATACAGCTACCGCCACAGGCTAGAGTTCCAAGGGCCAGCGCCTGCGGGCAAAACGGGCTCCTACGGCACCTATACGCTGGGGAGCAGACTACCGGTGGGCAACCACAGGAGTCAAGAACATTCTTAAAGGTGCAGGGAAAGACAGCCACCATCAGCCGTCCGGGGAGAGCACAACAACAACACTGCAGCCGGCTACGGGACCCATCCATCTGGCCGTTTTGGTTTACCAGAGACTTTGTCAGTGATTGTCTGAGTGAGTACACCAGTGCTGTCCGGCACCGCGCCACGCTGTCACTGCAACCCTGCACCCCAGCCATCCAGCCTCCCCGTTACACCATTGGGCCCCGGGATCACCAAACCCCTTACCCACGGAGGGGACAACATCTCAGCTGCACCCCACCATCTTTCCCGGGATCCCCGTCACCAGCAGCGGTGGTGTCATCATCACCACGTCCCGTGGGTGGCGTCACGAACAATCTCCCTAAACACACTATCCCCATTTCACTCACGGGGGAGGAGCGCTGCTCGAGTCCCCGGGTCCGGTCCACCACTCGTGCCACCGAGCAGCAGAAGCAGAAGCCCCGGACCCGAGCGTGGCGAGCGCGTCCCCTCCACCCGCGACAACTTGGCGTCACGAACAGGATTGAGCCGATCTACTTACCAGTAGAAGTGCGTCTTGTAGTCTCCGCCGGCGGCGTCCGGCCGAAAAATTGAAAGCACCGCCATCTTTGGCGAGCAGGGAAGGTGCTAAAGCGAAGCCCCGCCCCCAACAAGCGGAAGTGCTAGAAAGAACCAAAGGGGGACAGGTGAAAGCCTGTCTAATGTAGCCGAGGGCATAAAAAGCGGGGACGCCAGGACTCTGCAACATATCCGGTTCCTGGAAGTCTGCCAGCAAGCATGTCCGTCCCATCCGGTGATGCCGAGATTCCCGAGCCTACGCCAGGAACGGCGGCGTGGGTGGAAGCCCGGACCGCACAGATGTGCTGCCGCCTTCAAACCCAGGTCCGGTTCTTGATGGAGCGCTGGGTGGCCGAGATGGAGAAAGTGGCGGCGGTCGTGCGGAGACGCGAGGTGGAGGCAGTGTTGGAGGAGCGGGTAAGCGACCCACGCCCCTGTGTCCAAAAAGGACCGGCCGCTGCCGCTGAGGGGCCCGGCCTGCGTCCGCTCACCCTCCTGCCTCCCCCGCCATCCGCACTGGTTGCTGTTGCCCCTCCGCTCGGTCCACTACCCCCAACATCGGTAGCGGAATCTAGCCTGTCCGCCCTAGAGGACCGGCCTGGGGGTGTCGTCCGGGAACGGCCAGTATCCCTCCCGCTGCCATGAAAGACCCCGCAGGAAGTGCCCGTCTGCGACGAGAAGCCAGCGGCCCCGGAGGTGGCCGCACCCGAGACCGTCCCGGTCCCGGCAGTCAGCCCGGCCGTGGAAGAACCGGCCGCTGCGGGCCCGAAGGCCCAACCGGTGAGGCCAGCTGTCTCTGAGTCCCACGCCTCGGCTGAGGCTGCACCGGGCCGCTACTGCAAAGCAGCAGTTCAGGCCACGTCACCGCAGGACCCCCACAAGGGAGTACCGGTCGTGGCCGGTGTGGGTGCAGTCCAGCGGGGCCCGACCCGAGCGCAGGGGTCTGCCAACGCCCCTTATTGGGACAGGGAACCAAGCCAGTTGGGCCGAGAGATTGCCACCAGGGAGCAGCAGAGGGCTGAAGTGATGGCGCAAGTGATTAAGGAGAAGGATGCACTCCGCCATGCCACCTTTCGGGTGCGGGGCCCGGTGTATGAGGGCCAAGTCCAGCAGTTTGACACGCGATGGGGGTTTGGTTTCATCTACGAACCGGGCCTGGAGGCTGAGGTGTTTGTGGCCCGCCGCAATGTAGACTCGCACCTTCCCACGGGCCACCCAGGTCGTGATCTGTTGCCGGGCGACCTTGTAACCTACATCCGACTGTTTTACTATATTTTTAGCACTAAGGTTCAGATACGGCTTTAAAGAAGGCAATTAAGTAATTTTATTATAAAGGTTAATATGAAATACAAACTTAAAGGAAAAGTATGATATTGCGTACACTTTTGTATATTGAACATACAAAGGTTAAGTACAGTTAAATACTTACATCACCAAGGAGTTTTGGAACATCATCTGTCTGGAACTACAGTCAGAGAAGCATGACATAGACAGTGGACTCCTGGAGATCACTGCCCGGACGTCTCACGGTGCAGGTAACACGAGCTTCTGTCTGTGCTATATTTCATCTGATCTTATAGAGGCTTGAACAATATTACAAGCCTGGCCTGGCCGGGATCGCTACAAAGTCTCTGGTGAGTCTAGACTAGCCAGGTCGTCACAAACATACCAACATACACACCCCCACCCTAGGTAACTACAGCAGCCAAACACAAAACCCTTGTTGCCTCCCTCCAGTGTCTGATGTCCACACCAGGTGGGGCGGAGCCAGGCGGTTGGCCCAACCCACCAAGGAGTTTACAGACCTGGAGGCGGGAAAAGTGTCAGATCAGTTTTGGAGGTGAAAGAGAGAGGAGTGAACACTTGGGTGTCTGGGTTGGAGCCCAGACACTGACAGCAAGGTTGGCAGACGGTGGTGGCCGTCTGCAGGAGTTAGTGGAACTCCGAAGAGCCGTAAGGACCGGGGTCGGGCGTCGGCCCGCCGGTACCGGACCGGGGAACGGAGCAAAGCTAAGCACACAGGCAAGGCTATCGGACCCCGTCCAGGCTTGGAGCTGCCGTCAATAGTCAAATCCGAATGTGACAGGAACCCCAGGGGTTTCCCAACTACCAAGTCTCGATTGAAGGCAACCGTCCACCCAGAGAGCATATACAGCCACCGCCACAGGCTAGAGATCCAAGGGCCAGCGCCTGCGGGCAAAACGGGCTCCTACGGCACCTATGCGCCGGGGAGCGGACTACCGGTGGGCAACCACAGGAGTCAGAACATTTCTAAAAGGTGCAGGGAAAGACAGCCACCATCAGCCGTCCGGGGACCCGTCTGCACACTGCGGCTTTCCTTCTGTTTAACATCCAGGGTGAACCAGACCCTCTCCCCGCAGTGTCGGGTGTAGGTTACCAGGTCGCCCGGCAACAGATTGCGACCTGGGTGGCCCGTGGGAAAGTGCGAGTCTACATCTGACACCAGTCCCTAACAAGGTGTCAGCAGTCAACCTTAAAAACCCTACGCCACCTTCCTCAGTGCTGATGGACACACCAGGGGGGCATGGTTAGGTGGTTGGCCACGCCCACCGAGGAGTTCGGATAGCCTGAGGCGGGAAAAGGAGTCAGATTTGTCTGGGAGTGGAGTAGAGAGGAAGTGAAGTGAAGCAGGCCTGTGGCACAGGTCTACAACAGTCTGACAGGTGTCTGAGTAGGAGCCCGGACACATTTGGCTAGGAGGCATACGGAGGCCTCTGCTCGCAGGAGCCGGGAAGACACCTCGGTGGAACCGGGACAGGGTAGCGGCCCGCCGGTACCGACTCGGGGAACTGACTGGAAACCGGAGCACAAGAGGGGGATACTCAGACCCTGAAACGAGGTGCAGAAATTACTGGACTGAGTTAACTAACTGATTGAGGCTAGGACTTTAGGTCCTTTCTGGGGAACTGGCAGATTAGGACCAGGGGGTATACATCCCAATCGCCAGTCGGGGTCCACCGTGCTCCAGATGGTAATGGAGCTGCTGGCACCCTGTGGGTTAAGCGGAGACTATAGAGCTGGATAGCTCTGAGATAACCCAGGGAACCGATCACGTGTGTAGAGGACACGTCAGACCGGATGACAACCCAGTTAGCGTTTCGGTGGAGCGGGCGCTACTCCGACCACGTGTGAAGGGAACACTTCAGGCCGGGTGGTGACCAGGTAGCGTCGACCGAGAAGACCGCTGCGACAGCGCCCTGTAGGCCACGTGTGTAAGACACGTCAGGCCGAGCGGTCCTCCGATCAGCGTTTCTGGTCACCATTCGACTGACCACGTGTGTGAAGGACACGACAGACCAGGTAGACACACCAGTAGCATTTGACTGGGAAGCCGAGGAGGGAAATAGGGTTCACACACCCAATCCAGGAAGACCCTGTTAACTTCACAGGGGTTCTGGAATATGCTGTCCGTGCGCATAGAGGGCACAACCGGACCGGTGGCCGAGCAGGTACGCTGTCCGTGTGTGTAGAGGGCACTCTTGGACAGGTGGCGCAGCAGGTATGCTGTCCGTGTGCGTAGGAGGCACAACGGACAAGTAATGCAGCAGCCGCAATCCAGTTAACACCACTGGACTGCTATAGCACTACTGGAACGGCAGCAAGGAAGCACGGCACCTGACCCTGATATGCTGAGCCACGAATCTTGGCGTGACAGGCACCGTTCGCCTAGCCCTACCTACCTACCGCTTCCAACAAGGATTATGCCACCATGAACTCTAAGTGAATATGAGTGAAGACTGCGCACCTCCATGTTGTCTCCAGACCCT
Source organism: Anomaloglossus baeobatrachus (assembly GCF_048569485.1). Classification (NCBI taxonomy): domain Eukaryota; kingdom Metazoa; phylum Chordata; class Amphibia; order Anura; family Aromobatidae; genus Anomaloglossus; species Anomaloglossus baeobatrachus. The sequence continues at coordinate 663,570,868 of NC_134355.1, read as the reverse complement.
TTTATAACCTAGATCCGCCCCAAACCCAGGGTGGAACCACCAAGTTCCAATAGCAGAGTACCATGTCATCAGTGACGTCACCAGCGGCCTATCCGGAACCGCCACGTCATTGATGACCTCATGGCAGCCACACCCCAAACACTTCACCAGTCATCGTCTGACAACCAATGGTGAGGTGCCAGATCATAGGGGCGGGCCTCTGCGAGCCAGTCCGGAGTTGCCACGTCAACAGGACACCCTCTGCCCTATCAGGGCCTGCCACCTCACGGACATGCTCAGTGAGGTCCTTACCGGACTTAGCCTCTGATACACTAAGTGCCTGAGCATGCTCAGTAGCCTGAACAACAGACTCAGAAATCAGACTATCTGCCTGAGCATGCTCGTAGGCACATCCCAGAACTTAGACACAGCATGAAATCCAAGTACCTGTGCAAAGAGGCTGTTAGGATTAATTGTGGGAGCATGCTCAGTAGCCTGAACTGAGGACTTAGTCTCAGAAATGACACAATCAGGCTGAGCATGCTCACTAGGCAAAACACCGGGCTTAGACTCTGGCTGGGGTAAATCGGCGTGCGCAAGTGCACTAGCCGCCTCTCCACACTTAGACGTGGTGGAAGGAGCAGCCAACTTGACGACCCGTGGCACGGCCAAGAACGGCAGCCGGCGCCTGGGCGCAACTGGAACCGCAGCAGGCTGCTTGCGGCTATGGTGGCGCCGGTTTGTAACACTTTCCCACCCAAGTCCCGACTGAAGACAACAGCCCAATGTGGGGGATACAAAGCCACCGCACAGGCAGGAGATCCCATGGGCCAGCGTCTGCGGGCAATGGGCTCTCCCGACATACACAAAGCCGGGGAGCGGACTCCCTGTCGCTGAAGCGCAGGCAGCCCACATCACACAACATGGTGCAGGAGAAAGGCAGAGACCACCAATCGGGTGTGGGACCCGACCCCAGTCGGCTGCAGGCACCGACCACCATCAACTTTTTTTTACCAGAGACTCATGTGTGTTACTAATCGTGAGTACAACAGTGCCCTCCGGCCGCATGTTGCCCTGCACCACCCAGCTCCCCTCAATGGGTCCCAGGGCCACCATCCCTACCCACGGAGGGGTTAACAACTTGCTGCACAACATCTCCCCCGGGTGCCCCCTAAAACAGCAGCGGTGGTGTCCACCTTCACCACAACCCGTGGGTGGCATCATAAACATACAAACACGGCTCCGGCCGTACATCCACGTCCCCTAAAGTGCCAGCCCTCCCTTTCAGATCGAAGATACCACAGGCCCCCGGGTCCGGAGGCGCTCGAGCCACCCACCAGCGAGCCCGGATCCGAGCGGCTCAGCTGCTGCCGAGCACGGGGCAGTACACATCGACTCTTCTGACGTCACAAACAGGATCCTTACCCATTCACTTACATAGTGAAGTGCGCCTTGAATTTGAAGTCAGCGGTGACCCATTGAAAATTTCCAGAATCCGCCATCTTGCTGCCATCTTTTGGCGCGAAGATTCTTGCCAAAGCTGTCTTCCCCGCGAAAAGCAAAGCCCTGCCCCCTGGGAACTCGGCCGCAAAGCAGAGCCGGAAGTGGGAAAGCAAAACTGGCCAGCGAGAGAGAGGAGTGCTGCGAAAAGACCGAGGGGGGGGGGGGGGCGGGTGAAGCTCCTGCGACATGTGACGAAGTTGATAAAGTGCAGGGTCTCCAGGACTCTTCCACCATTTTGGTTCCTGGACCCCAAGAGAGCAGCATGGCTGACCCGTCCGGCAAGCCCGAAGCCCCGGAGCCCGTGCTCGGAACAGCAGCGTGGGTGGAAGCCCGGACGACGCAGATGTGCCGCCGTCTGCAGGCCCAGCTGCACTTCCTGATGGAGCGGTGGGTGGCCAAGAGGAGGAAGTAGCTGCGCCAGTGTGAGTACGTGAAGTAAAGGCAACCTTGGAGGAGCGGGTGAGCGATCCACGCCCCTATGTCCCAAAGGGACCGGCCGCTGTGGCTGAGGGACCCGGTCTGCCCCTGCCCTCCATACTGCCTCCCTCGCAATTCGTAACGGTTGCCACTGCTCCCCCACTTGGTCCGCTGCCACCGACACTGGCAGCGGAGCCCGTCCTATCCGCCTGTGAGGACCCACCTGTGGGAGCAACCCACGGATGGCCAGTCACCCGACCGGCGCCAATACCGCTCCAATGGAAAAGTAACCTCCGGAAGCTGCCCGTTCCCGGTGTGGACCCGCCAGTCCCGGAGGTGACCGCGCCCCAGGAGATACAGGCCCCGGCTATCCTCCCGGCCAAGATGGAGGTGGCCGCTGACCGGAAGCAAGCCCAGCAGGTAAAGCTGGCCGCACCCAGGTTCCAAGTCTTGGCTGAGGCGTCGCAGGGTTGCCGCTGCTAGGCAGCTGTGCAGGCCACGCCACAGCGGAGTCCCCCAGTACAGAAGGTGGTAGTCGTAGCCGACACGGGGGTGCTCTGGCTGGGCCCGACCCCCGCGTGAAGGGAACTGGAGCAAGAGGATGCTCCGTATTGGGAGCGGCAGCAGCGCCAGCTGGACCGGGAGATAGCGGCCCAGGAGAAGAAGAAGGCGGAGGTACTTTCCCAGACCATCCGAGAGAAGAACAACCTCCGCAGCACCACCTATCGGGTGCGGGGCCTGACCTTCGAAGGCCAGGTTCGGCAGTTTGACCCCCGCCGTGGATGGGGCTTCATCTTTGAGCCGGGCCTGGAAGCGGAGATATTTGTGTCCCGGAGGGATGTGCACCCGCACCTACCGATTGGTCACCCGGACTGGGATCTGGAGCCCGGGGAGCTGGTGAGCTACACCCGGCATTGCGGGGAGAGGGGATAGTTCACCCTTGATGTGAAGAGGAGGGTGAGCCGCAGTGCCCAGAGGTGCACCCAGTCCCCTCCCCCGCCATACAGTCCCGAAGAGGAATATGAGTAGGGTAGCGGATCCCGGCTACCAAACTGCCCGTCCCCATTGAGACTTTGTTTGAATCCCGCAGTTTACCCTGTTTTACAGTAAAGAAATAGCTGAGAACTGGCAGGCCACCCAAAAACATTTGGGCCTTGTAAATAGCCCCTGGACCACCCTTTTTCATCCCTACAGTCTCCGGAGAGGCTGGTTGGAGGAAGGGCTTGAGGTGGAGTCAGCCGAGGTCCCGTCACCAAGGAAACCGGTGACTACCCTCTGGGTCAGGGGTCCCCTGGACGTGGGGCCTATGAGAGACTGCCGGGTAAGGAACTTTTTACCCGGCCCGTTGTGGACAACACCCGGACCTAAACCCGATTCCTGGACTGGGGAAGAGGAGTGCTGACCTGTTTTTAGAGGCAGCATGAAGGTGTAGATTTGCTTGGGTGGGCAAATGAAAGGACCCGGTCCCGTCCCGTTCATGGTTATTAAAAATGTTTCGTAACGTTTAAGCAAAATGCCTCCCGCAAGGGATGAATACTAAATATACGTAATGTAAATATGTTATTATGCTTGTATGTCTGTTTCCCTTTTTATCTTTACAGTTCCAGAAAATAAACGGTGGTGGTTGGACAGCCCGCAGACGGTCTGTGGTTAACCAAGGGAGAGTGTGACGCCCTGGACCAGCCAGGTAGTCACAGGTAGTGCCCCGCATAACACCAGTCCCTAACAAGGTGTCAGCAGCCAACCTTAAAAACCCTACGCCACCTTCCTCAGTGCTGATGGATACATCAGGGGGGCGTGGTCAGGTGGTTGGCCACGCCCACCGAGGAGTTCGGATAGCCTGAGGCGGGAAAAGGAGTCAGATTAGTCTGGGAGTGGAGTAGAGAGGAAGTGAAGTGAAGCAGGCCTGTGGCACAGGTTTGCAACAGTCTGACAGGTGTCTGGGTCAGAGCCCGGACACCTTTGGCTAGGAGGCATATGGAGGCCTCTGCCCGCAGGAGCTGGGAAGATGGCTTGGTGGAACCGTGGTGGACTGTGACAGGGTAGTGGCCCGCCGGTACCGACCCGGGGAACCGACTGGAAACCGGAGCACAAGAGGGGGGTACTCAGACCCTGAAACGAGGTCCAGAAACTACTGGACTAAGTTAATTAACTGATTGAGGCTAGGACTTTAGGTCCTTTCTCACCCAAGTCCCGACTGAAGACAAAAGCCCAACGAGGGGGATAGAAAGCCACCGCACAGGCAGGAGATCCCGCGGGCCAGCGTCTGCGGGCAAAGTTCTCTCCCGACATACACAAAGCCGGGGAGCGGACTCCCTGTCGCTGAAGCGCAGGCAGCCCACATCACACAACACGGTGCAGGAGAAAGGCAGAGACCACCAACCGGGTGGGGGACCCACCGCAGCCGGTTGTGGGCACTGACCACCATCAACTTTGTTTACCAGAGACTTGTGTGTGTTACTAATCGTGAGTACAACAGTGCCCTCCGGCCGCACGTCGCCCTGCACTGCTCAGCTCCCCTCAACGGGTTCCGGGGCCACCATCCCTACTCACGGAGGGGTTAACAACTTGCTGCACAACATCTCCCCCGGGTGCCCCGTAAAACAGCAGAGGTGGTGTCCACCTTCACCACAACCCGTGGGTGGCGTCGTGAACATACAAACATGGCTCCGGCCGTACATCCACGTCCCCTAAAGCACCAGCCCTCCCTTTCAGATCGAAGTGACTACAGGGCCCCCGGGTCCGGTTGCACTCGAGCCACCCACCAGCGAGCCCGGATTCGAGTGGCTCGGCTGCCGCCGAGCACGGGGTGTTACACATCCAGTGTCTCAGACATCAGACTTTCGCTTTCCACAGTGGAGCGCTTGGGATCACATGATGTGGCATTGTTTACGTATAACCTGACAACAGGCACTTCCACATCGTGGGACGCAGTTACATGCAAACTGCTGCGCATGCGCAGATAATATATGAGCGCAGTAGAAATTAATATAGCCTTCAAATTAAAATCTAATCAAGATGATAATTATATGCCAACATTTACCAGGCAGAAAAGCAAAAGATGAAGAGCGCTCGTGGCACCCGCATAGTGATTATTAAATCATAACAACCACTGTGCGTCAAGAGGATATGTGTAAATTCAGTAAATAAGGCAACACATAGATATTACATAAAACAGTATAACTGCACAGACAATGCTATCAGAAGTACACCTCACAGGAGAGCTGACAGATACTCATGTGACGCCCCTGGACTAGTCAGGTCGTCACAGGGTACTGCACGCTCTTCCTCTTAGTGCAGGACTCAACCCCTCTTGGTTCTGGGTTCCCAACTTGCAGTACTGCCTCCATCAGCATCCAAAATCCCAATCCCACTTTACAACACACTGCATCAGGCACATGTGATGCCCTGGCAAAGCCAGGTAGTCACAGAGGTTGTACAAATCTCTCAGGTACAAAACTCCATCCTCCTTGGCAGACCAACACAAAACCCACACCCAGGTGTACCACACAGCCAGTAAAGCCTAGTCACCCCCCCATAAATATAGGGACACACCAGTGGGCGGGACCAGGCAGATGGGAGCGCCCACCTAGGGGTCCTGAGGTGTCAGGGGAGGGAACACGACAGAACCGTGCTGACAGTTGAGTGGAGTGGCAGCGTAGTCATGGGTAGGGGCCCCTGGACTACCGGACTAGGTGGCAGATAGCAAGCAGGACCACAGGCAACGGAGATACGGTCACGGGAGACCTAAGGTGGACCGGGGAAGAGTTGTAGCCCGCCGGTACCGACAGCGGTAATCCAGTCCGGAGGCTGTGTACAGTCAGGGTGCCTGGACCCTAGGACGAGGAAGGTTGCAAGCCGCTTGTTAATTGACCAGCCGGGGACAAGGTTTATGCCTTATTCCACTGTAAGCCCAGAGAGCAAAACGGAAACCCGACGCGGGGGATAGGATGTCCGCCAGAACCCACAGAGATCCCAAGGGTCAGATTTCGTGGGCCACAGCTCCCAACGTACAAAATACTGGGAGTGGACTTCCTCGTTCCAAGCGGAGTTGTCCATTTGAAGACACAAACACTGAGTGCAGGAGGAAGGGACCCCTGTTTGCTACACCCGGGTGTGGGACCCGAAAACACCCGCTAGAGGCGACCGGTTACTGGCAACTTGGTTTACCACTGGACTTTCTGTGCAATTCTTTGAACACCATCCATCCCCTGTTCAACCATGCATGTCATCCTCAGCAGTCATTGCTCCTGTACACCCTGGGCCCCGGGACTACACCTCCCCTACCCATGGAGGGGATTCCATTCTGCTGCCCTGCTCCATCAGCCCCGGGCGTCCCATCTCCAGGCAGCGGTGGTGCTACCAACTCTCACCGCAACCCACGGGTGGCTTCACTGACAAAGACTATATCCCCTGTAAATACCCCCCTTTCCTACGGTTGTGAGGACGGACGGCTGTACCAGCCCGGGTCCGGCTACCACTCGAGCCGCAGTAATGAACCCGGATCCGAGCAGCCTCTGCAGTGGCCCGGCCTCTGTCCGCAACACACACCAGTGGGCTGATAAGCTGGAATAACGCCGCCCACCTAGGAATCAGGCAGGGAGGTTGAAGGTGACAAGTTAGTTTGCTCCAGGGGACAAAGAGTTGAGGGGTAGCCCTCGAGCAGTGAGGAGCTTGGGGAAGCTGGGAGTTGGAGCTCCCAGGGAAGAAGTAGATTGGGTTGCAGATGGTGGTCTGGACCCGGAGGAGTCGGAGACCCAGTCGCAGGATATTGGGACTGGGCGCCTGGCTGAGCCTAGGAGGATGGTCAGCAGCAGTACAATAGCCGGTCTGGTACCGAAGACACGTCGGGGGACTGGACCCTTGGTCGGGGAGAGGCTTCAAGCAACCCGGCAATTAACCTGCTGAGGATAGGGCCTTTATGGACTGTTCCCACGAAGCTCAGAGATCGAGGGCACTAGCGCAACGAGGGGGATAGGGCTTTCCAACCAAAGCAGCGCACTGAAATCCCAAGTGTGGCGCCCCTGACCTGGTCAGGCACCACTGAGTACTGCACCCATGCTGGGAACAGTACAACACAGGTAATCCAGAAGGCTGACCGGGGTGTGGAACACAGGCGCATAGTGATCAGGTCTCACACATGTACCCATGAGAGGACCCCTGGGGATCCCAGGAGGGGGAAAAGCCTTCACCTTCACTGGAATAGTGGAGGGGGCCAAAAGCCTCCATCTCCTCTCAAGGGGTGTGGTAAGAGAGTCTGGTTGCTAGGTGGCGTAGGCAGGCACAAAAGGGAAAAGAGAAGGAGGAGTAAACAGTCTGGGGTCTGCAGCAGAGTGTGGAGGAGTGAGGAGCAGGAAAGTGAAGCTCAGACAGGAGCAGCAGTGAAGGTCCCAGATGTGAGCCGGTTCAGAGCAGAGTCCAGGGAGCTCCGAGGAGAGCTGACCCCTTCCCCTGGGCTGCTGTAGTCTGACAGCGTCCGCGCAGTGGCTACCGACGGGGGAGAACGGTCAACTAGGAGTGCTACCCGAAATCCATCTTCAGCTAGAGAGAGAGCAACGGAGTGGGAAGTAAGGAGACTGCTAGAGAGTACCAGGCCCAAACGGGCGGCAGATCCCGAAGCGGAGATAGATCCAGCTTTCTTTTGCTAAACCTGCCGGTGTGGGGCTCTCAAAGCCCACGCCACAACACCACAAAAGCCGCAGCCACGTAGCCACAGTTAGGGCCCATAGGTCACAGGAGGCAAGCAGCTGGAGTGGCCTGGTCCAGGCGACAAGCAAACGGCAAACGAAGGGGAGAGAGGCTGCAGCATCTTCCCTGGGTGACCCCCATAGGGACTCAAAGTCGGGGTTACCCCAAACCACCAAGGGCTAAGGAAGGCGAGTTAGTAGTCACCCTCACAAGTCAGCCTGAAGGACACCTGGTTCCCACTTGGTTCATCCCAGTTACGCCCGGGTCACTCACCCTGCCATCAACTGTGAGTAAAAACCCTGAAAGACATCCTGCCTGTGTTGAGTCATTCTGCGCCTTGTAGTTCTACACATCTACACAGGGCCCTGGGGCTTGCCTCACTCTCAGGAGGCTACTACAACTGGCTGCACTCACCATCAGCCCCAGGCATCCCTTAACCTGCAGTGGCGGTCCCCCACTGACCGCAAATCTGAGAGTGGCGTCACGACAAACTACAAAGAAGGTTTCCCTACCTGTGACCAGACAGATCCAGCTACGTGGAGTCCCTGAAGGTAATGCACCGACACAGCGTTTGCGGGGCTCCACATCTGGCGTCACGAACAGGATAAGGACTAGACCTGTCCAGACAGGTGACCATGTGCCTGGGCGGTCCGCTTGAAAAATTGGAAGCGCCGCCATATTGCCACCATGAAAAGCGCGCTGAAAAACAACAGCAGCCCGCGCTGGGAGAAGTTACCGCCCACGAAGAGGTGTGGCTACCCAGAGATCCCCTGCAGAGTTCTGACCTCGCTTGTGAAGAGAGCGGAAGCGTCCAGAGACGGCGGGAAGGAAAGAGAGCCACAAGCCTGCTGCTGCAGAGAGAAGAGATGGAGTCCGGACGTGGATACCCAGAACCAGGCTCTGCTGCCTGGTGGTGCCGGGAGCTTGCTATCTTCTGCGATCAGCTGGAGGCCAGGATCATGCGACAGCTCAGTGAGGGACGCACGGAGCTTCTGGAGATGGCTGCGGCGGTTCGGACCTACGAGGAGGGAGCCGCGCGACGCCTGCCAGATCGAGCGGCGACGACTCAGATCCCGATGGTGCCACTGATGGGTGAGTCCAGAGTTGCCCCGGCCAGCGCAAGTGCTCCAACCCCTGCTGCTACGACCGCGGTCCCAGAAGAGGCGCCCGGCGCGGCGACGCTGAGCCAGGCCGCAGCCATGCCAGGTGCGGCCCGCCAAGCCCAGGCCGCCGCAGCGATGCCCTGCTCGGCCCGCCAAGCCCCGGCCGCCGCAGCGATGCCCTGCTCGGCCCGCCAAGCCCCGGCCGCCGCAGCGATGCCCTGCTCGGCCCACCAAGACCCGGTCCCTGCAGCGACGCCCAGCCCAGCCTGCACAGATCCCATCGCAGCTGCGACGCCGATCCAGGCCGCCGCCATACAGGGCGCGGCCCGCCAAGACCAGGCCGCCGCCATACAGGGCGCGGCCCGCCAAGACCAGGCCGCCGCCATACAGGGCGCGGCCCGCCAAGACCAGGCCGCCGCCATACAGGGCGCGGCCCGCCAAGACCAGGCCGCTGCCATACAGGGCGCGGCCCGCCAAGACCAGGCCGCTGCCATACAGGGCGCGGCCCGCCAAGAGATTGCATCACCATTTACCCCGGCCTGCAAGGCCAGAGCAGACACCGCTCCCCAGCCTAAGGAAGTCCCTACTAGGAAATCCCTGATAGGTGAAGACTCCGCATACTGGCAGCTGAAGGCTGACCTGGAGGCTAAGTTCCCACAGGAGATGGTGGACCGATACATGCTCCCTCCGAACACCCCTAAGGCAACCCCTGCAGCAACCACGCTGAAGAGTCCACCGCCTGGGCCAGCTGAGGAACACTCATCCCCAGTGCTGCCACGACCAGAGTGCAGCGAAGAACTAAGGGGGAGAGGAGGGCAAGAAGCTGAGGAGTTGCCCCCGGAGCCAGCAGCAGTGCTAGTCCCAGAGCCGGAGATGCTGCCATATTCCCGCTGGGACGAGGAAGACCTGACACCTCCTGCTGAAGAAGAAGATCTGCCCCAAAGCCTCACCTGGGAGCTTGTAAGCTGCACTTCGCAGAATCCAGCCCGCAAGACACAGCGCCGCAGCAGAACTCAGTTTTCCCCTGCACCGCCATCCCCAGAGCAGAGAGATGACATCACGGCCAGAGACCTACAAGAAAAAAGGTTCCTGAGAAGAGCCAAAGCACAGGTCCGAGGACCCCTTTGCAGAGGAGTAGTGGAGGACTTCAGCCTCAAGTCAGGATACGGGTTCATCGTAGCACCTGGCATAAAGGAAGGTATCTTCGTCAACAGAAGAGACGTCAGAGCTAATCTGCCCAGAGGACATCCTGGAAGGAACCTGCGTACAGGAGACTCCGTACAGTTTACCCTGCATCAAGGAGAAAGAGGCTGGTATGCCCTAGATGTAGTGCCATGTCCCAAAGAAGAAAGGAAAGACAGCCATAAAGAAAGAAAAGACCAAAGACCTAATGATGAGACAACTACAGATGAGGAAAAAGGTCAAGAAACCAACAGGTGCCGCAGCCCTACAGGCCCAAGCCCTGGTGAAGAGGAGTCTGCATAAGTTAAGTAAAGTACAGCAAGTTTTGACCAGTTTGGAAAGTTTGTTTTGCAACGTTTTAAAGTTCAAGTATGTGCCCACATAAACTATTGTGAGAAATAAACCTTAAGGCTATGAACTGGCTATAGCCACAAACTCTCGCAGTGTAAATAGTTACACCAAAAGGGCACCACCACCACCAGAGTCAGCCTGTTTAGGGGCTTGGCTCGTCTGCAACCAGGAGGAGCCCGTCCGTATATAGGGCCTTGGCTCGCCTGCGACCAGAGAGCATGCCTGTTTATGGGGCCTGGCTCTCCACCACAAAGAGGGTACCTGGTCAGCACCAACTGTGGAGGCCGCCTCTGCATCCTGCCAGAAGAGGCTGAAGGCGCGGATCCACCAGGCCAGGTATACCCTGAAACCACCAGCCCATGAAAGCCGCCTCTACATCCTGCCAGAAGTGGCTGAAGTCGCGGCCAACGTGAAAGGGTTTTGGGTGGGTTAACGGACTTGTGGGTGGAGGGTGGTGATGTATGGTACCTGGTGCTTTTAAAAATGTTTTACATGTTTTAATGTTTTATGCATTTTAAAATGTTGTCTTGCAGCCCGAGGACGTGCTGGTGATAACTAAGGGGGAATGTGGCGCCCCTGACCTGGTCAGGCACCACTGAGTACTGCACCCATGCTGGGAACAGTACAACACAGGTAATCCAGAAGGCTGACCGGGGTGTGGAACACAGGCGCATAGTGATCAGGTCTCACACATGTACCCATGAGAGGACCCCTGGGGATCCCAGGAGGGGGAAAAGCCTTCACCTTCACTGGAATAGTGGAGGGGGCCAAAAGCCTCCATCTCCTCTCAAGGGGTGTGGTAAGAGAGTCTGGTTGCTAGGTGGCGTAGGCAGGCACAAAAGGGAAAAGAGAAGGAGGAGTAAACAGTCTGGGGTCTGCAGCAGAGTGTGGAGGAGTGAGGAGCAGGAAAGTGAAGCTCAGACAGGAGCAGCAGTGAAGGTCCCAGATGTGAGCCGGTTCAGAGCAGAGTCCAGGGAGCTCCGAGGAGAGCTGACCCCTTCCCCTGGGATGCTGTAGTCTGACAGCGTCCGCGCAGTGGCTACCGATGGGGGAGAACGGTCAACTAGGAGTGCTACCCGAAATCCATCTTCAGCTAGAGAGAGAGCAACGGAGTGGGAAGTAAGGAGACTGCTAGAGAGTACCAGGCCCAAACGGGCGGCAGATCCCGAAGCGGAGATAGATCCAGCTTTCTTTTGCTAAACCTGCCGGTGTGGGGCTCTCAAAGCCCACGCCACAACACCACAAAAGCCGCAGCCACGTAGCCACAGTTAGGGCCCATAGGTCACAGGAGGCAAGCAGCTGGAGTGGCCTGGTCCAGGCGACAAGCAAACGGCAAACGAAGGGGAGAGAGGCTGCAGCATCTTCCCTGGGTGACCCCCATAGGGACTCAAAGTCGGGGTTACCCCAAACCACCAAGGGCTAAGGAAGGCGAGTTAGTAGTCACCCTCACAAGTCAGCCTGAAGGACACCTGGTTCCCACTTGGTTCATCCCAGTTACGCCCGGGTCACTCACCCTGCCATCAACTGTGAGTAAAAACCCTGAAAGACATCCTGCCTGTGTTGAGTCATTCTGCGCCTTGTAGTTCTACACATCTACACAGGGCCCTGGGGCTTGCCTCACTCTCAGGAGGCTACTACAACTGGCTGCACTCACCATCAGCCCCAGGCATCCCTTAACCTGCAGTGGCGGTCCCCCACTGACCGCAAATCTGAGAGTGGCGTCACGACAAACTACAAAGAAGGTTTCCCTACCTGTGACCAGACAGATCCAGCTACGTGGAGTCCCTGAAGGTAATGCACCGACACAGCGTTTGCGGGGCTCCACACAAGCGTGAGCTCCTGAGAGCACAGCTCCTTCACATCAAAAAGTGGGGCATGGGGCCCAGACAGCTCCAAGCTCACGGGCCACTTGGACTACTAAAATTTGTGCACGGAGGCAGGCTCCGGACCATCAGGCAGTGCTGCAGGGGACAGAACCCAGACGAGCTCCCCAAGAAGGCAGCGACACCCAGACACTTGGTTTACTACGTTGTCAGTGTCTGCTTTTCTTCTGAGTGAGTACCTGATCACCCCTTGCTCCAGCGAGCCTGCGCTTCCCTGCAACCCATTCCACCATCCACAGTCCTGGGGCCTTCCCAACCCGTGGAGGGAAAATGTCATCTAGCTGCCCCCATTCCATCAACCCCGGTATTCCCATCGCCAGTGGCGGTACGCCCTATTACCGCACACCACGGGTGGCGTCACAAACTATCTAATCCCCTGTAAATAACCCCCCTTTATATTTGAGTTGCCACGAGCCCCTGGGTCCGGAGACCCTCGAGCCACAGCGATCCCGGATCCGAGCGGTTAAACTGCTGCAGGGTCAGCACACTCTATATACAGTACTACACCACACAGGAGAGCTGACAGATTCTCTATATACTACACCACACGGGAGAGCTGACAGATTCTCTATATTCTACACCACACGGGAGAGCTGACAGATTCTCTATATACTAGACCACACAGGAGAGCTTACAGATTCTCTATATACTACACCACACGGGAGAGCTGACAAATCCTCTATATACTACACCACACAGGAGAGCTGACAGATCCTCTATATACTACACCACACAGGAGAGCTGACACATCCTCTATATACTATACCACAAAGGAGAGCTGACAGATACTCTATATAATACACCACACAGGAGAGCTGACAGATCCTCTATATACTACACCACAAAGGAGAGCTGACAGATCCTCTATATACTACACCACACAGGAGAGCTGACAGATCCTCTATATACTACACCACAAAGGGGAGCTGAAAGATCCTCTAATACTACACCACACAGGAGAGCTGACAGATCCTCTATATACTACACCACACAGGAGAGCTGACAGATCCTCTATATACTATACCACAAAGGAGAGCTGACAGATACTCTATATAATACACCACACAGGAGAGCTGACAGATCCTCTATATACTATACCACAAAGGAGAGCTGACAGATTCTCTATATACTACACCACACAGGAGAGCTGATAGATCCTCTATATACTACACCACAAAGGGGAGCTGAAAGATCCTCTAATACTACACCACACAGGAGAGCTGACAGATCCTCTATAACTACACCACACAGGAGACCTAACATATCCTCTATATAATACACCACACAGGAGAGCTGACAGATCCTCTATATACTACACCACACAGGAGAGGTGACAGATTCTCTATATACTATAACAGACAGGAGAACTGACAGATCCTCTATATACTACACCACACAGGAGAGCTGACAGATCCTCTATATACTACACCACACAGGAGAGCTGACACATCCTCTATATACTACACCACACAGGAGAGCTGACAGATCCTCTGTATACTACATCACACAGGAGAGCTGACAGATTCTCTTTATACTACTCCACACAGGAGAGCTGACAGATCCTCTATATACTACACCGCACAGGAGAGCTGACACATCCTCTATATACTACATCACACAGGAGAGCTGACAGATCCTCTATATACTACTCCACACAGGAGAGCTGACACATCTTCTATATACTACACCACACAGGAGAGATGACATATCCTCTATATACTACACCACACAGGAGAGCTGACAGATCCTCTATATACTGCACCACACAGGGGAGCTGACAGATCCTCTATATACTACACCACACAGGAGATCTGACAGATCCTCTATATACTACACCACACAGGAGAGCTGACAGATCCTCTATATACTACACCACAGAGGAGAGCTGACAGATCCTCTATATACTATTATGTGCTGATCTGTGCATTAGATTTTTTTTTCTTGCCTAATTTATACTTTTTAATTGATTTTTTTTTTCCAGGGCACCGTCATTATCCCACTTCTTCATTCTGCACTCCGAGATAAAGCTTACTTTGCAAAACCAGATCAATTTTATCCGGAACACTTTCTAGATACCAAAGGAGATTTCAAAAAGAATGAGGCCTTTGTCCCTTACTCAATAGGTAACATTAATGATTAATATTTTTTCTTTGAAGGGTTTACAGCAAACCTTCAAATAATCATAACTTATTATATTTGGTGTTAATAATTGTCTGTGGTGAAAGTTCTGGTGCTCTTATGTTGAAACTATACTATTACAACTAGAGTTGAGCGATGTTCGAGGTTCGCCAATTTCATGTTCGAGTGATTTTGGGGGGTGCTCGAGATCGAACTCGAACGCGAGCTTTTTGCTAAAAGCTCGACAGCTCGAGTTACGTTCGAGAACGGTTCGATCAGCAAAAACCCTAGCTAGTTACTAGCTGGCTTTTTACTGTAATAGTGTGATTCACTGTGATTCACGCTATTATCAAATGTCAGCGTATAGTGTGCATGGGGGACACGGTTTAGATCTGTGGTGCTGAGTGAATGCCGATCGCCATTTTTTTTTTCCCTAAGCGCGCGTGCAGTGGGGCGGGCCAGGATGTCAGCCAATCACAGACACACACACAGCTAAGTGGATTTTTGCCAGACAAGCAAGGGCATGTGTCATAGGCTGTGAATGTCACATGTCCTAATAAATAATAATAATAATAATAATAATAATAATAATAATAATAATAATAATAATAATAATGTCCTTGCCTTATAAAATACGGCCATATTCCCCTTCACTGCCATTATCTGTTTTCTGCGTGTGGGTGACAGTCACCACTCACGCTGCTGCTGCCGATCCTGCTGTGTGCACTATAGACATAGTGCAAGCTACACAGCGCTGTAGGGATTAGGGACTGCTGGTTATTTCAGCCCTTTTCAGGGCTGATTGCCAGGCGTTCATAGCCATAGCTGCTAGGCAGGTCCGTGCAAACGCTGTGTACAGCTTTAGATAACAGCGTCTGTGTACCTCAGCTCAGGGAATTCCTTGCTGCATTTCACCATTAGGAGGGATAGAAAGTGAGGCTTCCTTTCCTGTCCTGGTACCCGCAGAACCCGGGCACTGTACCCACCTGCCCAGTTTTGCCACGCTATTTTATTTGCCCAAAGTGCTGACACTTTTTCTGCCATCCTAAAAGTGTCTGGAATACTAAGTTAGTGTTCTGTTACTGCCCACTGACCCACAGAGCCTGGGCACTCTACCCACCTGCCAATTTTTGCCACGCTATTTTATTTGTCCAAAGAGCTGACACTTAATCACTTATCAATAAAGCTAGAACATCTCTGCAATCTACATCACCTCTCCATTTTTGCTACCAAATTTTAAGTGTCCAGTCTTGTCGCTAACAAAATGAGTGGCAAAAGGACAGATGCGGGTGGAAAGGGGAACAGGCGTGTTGGAAAAGGAAAAAAAAGTTTGTGTCCATGGGGAAAGTGGGAAAGCTACATTAACATCTGCTGAAGATAGTCAATCTTCCAGCAAAAGTAAGATGTCTACTACTTTCCGTGCACAATCTGATGTGCTCCCTTTTTTACGGAACCGAACAACTGTAACAAAGGTAGATGATGCACAAAAAAAGGACATGCTTGAATGGATCTCAAGTGCTCCAACAAGTGGCCTCTCCTCCATCTCAACTTCAACATCCTAAAAACAACAGTCCTCTGAGTTGTCATCCCAATCGCACTTGCTTTCTCCCAGCTCTCAAGTCTCCACCCGCCCTGCAGAGTATGGTGTAACAGAGATGGCTAAGTCTGCAGAGCTGTTCAGTCACACTATACCCTGGGAATCAAAGGTCTGCTCCCAAGCTACAGTGAGTACAGACCAGGAAATGGTCTGCAGTGATGCCCAGAACCTTCGTGCGTCAGATTCAGGCCCTGATGACCAGGTTTCTGAGCATAATGAAGACCCTCATTCTCAAACTGTAACACCTGTTGGTGGAGACAATGAGGAACATACTGATGACGAAGAGACGCAGATACCAGATTGGGATGACAACTTAACTATTCAGTCAGGGCAGGAAGAGGTTAGGTCTGAGGGCGAGGGGAGTGCAAACACAACACTTGATGATGAAGTTCTAGATCCCACTTACTGTCAACCCACAGTCAGGCACTCGAGGAGGTCACCAGAGGCGGTGGAGGAGGATGCAACTGACGACGAAGTAACCTTGCGCCTTCCTGGACAGAGTCGGAGTACTGGAAGCACGTCAACAAGTGCATCCTCAGCCACCACTCTGCCTCTGAGCACAAGTCAGGGTGGCTCTGCAGGTTGCATGGCCTCTAAGGTGGGCTTTGCACATTACGACATCGCAAGCCGATGCTGCGATGTCGAGTGCGATAGTCCCCGCCCCCGTCGCAGGTATGATATCTAGTGATAGCTGGCGTAGCGAACATTATCGCTACGCCAGCTTCACATGCACTCACCTGCCCTGCGACCGTCGCTCTGGCCGGCAACCCGCCTCCTTCCTAAGGAGGCGGGTCGTGCGGCGTCATAGCGACGTCACACGACAGGCGGCCAATAGCGGTGGAGGGGTGGAGATGAGCAGGATGTAAATATCCCGCCCACCTCCTTCCTTCCGCATAGCCGTCGTGAGCCGCAGGAGGCAGGTAGGAGATGTTCCTTGCTCCTGCGGCTTCACACACAGCGATGTGTGCTGCCGCAGGATCGAGGAACTACATCGTACCTGTCGCGGCACCGGCATTATGAAAATGTCGGAGAATACACCGATGATACGATAACGACGCTTTTGCGCTCGTTCATCGTATCATCTAGGATTTACACACTACGATGTCGAAAGTGACGCTGGATGTGCGTCACTTTCGATTTGACCCCACCGACATCGCACGTGCGATGTTGCAACGTGCAAAGCTGCCCTAAGCCTTGCCTAGCCTGGTCCTTTTTTGACCTTGCAAAGGATCTCCCAAATCATGTGATCTGTAAAATTTGTCGGCAATCTATAAGTAGAGGCCAAAACCTCACCAGTTTGACAACTTCTTCCATGAATCGTCACATGAAAAAAAAGCATAAGTCCCAGTGGGAAGCTCACTGTGCTGCAATGTGGCCTAGCGGAGCGGGCCAACCACCGCCTGCCCCTTCAAGTGCATCCGCGCGCTCTTCATCTTCTATGACTGTGGGGACAGCAGTCACACATGCTTTCCCACGCAGACCTTCCACGACTTTAACCGCAACAGGCAGTTTGCTTGTCAGGTCGTCAGTTGGTTTGGAAGGGGGAACAAGTGCTGGTGTAGAGCTCTCTCAGACATCGAGAGCACCAACTTTGGATGAAGGCAACATCAAGTCTCCACTTGCACTTTCCTCACAGACCTGCAGTTTTCCAGGGACACCCTATTCACCACCGTCTCCACACAGCAGCCAGATCTCTGTCCCTCAGATGTGGACAAATAAAAGACCATTTCCTCCGAGCCATGACAAAGCTAAGAGGTTGACTTTCACCCTCTGTAAGCTCTTGGCTACCGAAATGCTGCCTGGTGGACACAGAGGATTTTCGAGACCTTATGTCCGTTGCAGTGCCCCAGTACCAGATGCCCAGTCGCCACTACTTCTCCAAGAAAGGTGTGCCTGCGCTACACCATCATGTCGCACACAACATCACTGCTTCCTTGAGAAACTCTGTGTGTGAATGGGTACATTTCACCACCGATACTTGGACCAGTAAGAATGGACAGGGGTGTTACATGTCGCCTACTGGGCACTGGGTAACTATGGTGAGAGATGGAGGAGGGTCTGCTGAACAAGTCTTGCCATCCCCAAGACGTGTGCATCAATCCTCTGTATGTCGAAGTTGCTCCACTGCTTCTGCCTCCTCAACCTCGTCTGGGTCCTGCACCTCCGCCCCAAGCCTGCCTGGTCAGGCCACCCGCTTTGTAACTGCGCAGAAGGAATCCCGCACACCTCCTTACTATGCTGGCAGCAGAGCCCAACGACATCAGGCGGTCTTTACCTTGAAATGTCTTGGAAATAAGAGTCACACAGCGGAGGAGTTGTGGTCATCTCTTGGGAGTGAGATTTGTAAATGGTTGTCTCCACTCCGTGTGCGACAATGCTGCAAACCTAGGTGCGGCCCTATGCCGGGGCAAGGCTCAACACGTGCCTTGTATGGCTCACGTGTTGAACCTTGTTGTCCAGCAATTTTTAACCCACTATCCCGGCCTAGATGGGCTTCTGCAAAGGGCACGGTCACTCTCTGCTCACTTCCGCCGTTCAACCGCTGCAGCTGACCGACTAGAAGTCTTTCTGCCTGCCGGTTCATTGCCTGAAATGCGATGTGTCGACACGCTGGAATTCGACTCTCCACATGTTACAGCGACTGTAGCAGCACCGCCGAGCCCTGGTGCAATACGTTACGACGTATAGCCTGGGCCAACGAGATGCAGAGGTGGGGCAGATCATGCTGCTGGAGTTCTGTCAGATCAGGGACCTATGCACCCTTCTGCACAGTTTCAACATGGCGACGAATATGTTTAGCGCTGACAATGCCATTATCAGCATGACAATTCTAGTCATTTACATGCTGGAGCACACGCTAAACACTATTCGGAGTCAGGGGGTGGGACAAGAGGAAGGGGAGGAAGTACAGGAGGATTCATATGCGCAAGAGATACCAACATCTACAAGGTCCAGACGTTCATCATCACCAAGGCGGCAGGCATGGGACGGTGGGGGATAGGGATTAACAAGGGCACATGGTAGCAGGCAAAATGTTGAGGAAGGTGCAGGAGCCCAGGAAGAAATGGAGGACAAACTCTCGATGGACATGGAAGACTCAACAGATAAGGGAGACCTTGGTCAAATTTCGGTTGAACGAGGTTGCGGGGAGATGTCAGAGGAAGAAAGAACGGTTATCACCTCGCCGCCACAAACACAGCGAGGACTTGGTCCGCATAGATGCGCAAGACACATGAGTGCCTTCTTGCTGCACTACCTACAACATGACCCTCGGATTGTCAAAATTAGAAGTAATGATGACTACTGGGTTGCCACACTATTAGATACCCGGTGCAAGTACAAATTTTGTGAAATAATTCCAGCCATAGAAAGGGACGCACGTATTCAGGACTATCAGCAGAAGCTTTTACTCAATCTTAGCTCGGCTTTTCCACCAAACAACTGTGCAGGTGCAGGGAGTGAATCTCCCAGTTGTAACTTGACAAACATGGGACTGTCTCATCATCAACGGTCAAACCGTACCAGCAGCACCGTTTCTGGTGCTGGTAACAGCAATTTTATTGAATCGTTTCATAATTTTTTTAGACCATCCTTTGCAAGGCCACCAGAGACAACAAGTATGACACATAGTCAACGGCTGGAGAGGATGATACAGGAGTATCTCCAAATGAACATCAATGCCATGACTTTGCAACTGGAGCCTTGCTCATTTTGGGCTTCAAATCTTGAAAAATGGCCTGAGCTCTCCACTTACGCCTTGGAGATCTTGTCATGTTCCGCTGCCAGCGTTGTCTCTGAATGTGTCTTCAGTGCTGCTGGGTGTGTGCTGACAGATAAGTGCACGCGTCTGTCCAGTCATGGATCCGCAAGGACTTTTCTACCCCTGTGTCATCCTGGTGAGAGTAAAGGCTTGTGGATTTGGAATGTGCTTGATGCAAATGTACCTGTCAAGTTTGCAAGTGGGACACAAGTGATGAGTGTGAGTGTCTGTGGGGCCCAATTTTTGGAAAAAAGGGGAGACCCTGCTTGGAGTCCCCTTGCTGTGTTTTTAAAAATGATTCAAGATGAACAAGTCATGGTTCAGCAAAGACTTTGCTATCTACCCCGGTGTCATCCTGGGGACAGTTAAGGCTGGCGTATTTTTAAATGTGCTTGATGCTAATCAACATGTCAAGTTTGCAACTGGGGCACAAGTGACGCCACTGAAGTGTCTGTGGGGCCCAATTTTTGGAAAAAAGGGAGACTGCTTGGAGTTCGCTTGCTGTGTTTTACATGATTTTAGAAGGGCATGACATGCCTATATCTGTGTCTCCTCTTTTTCCTCGTCAAGCTGTTTTGTTTTCGCATAAGTATTTGTCCTTGTCACTTTCCCATGTGTTTGTGTTGTCTTGGGAGTTGTTTGTCACCTTTTGGACACCTTTGAAAGTGTTTTCTAGGTGTTTTTATGTGTTTGTGATTGCCTCCCATTGTTTTCAATGGGTTTCGAGAGGTTCGTCGAACGGCTCGCCGAACCGAACTCTAACGCGGCCTCCGTTCGACGAACCGAGCCGAACTCGAGCCTCTAGAGGTTCGCTCATCTCTAGTTACAACAAATATATTCCACAAGTGGAGTTTCTTTTTAAGATCCAATTTTACAATTTGTACCAAATTAAAACATTTTGCATTAGTTTCCTTTGTTTATAAGGAGAACATGTTGTTTACCAAATTGAAATATTAAATTTTAATATTATTTATATACTACACTTTTATCAGTAAGTGTAAAATTATTTTTCTATATTTTTATTTAGTAAGATACTCCTTAAGTTGGAGGTCTAAATGTCAATGGCAGTTTTTATATGATTTGAAGAATATGGCTGATGCACTTTTATTCGGACATCTGTGGGTGTTGCACTATTATTTGGGGCAGGGCAGATATTACAAATTTCTTGGCCCTATAAAGTCAAGCACTCTGGGTCCCTTCCCTCATTTTGCATGCTTAGAGTACACATATATTAAGCACATACATTACACAAAGCATTTATACATTAGCACAAACTGTTTAGATTTCAGACACGTACTGCACACATAAACTATATATGATTAATCTGTATAGATTTTTTAACCCCTTAACCACTGCGGGCAGTAAAGTTACGTCCTAGCAGTCGCAGTGTTAATCTTTCCCTGTGGCAGCAGGGGAAGATTGGCGCACATCTCAGCTGATTTGTACAACTGACGTGTGCCTGCTAGGCACGAGTGGATTCGCTATCCGCCCGTGCCCTTTAACCCCTTAAATGGCGCTGTTAATATGTGACATTGTTATAGTGCAATCGCTAAAATGTTACTCACTGCCCGATACTGGAAGTCACGTGACTAGGGATGATCGAATAACTCAAATATTCGGCTTCGCGAATATTTTACGAATAGGTCGCCGCTATTCGACTCTTCGCGAATATTCGATGCGTAATGTAAGTCTATAGGAAACCCAAATAAGAACAATTTGGAACTATTTGGGCTTCCGATAGACTTACATTGCACATCGAATATTCGCATAGCGGCGACCTATTCGTCGGATATTCGCGAAGCCGAATATTTCAGGTATTCGATCATCCTTGCACGTGACGTGATCATGTAGATTCGGTGGTGGTCATGATAGGAATCTGGCGCCCTGGACAAGCCAGGACGTCACAGGTACTGCAACAACACACCCCACACCCCGGCTAGGCACATCTAGGTCAAACAAAAATCCTTGTTGCCTCCCTCCAGGGGCTGATGTCCTCACCAGGGGGTGAAGCCAGGCGGTTGGCCCCACCCAACGAGGAGTACACAGTCCTGGAGGCGGGAAAAGGAAGCAGTTGAAGTGGAGAGTGTAGTGGAGTGAAGAAGTGAAGTGGTAGCGGAGCAGACTGACCGTGTCCGGGTGCGTGGACCGGGCACATACAGCAAGGTTGGCAGACGGTGGTGACCGTCTGCAGGAGAGGCTGATTGACGTGAACCGTAAGGACCGGGGACGGGTGGTGGCCCGCTGGTACCGGATCGGGGAGCGAAGAGAAGCCAGCACCATTCGGCAGGGCCTACGGACCCCGACCAGGCTAGGAGTCGCCGTAAAACCGGTCAAATCCATTAGCGAAGGGAACCTCCGGGGTTTCCCAGCAGTCAAGACCCGATTGAAGGCAACAGCTCAAACCGTAAAGGGAAACACAGTTACCGCCAAGGCTACAGTTCCCAGGGCCAGAGCCTGAGGGCAAAAGGAGCTCCCTCAGCATCCATCCAAGCTGGGGAGCGGGTTACCGGTGGGAAGCCACCAGAACCGAGAACATAACACAGGTGCAGGGAAAGGCAGTCACCACCAACCTACCAGGAGAAGAACAACCGCAGCCGTCTGTGGGACCCGTCCATCCAGCCATTTGTTTTAACGGAGACTTTGCATTCATCATTGGCTGAGTGAGTACCACTGTGCCGTGCGGCACCGTGCTGCCCCCGCGACCCTGCACCTCACCAGGCCCCGTAACCCGCCTGCCATCCCTCCCTCACCGGGCCCCGGGACAACCAACCCCCCTACCCACGGAGGGGAAGAACAACAACTAAGCTGCTCCCTGTCATCGCTCCCGGGATCCCCGTCCAGAGCGGCGGTGGTGTCACAACCTCACCACAACCGAGGGTGGCGTCACGGACAATAAATCCCCAAAACCATTCCCCTTTTCACTCACGGGCGAGGAGCGCCGCTCGAGTCCCCGGATCCGGCCCACTGCTCGAGCCACCAAGCAGCAAGCGAAGCAGCCCCGAGCCAGACTCGAGCGTGGTGAGCGCAGCGTCCCCTCCCCGCCCGAGACAACTTGGCATCATGAACAGGATCTTACCGCTCTGCCGTCTGGTAGAGGTGCGCCTTGTGACCGCCGGAGGTGTCCAGCCGAAAATTTTGAGAAGCCGCCATCTTGGGCGCGAAAAATCCCCGCTCGAGCATCTTCCTGAGCAGTGGAGGCGCGAAAACCGAAACCCCGCCCCTGTAGAGGAGGAGCCGGAAAAAGACTAAGGGGGACGGAAACAAGATGTCTGCTCCCGACGGAGCCGCTGGAAGAGCGGCGGTCGCAGCCGCAGTGGCACCCGTGGATGGGAATGGGCCTGCCCAGGTCCCGGCCGCACTGGCGGGGGGCGCCGTGGCCCCAGCTCTCGCTTAGGTGATGCCGTTCTCCTTGCCCTATGTGCCCGGAGCTACCTGGCTGCCGGAGTACGATGGGAAACCTGACGCGTTGCAGGTCTTCCGGAAGAAGCTTAGCCCGCTACTAGAACTGTACCCCCTAACTGATAAGCAACGTGCAGCGGTAGTGCTTGGGCAGCTAACCGGCGCGGCTGAGCAGGAGGCGGAGACCTGGGCCGAGGGGGACCGGTCCTCTGTAGCCACCATCTTTGAGAAGCTACAGACTGCCTTTGAGACTCGTACCGAAGCCGAGCTGCGGATGCAGTTTTATCAATGTCGGCAACGGCCAACGGATAGCATTCGGGATTACGCCTTACTTCTGCAAACCGCCCTCCGCACACTGAAGTGGGTAGACACCATCAACGATGCGGACAGCAACAAAATGTTAGTGGAGCAGTTTGTACAGGGGATGAGGTCCTCGGAGGACCGCAAACAACTCCGGCTGTGGGCCCTATAACACCCTGATGTGGACTTTGCCGTGTTAAAGTAATGGGCCATTAAAGCTCTGCAGCCCCCAGCATCGGAAGTCCCTGAGGCCGCCCCATGTCCAGCTGAGACGGCTCCCGTCATGGTGGCCCCTGCCCTCCCAACGCCTCCGGTACCTGCAGCCCCAAGCGGAATGATGGAGGAACTGGCTGCCCAAGTCCGCCGCATGGATGGGGACCTCGCCAAGATCCTCGCCGCACTCCAGCCTCCGACCAGGTCCCAGCCCCCGGGGAAGATGCAGCTCGCCGACAGCCCCGAGGACGTCCCCTGGATGCAGCGGAGAAGGGCCAATGACTCACGGTATGGACCTCCAATTTGTTACAGGTGCAGCAAGCCCGGCCACTACTCCCGACGGTGTCCGTTAAACGAGCAACCCCTTGGGCCACGGGCCAATCCTCAGGAGTAGAACCCAGTGTCTTCCCCGACTGGCGGGACCGGTACATCGGAGCCCGGCCCATCATCCCCCTGGCAGTGGACGGCATCCCGCTGATGGCTCTCCTGGACACTGGATCTCAGGTAACCACAATACTATACACACTGTATCAACGGTATTGGGGAAAGGACGAACTAGCCCCCCCCAGATAGCAGTATGACACTGATTGCCACTGATGGACTACCATTGACCCAAGTAGGGTACATCAAGTGGCTATGACTGTGGGACGAGCTGAGCTGCAACACCAGGGTTTGATTGTGATAATGAATGAACCCAGTGATCATAACTCGAAGGTAGTGCTAGGGACTAATGTGATGGAGCACTGTATGAGTGATGTGCTGACCCTACTGCAGCAGCTGGCCGCCACAGCGGCGGGGAGCCGACAGAGAGCTGTGCAGCGTGAGATCCGGGCCCTGATGTATCGCCAGCATGTGAACTCGACAGGAGGAGAAATTGGAGGAGTGAGAGTGATGGATGCGGCCCCTTTGATTGTGCCTCCCAGGAGTGAGATGATGATTTGGTGTAGGGCAGCGGTAGGGCCCCAAGAGCGAGACTAACCTGCCATCATAGAGCCCATGCCCTCTGAACACTGGCCCACAGTAATGGCCGCCCGAGGGGTGGTAGACGTCAAGAAAGGGAGAGTGCCCGTACGGGTGTTGAACTGTGGGGAGGAAGAGGTTAGGCTTCCCCGGTACGCTACCCTGTCAAGTTGCTCACTCTAGATCCACACACCATCCATGAGGCCGTTCCCCCGATCTCTCCGCCCCCCCGCCAGTTCTCACCCATCCCTGGGGGAGTTAGACGAGTGGTGTCGGGAGCTACACATCGGCACTGATGATACCCCCACACATCACAAGGAAGGGGTATACCGGGTGGTATAATTTTCTTTCTCCTCCCCCTTTTCCTTTATATCTCCATTTGGTTGTTCATTCAATATGGATTGAGATTAAGAGCATGTAGCTCGAAACGCGTACCCTGTCATCCTATCTCATCTTTATGGGGATTTTTTATACCTTGTGGATATGATCCATTTCCATTTTACCATGAATATTGAATAAAAAAGCAAGTTTTAATATATTTTCTGGACACGAGTGCTGGATTTTTTTCTTTTTCCTGGAGTTTCTTGGCCGGGCCGGCTTCACCGTGCACCTGTCCTTCATTGGAGTCTCCATGTGATCTGGGTGAGCTGATTTTGTTTTTCTTGTTTCACTGTTGTCATGGCCTTCGTGCTCCCCTGATTCAATGAATATACATACAATATAAAATTGTGTGTCTGGATTATCTCGACAGACTTTATTAAATATGGAGACCCCTAATCCTGATATTTCCACAAATGCTGATGATTTTTTCAATGTTAATTGTCAGACAAGACTGAACAGAGCAGCAAACATCTTTTCACATAAAACTGGGGATATAACCTCACAAGATCAAAGTGATCTAAATACTTTAATGCATCAATTGGAAAAATACATGACATCTCGGTTGAAAACGTGGTGGGATTTTAAAACCTTATCTGCCTATTCAGACCAGAAAATGATCCCTAGAGGGCTGAGGATAAAAAAACGCCCCACCACTGAGTTCGATGCTGGTTTTCTGAAGGAATGGGACGCTGTCCTCTCTGAATGCTCCCTCAAACTCATTAAGCTGATTACAGAGAGAGAACTTTTGAAATTAAATGAGACGGAACTAAAAGTCAAGGAGATTGAGACTGAATTAAAAACCTTTTCTAATAATTCACAATTTGCTATCCTCAAGGAAAGAATCAGCAATAATTTATCAAAATTGGAGGATTCTATCACTCTCATGAAAGAAAAAAAGTTTAAAAGAGATGTTTTTGATTATGAGAACGATCAGGTGTACGATTGGTCTCAGATCCGGAGACAATATAGACAAACACCTAGATCAATTATTAGGAAAAGAGTGAGTTTTTCTTCTACGGAAATGGATTCCTCTGAAAATAATATTGATACCACTGATTCTGAGGGACCATCTGTATTGGACACACGGACTGCCCAGATGAATGTGTCAAAAAACGCACAAGAAAAATTTTCAAAAAAAACAAAAAAGAAAAACAATATTACAGACGGGCCGGACGGAAACACCGCAATAGAAAAGGACTTTTTCTTTCACCGAACTCGGAGGGGAATTTTTTAGGGGGTCTTAATGACCTCACGGTATTGAATATGTCAGCCAATATCTTAAGTGATGATCAAATAAGTGTTTTGCAAAGAGGTTTGAATTTCGTTCCGACTACGAGATTCAATGTTTTTGAAACCCTCATGGACATTAACAAATTCATTAGACGTTTAACCATTAAAAAACATTTTTTCTGTAATGATAATGAATCTGCATGTTCTGACGAAACTAATTTACCTTGTAAATTTTTTCCTTCTACTTTTTCTGAGCAAATGTCTCTAGCTATATTATGTGACCTTTCTGATTCAAACATAGAATCTCAAAACCGCTGTGATACACAGTTTTCCAACAGAGTCCCTAATCCAGACTACTATCCCACACAATCTTAAACTACTAGTATGGAGGATTTCCAAAATGTTATAGAATCAGAATTAATTAAACTGAGAAAAAACAAAAAAAACATTAAATATAATTTGAGTATACACGAACAGACCGCCTTGTCTCAGTTACAGGATAACAATGATGTTGTTATTAAAAGATCTGATAAAGGCGGATCTGTTGTAGTTCTGGATGTTGGACTCTATGAAATGGAATTAAATAAAATGCTTAGAGAGAATTCCATCTATAAAAAAATCTCCATTAATCCTACTGATGAGGTTAAAAAGTGTCTATCTAGAATTCTGGAGGAGGGTGTGCAACTTGGTGTAATTTCGGCAAGGCAGAGTGAATATTTAAATCCACCTTCATCTATTATTCCGTTGTTTCATGCTCTGCCGAAAACGCACAAAAACCGCTTTCCTCCAGAATTCAGACCTATTATATCAGGGATTGGCTCTGTAACGGAGCATTTATCGGAGTGGTTGGATATACGTTTGCAATCATTGGCCCAAACCTCCCCAAGTTATGTGAGAGACACCAAACATATCCTAAGCATTTTTTCTAAATTTACATGGAAAAAAGAATACAGCTGGTTAACTTGCGTTATTACCAGTCTGTACACATCCATACCTCATGAACTAGCCCTTATAGCCTTGAAACATCACATGTCTGGATATAGTGGCTACCCATCTGATCTCCAGAATTTCATTTTGGATGTAACTTGGTTTTTACTAAAAAATATTTTTTTTACCTTTATGGGTAGCTACTATGTCCAGACCCAAGGCTGCGCTATGGGTGCGAAATTTTCCCCCTCCCTAGCAAATATTTTTTTGTCCTGGTGGGAGGAGGGGAATATTTTTTCTGTGGATAACCCCTTTTCACACAATATTGCAATATTTCTCCGTTATATTGATGACGTGATTATTGTGTGGAAAGGGGAAGAAGAGGAGATTGTGGATTTCATGGCATATTTAAATAACAACCCATACAATCTTGGATTTACATATGAACATCACAAGGAACAAATCACATTCTTGGATGTTATTTTTTCATCTAAACCTGAGGATGAGGCTGTAACTTGTAATTTGTTCAGAAAGCCGACGGCAGGGAATTCCCTGCTTCACGCTAACAGCTGTCATCCGAAACATGTATTGGATAACATTCCCACAGGAGAGTTCATACGGGCGAGGAGATGTTGCTCATCAGAGGAAGCATATGAGAAGGAATGTAGAATCATTAGGGAAAGGTTTCTTTGTCGGGGTTTCTCTGATGCGACTATCTCTAAAGCTAAAATACGTGCAGATTCTAAGACCAGAGATCAGTATCTATTGGACAAGCATATGAGCCACACACACAAACAGTCATTAACTGTATTTTCCACCAAATACAGCACTGATTTTTATTCTATTGTTAACATCATAAAAAAATATCTTCCTATACTCAGTACGGATGATACCGTCAAAAGTATACTTGAGGAGGGAGTGAAGTTTGTCTCCAAACGCAACAACACTATTGCCTCTACTATATCTCCAAGTGATCATACAAATCGCATCAAGAATAATTCACATAACTGGCTTTCTGTTACGGGCTCATATAGGTGTGGACAGAAGATATGCGGCTTATGCAAATACATGCCTAATACGAAAAAAATTGTGTCTAGTGTAACAAAAAAAGAATACAATATTAATTCCTTTATTAACTGTAGTACAACTCATGTTGTTTATCTTATCACATGCGATGCATGTAACATTCAATACATTGGAAGCACTGGCCGTAGCCTTAGAAAGAGGATTTCAGAACACCTATATGACGCCTGTAACAGAAGTAGTAGAAGCCCTTTGGGTGCTTCACAACACTTTATTTCTGTTCACGGTGGCTGCACGAATAGCTGCCGTGTGAATGCTATTGAAAAAATTGTGTTGCCATATAGAGGGGGTGATATTACAAAAATTATGCGTAGGAAAGAGGCGAAGTGGATTTTCTTGATGGAGACTAGAGCCCCCCAGGGTATGAATTTGCGAGATGAACTGAGAAACATATATTAATGTGTTAAAATATAATATATCCATGTATTTTTTTTTTTTTTTTATTTTGTTGATAAAATGATATATGGTTAATTTGATTGTCTTGATGTCTGTTCCCTCCCCCCCCCCCCTTTTTATACAGAGGGTTATATAATGCTGATAAAAAATCTGAAATATATGCAAAGGATATACTTGTACATTTATTGATACTTGTTATTTTGTATTGCATATTCCTGCTTTAATCCCCTTTTCTTATATATATGTGGTTCTGCTGCTCATGCAAGGTGCATAGCTATTCTGCTCTGATTCTTTCTGCTGCTATTTGTCTAAGTCTGACTTTTTCTATCTATGGTGTCATATCCGTTTTAATTTTCTTTCTCCTCCCCCTTTTCCTTTATATCTCCATTTGGTTGTTCATTCAATATGGATTGAGATTAAGAGCATGTAGCTCGAAACACGTACCGTGTCATCCTATCTCATCTTTATGGGGATTTTTTATACCTTGTGGATATGATCCATTTCCATTTTACCATGAATATTGAATAAAAAAGCAAGTTTTAATATATTTTCTGGACACGAGTGCTGGATTTTTTTCTTTTTCCTGGAGTTTCTTGGCCGGGCCAGCTTCACCGTGCACCTGTCCTTCATTGGAGTCTCCATGTGATCTGGGTGAGCTGATTTTGTTTTTCTTGTTTCACGGGTGGTACAGGAGTATGAGCGATTTTTTAGCAAACATCCTCTAGATTTTGGGCAGATTAAAGGGGTCCAAGACCACATCCCTACCGGTTAACACCCCCCTATTAAAGAGAGATACAGGCCTATTGCCCCCGCACACTACCAATGCGCCAAAGACATGTTGAGGAACATGAAGGAGGCGGGGGTTATTAGGGACAGCTGTAGTCCCTGGGCCACTCCGTTGGTGCTGGTTAAGAAGAAGGATCGCACGATGCGGATGTGTGTGGATTACCAGAAGATTAACCAGATAACGCATAAGGATGCTTACCCTCTGCCTCGTATTGCAGAGTCCCTGGCCACGCTGAGAACCGCTAACTACTTCTCCACTCTTGACCTCACCAGTGGGTACTGGCAGGTGGCCGTGGCGCCTGAAGACCGAGAGAAGACTGCCTTCACCACTCCTATGGGACTCTGTGAGTTCAACAGCATGCCGTTCGGGCTGTGCAATGCCCCCGGAACCATCCAACGGCTGATGGAATGCTGTCTGGGGCACTTAAATTTCTAGACCGTCTTGCTGTACTTGGATGATGTGATTGTGTACTCACAGACATATGAAGCCCACCTGGAGCACCTAGCCAAGGTGTTCGCGTCCCTTGCTAAGTATGGGATGAAGTTGAAACCCTCAAAGTGTCATCTGCTGAAGCCCAAAGTGCAGTACCTTGGACATGTGGTGGGTGCAGAAGGTGTCGCCCCCGACCCCGAGAAGATCACTGCCATCCAAGACTGGCCGAGACCGACCACAGTGAGGGAAGTGAGGCAGCTCCTGGGCCTGGTGGGATACTACTGTCGCTTCATTAAGGGGTACACGAAGATGGCTGCCCCCATGCAAGACCTCCTCGTGGGACAGACCAAGGGTGGTAGACCCCTAGGAGCCCCATTGGTGTGGGAAGAAAAGCATGAAGAATCCTTCCGCCAGCTGAGAGCGGCTTTGACCGGGGAATAAATCCTAGCGTACCCCGAATACAGCTGCCCATTCATCCTCTATACCGATGCCAGCAATGTGGGCTTGGGGGCTGTTCTATCCCAGGTCCAAGACGGAAGGGAGAAGGTGATTGCTTATGCTAGCCGAAAACTCCGACCGACAGAGAGGAATCCTGAGAACTACAGCTCCTTCAAGCTTGAGCTCTTAGCACTGGTGTGGGCTATCACCGAGCGGTTCCGCTATTACCTGGCCGCAGCCAAGTTCATCGCTTACACGGACAATAATCTGCTGACCCATCTAGATACCGCCAAGCTGGGCGCGTTGGAGCAGCGGTGGGTGGCCAGGTTAGCCAACTACGATTTCACCATCAAGTACCGGGCCGGCCGTACCAACGTTAATGCCGATGCACTCTCCCGGATGCCCCACCTGTCAGAAGAGGGACCAGAGGATGACGACCTCGAAGAGATCGAGTTGCCTGCTTTTCACCGGCCGCTAATTGAGAAGGTGCATGTCCATCAACAACGGGTGAACCTAGACCCGCTGCCCAGTCAGGAGTGGCAAGAAATACAAAAAAACAGTTTGCACTCTGATAATGCTAAAGTATGGAAACCATGAATATGTGAACATGGACCTGCATTACTGCTAAGGAAAATCTGAGAAAAATGAGATATTTAGCATATATAAATGGCCATTTGTATATCTGCCCAGTTGCCCCTTCACGGCATATCTCGTAACTGGGTCCCTGACGCTATGCTGAAGCCTCTCTCTAGGTTAAAAACCTCCTGTGTATGGGCAAGTAGGAACCTGCTATATAGGATAAGATTACCTGTGGCAACTGGGGGAAGGGTGCACGGTCAGAAGGTATAACCCTCTTCATATAGACAAAAAAGACTGACTGCACTCCTCAACCCTCAACCTGACGTGTGAACAGGTGCATAACTGAACATGACATAAAATACAAAAAAACAGTTTGCACTCTGATAATGCTAAAGTACGGAAACCATGAATATGTGAACATGGACCTGCATTACTGCTAAGGAAAATCTGAGAAAAATGAGATATTTAGCATATATAAATGGCCATTTGTATATCTGCCCAGTTGCCCCTTCACGGCATATCTCGTAACTGGGTCCCTGACGCTATGCTGAAGCCTCTCTCTAGGTTAAAAACCTCCTGTGTATGGGCAAGTAGGAACCTGCTATATAGGATAAGATTACCTGTGGCAACTGGGGGAAGGGTGCACGGTCAGAAGGTATGACCCTCTTCATATAGACAAAAAAGACTAGCATCAGGGACCCAGTTACGAGATATGCCGTGAAGGGGCAACTGGGCAGATATACAAATGGCCATTTATATATGCTAAATATCTCATTTTTCTCAGATTTTCCTTAGCAGTAATGCAGGTCCATGTTCACATATTCATGGTTTCCATACTTTAGCATTATCAGAGTGCAAACTGTTTTTTTGTATTTTATGTCATGTTCAGTTATGCACCTGTTCACTCGTCAGGTTGAGGAGTGCAGTCAGTCTTTTTTGTCTATATGAGGAGTGGCAAGAAGCTCAGGAACAGGCACCTGCTGTCCGCCTGGTCAAGACCCTAGTGGAACAGGGTTCTGCTGGGATAGACCCTGCCGCCCCTGCCGAAGCCCAATGTCTGTGGCGAGAACGGACCTGGCTGTACCTACACCAGGGGAAGTTGTATCGTGAGCTGATTAACCCGAAGACCCACGAGAAGGTTCATCAGCTAGTGATTCCCAAGGCTAACGTGCCCACCGTCTTGCAAACATACCATGATGGTGCTGGGCACTTCGGGTGGAAGAAGCTGGAGATGTTGTTGAGAGAGCAGTTCTATTGGAGTGGAATGCGGGAATCCGTGGAGGCCTGGTGCCGAGAATGTGGCCCCTGCGCATTGAGAAGGAAGGACGAGGCCAGCCAGAAGGCACCCCTACACCCGATCATCACGCATCAACCGCTGGAGCTGGTTGCCCTCGACCATGTAAAGCTCACCCCCAGCCGAAGTGGGTACACCTACGCTTTGACTATTGTAGACCACTATTCAAGGTTCATGGTGGTTGTCCCAGTTAAGGACCTAACCGGTCGTACCGCCGCTAGAGCATTCCAGGCTTATTTCTGTCGACCGCATGGGTACCCCGAGAGGGTGCTTACCGACCAGGGTCCGGCCTTTGAAGCGGAGGTATTCCAAGAATTCTGCCAGTTGTACGGCTGCAAGAAAATTCGGACCACGCCTTACCACGCCCAAACCAATGGCATGTGTGAAAAGATGACCCACTTGGTCCTGGGCCTCCTCAAGACGTTACCGCTGGAATATCAGAACCTGTGGCCGGAGAAGTTATCTGACCTAGTCGATATGTATAACAACATCCCTTCCAGCTCTACGAAATGCACTCCAGCATACCTGATGTGGGCTCGCCCCGGCCGACTACCAGTGGATCTAGAAATGGGGTTGGAAGCCCCTGAAGCACTCCCTTCGACAGCTGAATGGGACACTCGGCGGAGAGCACAGTACCGACAGGTCCAGGAATATGTTGAAAAGAACTTGTGCCGGAGTCGGGAACAGCAGGAGCAGTGCTTCAACAAGAAGGCGCCTGCCGGTCCCTTCCAGCCTGGGGATTTAGTGCTGAAGCGAAAAAGAAGGACCCATAAGCTGGATGATCAATGGGAAAAGACCCCGTATGTAGTACAGCCCACTGGATGGGAGAATGGGAAGGCCTACCAGATCAGCCGTGACGAGGGGAGGACTCTGGCCACGGCTTCCCGGGACCATCTAAAGAAATGCCCACCACCATTGAGGGTAGCTGCTGAAGCTCCAGTTCCCAGACCGGCGGAGAAAGAAAAAGAGGTAATCCATACCATGATGGGTGATTTCCCGGCAGACTGGCCTATGCAGAACGGCGCGGTGATTCTTCCAGTGATACTGTTCCCACAACCTGTGGATGAGGAAGTGATGGAAGTGACTGACCATGAGCCAGTGCCCAGGGATGTACCTGTACCCAGCTCCCCTACGCCTCTGCCTGCCCCACACGATAGCAGGGAGGAGGAACTAGTTGTTCCCTCTGCCCCACTGCCTGCCATCACTGACACTGGGCCCCGAAGGTCCACCCGTCCCAACCTAGGTAGACCCCCACTTAGGTACAGGGAAACTACTCTTTAAAGGGGGCTTTGCGTGTTGAGCATATAGATGAAAAGTTTAAATGATAAGTGAATTAACAGAAGATGTCACCTGATTGGAACTTTGATTGAACCGGCCGTTGCTGGCAACTAGTCCCCGTAGGGACTTTCTGCAACCGTTGCATAAGGGACTTCTTACGGACAAGCCCGAGAACTGGCAGGGCAACCACAAACTAGTGGGATGTAAATAAATGTTGGCTTGTTGGCTTACACCGTTACCGCCTCCGGAGAGACAGATTGGAGGAAGGGCCCACAGTGGAGTAGGCTGGGGCCTGGCCACCACCGGAACCGGTGGCGATCCTCCAGGGGTTCAGGGGTCCCCATGGACGCGGGTCCCCTGAAAGAGACCGTACCCGCTTGGGCAACTTGGTTCTGGACTAGGGTCAAGGGGTGCTGCCCACTTCTTAGGGGCAGCATCAGGGCCAGGTTGTTTGGGTGGGAGAAGAGCGGAAGCCATACCGTTATAAAATGTTTGTAATGTTTTTACATGTTTTACCGTTTTTCTATCTTTTGCAGTTAAAAACAAAAATAAAACCGGTGATGGACGGGCAGCCCGCGACGGTCTGCATTTTACTAAGGGGGAATGTCATACCTGATGAGGGCTCGCCCCGGCCGACTACCAGTGGATCTAGAAATGGGGTTGGAAGCCCCTGAAGCACTCCCTTCGACAGCTGAATGGGACACTCGGCGGAGAGCACAGTACCGACAGGTCCAGGAATATGTTGAAAATAACTTGTGCCGGAGTCGGGCACACCAGGAGCAGTGCTTCAACAAGAAGGCGCCTGCCGGTCCCTTCCAGCCTGAAGATTTAGTGCTGAAGCGAAAAAGAAGGACCCATAAGCTGGATGATCAATGGGAAAAGACCCCGTATGTAGTACAGCCCACTGGATGGGAGAATGGGAAGGCCTACCAGATCAGCCGTGACCAGGGGAGGACTCTGGCCACGGTTTCCCGGGACCATCTAAAGAAATGCCCACCACCATTGAGGGTAGCTGCTGAAGCTCCAGTTCCCAGACCGGCGGAGAAAGAAAAAGAGGTAATCCATACCATGATGGGTGATTTCCCGGCAGACTGGCCTATGCAGAACGGCGCGGTGATTCTTCCAGTGATACTGTTCCCACAACCTGTGGATGAGGAAGTGATGGAAGTGACTGACCATGAGCCAGTGCCCAGGGATGTACCTGTACCCAGCTCCCCTACGCCTCTGCCTGCCCCACACGATAGCAGGGAGGAGGAACTAGTTGTTCCCTCTGCCCCACTGCCTGCCATCACTGACACTGGGCCCCGAAGGTCCACCCGTCCCAACCTAGGTAGACCCCCACTTAGGTACAGGGAAACTACTCTTTAAAGGGGGCTTTGCGTGTTGAGCATATAGATGAAAAGTTTGAATGATAAGTGAATTAACAGAAGATGTCACCTGATTGGAACTTTGATTGAACCGGCCGTTGCTGGCAACTAGTCCCCGTAGGGACTTTCTGCAACCGTTGCATAAGGGACTTCTTACGGACAAGCCCGAGAACTGGCAGGGCAACCACAAACTAGTGGGATGTAAATAAATGTTGGCTTGTTAGCTTACACCGTTACCGCCTCCGGAGAGACAGATTGGAGGAAGGGCCCACAGTGGAGTAGGCTGGGGCCTGGCCACCACCGGAACCGGTGGCGATCCTCCAGGGGTTCAGGGGTCCCCATGGACGCGGGTCCCCTGAAAGAGACCGTACCCGCTTGGGCAACTTGGTTCTGGACTGGGGTCAAGGGGTGCTGCCCACTTCTTAGGGGCAGCATCAGGGCCAGGTTGTTTGGGTGGGAGAAGAGCGGAAGCCGTACCGTTATAAAATGTTTGTGATGTTTTTACATGTTTTACCGTTTTTCTATCTTTTGCAGTTAAAAACAAAAATAAAACCGGTGATGGACGGGCAGCCCGCGACGGTCTGCATTTTACTAAGGGGGAATGTGGCGCCCTGGACAAGCCAGGACGTCACAGGTACTGCAACAACACACCTCACACCCCGGCTAGGCACATCTAGGTCAAACAAAAATCCTTGTTGCCTCCCTCCAGGGGCTAATATCCACACCAGGGGGTGGAGCCAGGTGGTTGGCCCCACCCACCGAGGAGTACACAGTCCTGGAGGTGGGAAAAGGAAGCAGTTGAAGTGGAAAGTGTAGTGTAGTGGAGTGAAGAAGTGAAGTGGTAGCGGAGCAGACTGACCGTGTCCGGGTGAGTGGACCGGGCAAATACAGCAAGGTTGGCAGACGGTGGTGACCGTCTGCAGGAGAGGCTGATTGACGTGAACCGTAAGGACCGGGGACGGGCGGTGGCACGCCAGTACAGGATCGGGGAGCGAAGAGAAGCCAGCACCATTCGGCAGGGCCTACGGACCCCGACCAGGCTAGGAGTCGCCGTAAAACCGGTCAAATCCGTTAGCGAAGGGAACCTCCGGGGTTTCCCAGCAGTCAAGACCCGATTGAAGGCAACAGCTCAAACCGTGAAGGGAAACACAGTCACCGCCAAGGCTACAGTTCCCAGGGCCAGAGCCTGAGGGCAAAAGGGGCTCCCTCAGCATCCATCCAAGCTGGGGAGCGGGTTACCGGTGGGAAGCCACCAGAACCGAGAACATAACACAGGTGCAGGGAAAGGCAGTCACCACCAACCTACCGGGAGAAGAACAACCGCAGCCGTCTGTGGGACCCGTCCATCCAGCCGTTTGTTTTACCGGAGACTTTGCATTCATCTTTGGCTGAGTGAGTACCACTGTGCCGTGCGGCACCACGCTGCCCCTGCGACCCTGCACCTCACCAGGCCCCGTAACCCGCCTGCCATCCCTCCCTCACCGGGCCCCGGGACAACCAACCCCCCTACCCACGGAGGGGAAGAACAACAACTAAGCTGCTCCCTGTCATCGCTCCTGGGATCCCCGTCCAGAGCGGCGGTGGTGTCACAACCTCACCACAACCGAGGGTGGCGTCACGGACAATAAATCCCCAAAACCATTCCCCTTTTCACTCACGGGCGAGGAGCGCCGCTCCAGTCCCCGGATCCGGCCCACCGCTCGAGCCACCGAGCAGCAAGCGAAGCAGCCCCGAGCCGGACCCGAGCGTGGTGAGTGCAGCGTCCCCTCCCCGCCCCCCAACAGCACAGGGTCATGTGATGACTCCTGTAGCTCACATGACTCAGATCCTGTAAGAAATGGTTGAGTGCTGCTTGTTACAATAGATGAGCATTTCTCCCAGTCTGAGCGATCCTGCCCTGATCGGAAGAAATAAATGAGCGATCAGACTGCTGATCGTTATAGTCTCCTAGGGGACCTAGTAAAATAAAAAAAATAGTTTAAAAAAAAGTTTTGAAAAATTAAAAAAATAAAAAAACAAGTCAAATTCACCCCCATTCGCCCCATTGAAAATTAAAGGGTTAAAAAATAAAAATATAGACATATTTGGTATTGCCTTTTCAAAAATGCCCAATTTATGAAAATATAAAATGAATTAATCTGATCGGTAAACGGCGTAGCGGCAAAAAAATTCCAAACGCCAAAATTACGCTTTTTGATCGCCACAAATTTTGTGCAAAATGCAATAACAGGCAATTAAAATGTAGCATCTTTGCATAAATGGTACCCTTAAAAATGTCAGCTCGAGACACAAAAAATAATCCCTCACTGAGCCATATATCCCAAAAAATGAGAGCGCTACAGGTCGCGGAATATGTGTAATGCCTGAGTGTAGCCACAGACTCAGACTGGCTGTAAGGGGAGTCTAGAGTAAGGCTGCTCACAAAGCAGGACCCCAAGAACTCTGCAACTGTTTAACCCCTATACTGGGATTTGGAATTACACAGAGCCCCAGAGATCCCCACCTGTGGTATGCTGTAGTCCGTGGTCGTCAGGCAGGGTCAAAAACCAGGAGATGCTAAACAGGAACAGAATCGGCAGGCAAGGGCGTAGTGAGAAGACAAAGCAGAGGTCAAATCCGGAAGTGGCAGCAGGGTACAAAAACGACAGGCAGGATGGTAGTTAAACAACAATCAAAGGTCAGCGCACAGGAATCACAATACAAACAGCACATGTGCCAGGAGTACAGAACTATCTCTGGCAGTGGTCATGTGACAGGAGGGGGAATAAGAAGGGTGTGGTGTCTTCCCATTGGCTTCAGGTGAATGTTGGCAACATCAGCTGGAAGACACGCCACCTACATTAAGCCAGTGGTACTGCAGGTTCCAGGGAAACCCAGCCTAGTGGATGAGCGGAGCCTGTGCTCCTCTCCCATCACCAGCACTATCCATGGTGGGAACATGGCATCGTCTGGTGATCGGAGCAGAAGTCGCAGGAGCGGAATCTGGTGGGGACGTGACAATATGGCGCAAAATGTACTCCTTTTTTTTTAACAACCTTCTGATTTTTTTTAACCCCTATACATGTTAGGTGTCTACGAACTCACACTGACCTTAGTCATCACAGTGACACATCAGTTTTACTATAGAGTGAACACTGTGAATTAAATATCTCAAAAACAATAGTGAAATCGCACCTTTTTTGCATTTTGTCCGCATTTGGAATTTTTTTGCTGTTTTCTAGTATATGACAAAACCGCTAGGTGCAGAAAGAGGAGCTAGAGCAGAGAGAGGAGCTAGATACATAGGGATGAGCTAGAGGCAGAGGGATGAGCTAGAGGTAGAGGGATGAGCTAGAGGCAAAGGGGGTAGCTAGAGGCAGAGAGAGAAGCTAGATGCAAAGGGATGAGCTAGATGCAGAGGGAAGAGCTTGATGTCGGGGGATGAGTTAGAGGCAGAGAGGAGCTCAGAGCAGAGGGAGGAGCTAGTGACAGAAGGAGGAGCTAGATGCAGAGGTATGAGCAAGAGGCAGATGGATGAGATAAAGGCAGAGGGTAAGGGGAGCTAGAGGTAGAGGGAGGAGCTAGAGACAAGAGTTAGAAGCAGAGGGATGATTAGAGGCAGAGAGAGGAGCTAGATACATAGGGAGGAGCTAGAGGCAGAGGGAGAATCTACAGGCAGATTGAAGATCTAGAGGCAGAAAGATGATCTAGAGGCAGAGAGAGGATCTAGAGGCAGAGGGTGAGGGGAGCTAGAGGTAGAGGGAGGAGCTAGAGACAGGAGCTAGAAGCAGAGAGATGAGCTAGAGGCAGAGGGAGGAGTTAGAGACAGGAGCTAGAAGCAGAGAGATGAGCTAGAGGCAGAGGGAGGATCTAGAGGTAGAGGGATGAGCTAGAGGCAGAGGGATGAGCTAGAGGCAGAGGGAGGAGTTAGAGACAGGAGCTAGAAGCAGAGGGAGGACCTAGAGGCGGAGGGATAAGCTAGAGGCAGAGTTCTGCCTTCTCCTTCCTCTTTTATCTGTTGTGGGAAATTCAATTTCAAAGGCAATGCCAGGTACGCAAAAAAGAGGCACAGAAAGGTTTTCAGTCCATAACTCAGTGTTATATTCACACTGGTATCAAAAGAGAAAACAGTGTCTTACATCAGATGGGCATGCAAAGCAAAAGTCCAGCTTAATAAAAAGCATAGATTAGGGCGCAGTTGTGCCAGTCCATTCAGGCATTTTATTTCCATAAAACCTGCTGCAACTTTCAAGCTAAAACATTAACTCCCACTGAGTAGTCAGAGTTGTTTTTTTGTGCTGTCCTAACTCCTTCAGCTTTGAAGACCAGGCATTGCCTCAAAAACCCAGAATAGTAGAGAAGGTCCAGGCCAGGGCTTGACCTCTGGTTCTAACCAGTGTGAAAGGCGCTTTCTGAGGCCTCTTTCACATGTCAGTGATTCTGGTACGTACAGTTACAGTTAGGTCCAGAAATATTTGGACAGTGA
Source organism: Anomaloglossus baeobatrachus (assembly GCF_048569485.1). Lineage (NCBI taxonomy): Eukaryota > Metazoa > Chordata > Amphibia > Anura > Aromobatidae > Anomaloglossus > Anomaloglossus baeobatrachus. The sequence continues at coordinate 663,531,758 of NC_134355.1, read as the reverse complement.
CACAATTTTCGCGAGTTGGGCTCTGCATGCCACCACATTGGATTTGAAATGAAACCTCTACAACAGAATTCAAGTGCAGATTGTAACGTTTAATTTGAAGGTTTGAACAAAAATATCTGATAGAAATTGTAGGAATTGTACACATTTCTTTACAAACACTCCACATTTTAGGAGGTCAAAAGTAATTGGACAAATAAACCAAACCCAAACAAGATATTTTTATTTTCAATATTTTGTTGCGAATCCTTTGGAGGCAATCACTGCCTTAAGTCTGGAACCCATGGACATCACCAAACGCTGGGTTTCCTCCTTCTTAATGCTTTGCCAGGCCTTTACAGCCGCAGCCTTCAGATCTTGCTTGTTTGTGGGTCTTTCCGTCTTAAGTCTGGATTTGAGCAAGTGAAATGCATGCTCAATTGGGTTAAGATCTGGTGATTGACTTGGCCATTGCAGAATGTTCCACTTTTTTGCACTCATGAACTCCTGGGTAGCTTTGGCTGTATGCTTGGGGTCATTGTCCATCTGTACTATGAAGCGCCGTCCGATCAACTTTGCGGCATTTGGCTGAATCTGGGCTGAAAGTATATCCCGGTACACTTCAGAATTCATCCGGCTACTCTTGTCTGCTGTTATGTCATCAATAAACATAAGTGACCCAGTGCCATTGAAAGCCATGCATGCCCATGCCATCACGTTGCCTCCACCATGTTTTACAGAGGATGTCGTGTGCCTTGGATCATGTGCCGTTCCCTTTCTTCTCCAAACTTTTTTCTTCCCATCATTCTGGTACAGGTTGATCTTTGTCTCATCTGTCCATAGAATACTTTTCCAGAACTGAGCTGGCTTCATGAGGTGTTTTTCAGCAAATTTAACTCTGGCCTGTCTATTTTTGGAATTGATGAATGGTTTGCATCTAGATGTGAACCCTTTGTATTTACTTTCATGGAGTCTTCTCTTTACTGTTGACTTAGAGACAGATACACCTACTTCACTGAGAGTGTTCTGGACTTCAGTTGATGTTGTGAACGGGTTCTTCTTCACCAAAGAAAGTATGCAGCGATCATCCACCACTGTTGTCATCCGTGGACGCCCAGGCCTTTTTGAGCTCCCAAGCTCACCAGTCAATTCCTTTTTTCTCAGAATGTACCCGACTGTTGATTTTGCTACTCCAAGCATGTCTGCTATCTCTCTGATGGATTTTTTCTTTTTTTTCAGCCTCAGGATGTTCTGCTTCACCTCAATTGAGAGTTCCTTAAACCGCATGTTGTCTGGTCACAGCAACAACTTCCAAATGCAAAACCACACACCTGTAATCAACCCCAGACCTTTTAACTACTTCATTGATTACAGGTTAACGAGGGAGACGCCTTCAGAGTTAATTGCAGCCCTTAGAGTCCCTTGTCCAATTACTTTTGGTCCCTTGAAAAAGAGGAGGCTATGCATTACAGAGCTATGATTCCTAAATCCTTTCTCCGATTTGGATGTGAAAACTCTCATATTGCAGCTGGGAGTGTGCACTTTCAGCCCATATTATATATATATAATTGTATTTCTGAACATGTTTTTGTAAACAGCTAAAATAACAAAACTTGTGTCACTGTCCAAATATTTCTGGCCCTGACTGTATGTGCTAGTTTTTATGCGTACCAGAATCACTGACATACACAGACACATTCCAATCAATGGGTCTGCGTACACATCAGTGATTTTTCACTCACCGTGTCTCCATGCACCATACACGCGTGTCCGTGATTTCCATATGGAGACATGTCCATTTTTTTATGGTATCACTGATGTCCCACGGACCACACAGTGGTGTAATCCGTAAAACACGTACCAGAAAAAAAATGTATCTTTGAAATTAAAAGCTTTTTATACTTTTTTATACGTTCTCCAGCGATGCTGTGTTCAGCCACTGCTGCCTGCTGCTTCCAAGCCGGCTAATTACTGTCATGAATATGCACCACACTGCTGACTCAGAAGTAGCAGCAGAAGTGACACAGTGGTGGCTGGAAACACAGCAGAGCCGGAGATTCAGCATCACGGACAGCAGGAGCAGGGACAGGGGAGTTTGGAATACTTGATCTCCATCTGCTATCATGGATCACAGATCATATATCATGGATAGCACATGGAGAACACACATGTGCAGTGAATCATGGCACATGGAGGGACATATGCGTTTTTAACACATCAGTGAAAAACATCTGTGTTTTTCACAGATGTGTGAAACAGGCCTGAGAGAAACATATTGCCCATCCAGAACCATACCCCTCACTAGAGGTGAGCGAACCGGTCCCGGTTCGGCTCGAGGTCGGTTCGCCGAACGGACCTCCCGTTCGAGTTCGGCTCGTCGAACGTTCGACGAACCGAACTCGAGCCAATAGGAAACAATGGCAGGCAATCACAAACACAGTAAAACACCTAGAAAACACCCTCAAAGGTGTCCAAAAGGTGACAAACAACTCAAACACATTGGAAAGTGACAAGGACATATACTCATGCGAAAACAAAACAGCTGGACAAGGAAAAAGAGGAGGACACACAGATATAGGCATGGCACGCCCTTCTAAAATCATGTAAAACACCGCAAGGTGACTCCAAGCATAGTCTCCCTTTTTTTCCAAAAATTGGGCCCCACACCCACCCACCCATTCAGTGGCAGCAGTTGGGCCCCAGTTGTACAATTCACAGCTAGATTTGCAGCAAGCACATTCAAAAATACGCCATTCTTATCCGTCCCCAGGATGACACCGGGGTAGGTAGATAAAGTCTTTGCTGACCCATGACTTGTTCATCTTGGCTTCTTTTAAAAACACAGCAAGCAAGGGTTACTCCAAGCGGAGTCTCCCTTTTTTCCAAAAATTGGGCCACACAGAAACCCACCCCATCAGTGGCAGCACTTGGGCCCAAGTTGCAAACAGGATGTTTTGATTTGCATCAAGCACATTCAAAAATACGCCATTCTTATCCGTCCCCAGGATGACACCGGGGTAGGTAGCAAAGTCTTTCCTGATCCCAGCTCTGTTCATCTTGGCTTCTTTTAAAAACAATATAAGCAAGGGTTACTCCAAGCGGAGTCTCCCTTTTTTTCCAAAAATTGGGCCCCACACACACCCACCCATTCAGTGGCAGCACTTGTGCCCTAGTTGTACACTTCACAGCTAGATTTGCATCAAGCACATTCAAAAATACGCCATTCTTATCCGTCCCCAGGATGACACCGGGGTAGGTAGATAAAGTCTTTGCTGACCCATGACTTGTTCATCTTGGCTTCTTTTAAAAACAATGTAAGCAAGGGTTACTCCAAGCGGAGTCTCCCTTTTTTTCCAAAAATTGGGCCCCACACACACCCACCCATTCAGTGGCAGCACTTGTGCCCTTGTTGTACACTTCACAGCTAGATTTGCATCAAGCACCTTCCAAAATCCGCCATAATTAACCGTCCCCAGCATGACACCGGGGTAGGTAGCAAAGTCTTTCCTGATCCCAGCTCTGTTCATCTTGGCTTCTTTTAAAAACACAGCAAGCAAGGGTTACTCCAAGCGGAGTCTCCCTTTTTTTCCAAAAATTGGGCCCCACACACCCACCCATTCAGTGGCAGCACTTGTGCCCTAGTTGTACACTTCACAGCTACATTTGCATCAAGCACATTCAAAAATACGCCATAATTAACCGTCCCCAGCATGACACCGGGGTAGGTAGCAAAGTCTTTCCTGATCCCAGCTCTGTTCATCTTGGCTTCTTTTAAAAACAATGTAAGCAAGGGTTACTCCAAGCGGAGTCTCCCTTTTTTCCAAAAATTGGGCCCCACACAGACACCTTATCAGTGGCAGCACTTGTGCCCTAGTTGCAAACAGGATGTTTTGATTTGCATCAAGCACATTCCAAATCAACAAGCATTTACTCTCCCCAGGATGACACAGGGGTAGTAAATTCCTTCTGGATCCATGACTTGTTCATTTTGATGAACGTCAGTCTGTCCACATTGTCACTGGACAGACGCGTGCGCTTATCTGTCAGCACACACCCAGCAGCACTGAATACACGTTCAGAGACAACGCTGGCAGCTGGACACGACAAAATCTCCAAGGCGTAAGTTGCGAGCTCTGACCATTTTTCTAGGTTTGAAGCCCAAAAGGAGCAAGGCTCCAGTTGCACAGTCATGGCATCGATGTTCATTTGGAGATACTCCTGTATCATCCTCTCCAGCCGTTGACTATGTGTCAGACTTGTTGTCTCTGGTGGCCTTGCAAAAGAGGGTCTAAAAAAATTATGAAAAGATTCCATAAAATTGCTGTTACCGGCACCAGATACGGTCCTACTGGTACGGGTAGACTGTTGAAGATGACGAGACCGTCCCATGTTTGTCAAGTTACAACTGGGAGATTCCCTCCCTGCACCTGCACGGTTGTTTGGTGGAAAAGCCGATCTAAGATCGAGTAACAGCTTCTGCTGATACTCCTGCATACGTGCGTCCCTTTCTATGGCTGGAATTATGTCACAAAATTTGGACTTGTACCGGGGATCTAATAGTGTGGCAATCCAGTAGTCATCATCACTTCTAATTTTGACAATACGACTGTCATGTTGGAGGTAGTGCAACAAAAAGGCACTCATGTGTCTTGCGCAGCCATGCGGACCAAGTCCACGCTGTGTTTGTGGCATAGAGGTGCTACCCGTTCTTTCTTCCTCTGACATCTCCCCCCAACCTCTTTCAACTGAAATTTGACCAAGGTCTCCCTCATCCGCTGAGTCTTCCATGTCCATGGACAGTTCGTCCTCCATTTCTTCATGTTCTCCTGCACCTTGCTCAACATTTCGCCTGCTACTATGCGCCCTTGTCGATCCCTGTCCCCCATGGTCCCATGCCTGCTGCGTTGGTGATGATGAACGTCTGGACCTTGGTGATGTTGTTGTCCCTTGCGCATATGAATCCTCCTGTAGTTCCTCCCCTTCATGTTGTCCCACCCCCTGACTCCGAATAGTGTTTAGCGTGTGCTCCAGCATGTAAATGACTGGAATCGTCATGCTGATAATGGCATTGTCAGAGCTAAACATATTCGTCGCCATGTCGAAACTGTGCAGAAGGGTGCATAGGTCCTTGATCTGAGACCACTCCATCAGGGTGATCTGCCCCACCTCTGCATCTCGTTGGCCCAGGCTATACGTCATGACGTATTGCACCAGGGCTCTGCGGTGCTGCCACAGTCGCTGTAACATGTGTAGAGTTGAATTCCAGCGTGTCGCCACATCGCATTTCAGGCGATGAACCGGCAGGCCGAAAGACTTCTGGAGCGATGCAAGTCGCTCTGCTGCGGCGCTTGAACGGCGGAAGTGAGCTGACAGTTTTCGTGCCCTGTTCAGAAGGCCATCTAGGCCGGGATAGTGTGTTAAAAATTGCTGGACGACAAGGTTCAACACGTGAGCCATACAAGGTACGTGTGTCACCTTGCCCAGGCGAAGTGCCGCACCCAGGTTTGCAGCATTGTCGCACACGGCCTTACCAGGCTGCAGGTTGAGTGGAGACAACCATTTATTAAACTCGGACCGCAGAGCTGACCACAACTCCTCAGCTGTGTGACTCTTATTCCCAAGACATGTCAAGCTAAAGACCGCCTGATGCCGTTGCGCTCTGCTGCCAGCATAGTAACGAGGGGTGCGTGATTCCTTCTGCGCAGTGAGAAAGCTGGTGGCCTGACCAGGCAGGCTTGGGGCGGAGGTGGAGGACCCAGATGAGGTGGAGGATGCAGAAGCTGTGGCGGAACTTGGACAGACATAGGATTGACACACAAGTCGTGGGGACGGCAAGACTTGTGCAGCAGACCCTTCACCATCTATCACCATAGTTACCCAGTGCCCAGTCAGCGACATGTAACGTCCCTGTCCATGCTTACTGGTCCAAGTATCGGTGGTGAAATGCACCCGTTCACACACAGAGTTTCTCAAGGAAGCGGTGATGTTGTGTGCGACATGCTGGTGTAGCGCGGGCACACCTTTCTTAGAGAAGTAGTGGCGACTAGGCATCTGGTACTGGGGCACAGCGACAGACATAAGGTCTCTAAAATCCTGTGTGTCCACTAGTAGAGATGAGCGAACCGGTCCCGGTTCGGCTCGAGGTCGGCTCGACGAACGGGGGTCCCGTTCGAGTTCGGTTCGTCGAACGTTCGACGAACCGAACTCGAACGTATAGGCTATAATGGGAGGCAATCACAAACACATAAAAATGCATTATAAATGTACACAAACAGTTAATAAACATTGCCATAACACTTACCGGTCCTCGCGATCCCTTCTGCACTCTGTCTCCTGCCGCTATTCCATCCGATGATCGCTGAATCCTCCCGGTGACCTGCACTGCCAGCAGAGAAGCAGGACCTATCGTGACGTCAAAATAGCCATGTGACCAGTCACGTGGCTATTATCTCATTGGCTACAGACTGGTCACATGACTATGACACGTCATGTAGGACCTGCGAGTGCATCTCTCCGGTACACGGTGCACATATGTGTATCGCCGTGTACCGGCGACATGCTCTAGCACACGGTCGACTCCCCGTTCCGTTAGGGACCGGCTGACACAGCCGGTCATTAACGGAGATCACCGTTGCCATAGCAACGCAGTTAGCGGTGACGTCACCGCTAACCGCGGCTCCGAGAGCACCGTTGCTATGGTAACGCGTCTGTCAGCGTTACCGCTAGCAGCCAGCACTGATCACTCACAGAATGAAGGCTGTACGCTGCTTCCCGATTGTAGTGAGCATTGTAGTGAGGATGGAGGTTCCCCAGCCCCAAGTGATGCCCCTCACTACAATCGTCACTACTACTACACTAGAAAGAAAGAAGACAGAAGAGCAGGATCGTGGAGGGCTGACAGGGGTAATAAAGATGGAGTCTCTAATGTGTCTGTGTATTTATTTCTATTAAAGTATTTTTTCTCTGTGTGGTGTCTTTTTTTTAACCCTTTATTGGAGATTCTTAATGGCCGGGTCAAACGTGCCTGACATTAAGAATCTCTGGCTTAATACTGGCTGGTAAAACAAAGCCAGTATTAACTCATGATTACCCAACAAGCCACCCGGCTCCAGGGCTGTTGGAAGAGTTGGATACAGCGCCAGATGATGGCGCTTCTATGAGAGCGCCATTTTCTGGGACGGCTGCGGACTGAAATCCGCAGCAGAGGCGCCCACAAACCTCGGGCTAACCTGTGCTGCGGATTCCAATCCCCAGCTGCCTAGTTGTACCCGGCTGGACCCAAAATAGGGCGAAGCCCACGTCATTTGTTTTTTAATTATTTCATGAAATAAGTGAAATAATTAAAAAAAACGGGCTTCCCTATATTTTTGGTTCCCAGCCGGGTACAAATAGGCAACTGGGGGTTGGAGGCAGCCCGTGGCTGCCAGCTGTACCTGGCTAGCATACAAAAATATGGCGAAGCCCACGTCATTTTTTTGGTGGGCAAAAAACTTCTGCATACAGTCCTGGATGGAGTATGCTGAGCCTTGTAGTTCTGCAGCTGCTGTCTGCTCTTCTCCATACAGACAGACAGCAGCTGCAGAACTACAAGGCTCAGCATACTCCATCCAGGACTGTATGCAGAAGTTTTTTGCCCCCTGAAAAAATTATGTGGGCTTCGCCATATTTTTGTATGCTAGCCAGGTACAGCAGGCAGGTACGGCTGCCCCCAACCCCCAGTTGCCTATTTGTACCCGGCTGGGAACCAAAAATAAAGGGAAGCCCTTTTTTTCTTATTTCATGAATTTCATGAAATAATTAGAAAACAAATGACGTAGGCTTTGCCCCATTTTTGTGTCCAGCCAGGTACAACTAGGCAGCTGGGGATTGGAATCCGCACCACCGGTTGGCCTGAGCTTTCTGGGCCCCACTGCTGCGAATTGCAGTCTGCAGCCACCTCAGAAAATGGCATTTTCATAGAAGCGCCATCTTCTGGCGCTGTATCCAACTCTTCCAGCACCTGCCTGCTATACCTGGCTAGCATACAAAAATATGGCGAAGCTCACGTCCTTTTTTTGTAGTTTTTTGGCAAAAAAAATAAAAAATGCTTCCCTGGATTTTCCATTGCCAGTGAAGGTAACACCAAGCAGTGGGGGTTAGCAGCCAGTAGCTGCTTGGATTACCCTTAGCTAGCAATACAAAAAATGCAGCGGGAGCCCATATATATTTTTTTTAATTATTTATTTAAATAACTAAAAATAAAATGGGCTTCCCTGTATTTTGATTGCTGGACATCACAGTGCTGTAAAAATAAATCTTTAAAAAAATGACGTAGCGCTCCGCGGTATTTTTGATTCACAGCGCAGATAAAGCAGACAGCTATGGGTTGCCACCCCCATCTGCCTGCCGTTACCTTGGTTGGCAATCAAAATACAGGGAAGCCCATTAATTTTTTCTATTTAAAAAATAGTTAAAAAAAAAAAATTACGTTGGGTCCCCCCATTTTTGATAGCCAGCTAGGGTAAAGCAGACGGCTGTAGCCTGAAAACCACAGCTGGCAGCTTTACCGTGGTTGGGGATCCAATGTGGAGGTCCCCTCAGGCTCTTTTTTATAATTATTTTATAAATATTAATAATTACACAATAAAAGTAGGGTCCCCCCCAAATTGGATCACCAGCCAAGGTAAAGCGGACAGCTGTGGTCTGGTATTCTCAGGGTGGGAAGGTCCATAGTTATTGGGCCTTCACAGCCTAAAAATAGCAGGCCGCAGGCACCCCAGACGTGGCGCATCCACTAGATGCGCCAATCCTGGCGCTTCACCCCAGCTCATCCCGTGCCCTGGTGCAGTGGCAAACGGGGTAATAAATCGGGTTGATACTAGCTGTAAAGTCACCTGAGATCAAGCCCAGCAGTTTGTGATGTCATGGCATCTATTAGATACCCAACATCATAAACTGTCAGTACTAACAAAAACAAAAAATCGACAAAAGAAATTTATTTGAAAAAACAGTCCCCAAAACATTTCCTCTTTCACCAATTTATTGTAAGAAAAAAAATAAAGGGGTCCCACGACGACTCTGGACCGTCTAGAATATGGGGGGGAGACACTCAGGGAACGTATCCCCCATTTTCTAGGAGTGCGGACCCTTCATGTGAGGAGTGTGGGTGCAATGAATCTGCACTCACTCTCCCCGGGTCCACAGCAGCAGAGTCCATGTCGTAATGGTTGCTACCAAAGCTGCAATGCCCTGCTCATGAGGTAAGGGCATGCCTAATCAGGAGAACTACTGTAGAGGAAGCTCTGCTCACTGGTATATAGGTGCTCAGAGGTAATAATAGATAAAATTAGTGAGTAACCTCGGCACTCTATATCTTCCAGACTAAGTCAGTAAGTCACAATGGATAGTAATGCAAAATCACTCTTTATTGGTCCGTATTAAGAAATTTTTTTTTTCATAAGCATATATGTTTTTGTCCAAAACAAGTTACAAATGACGTTTCGGCCTGAGCCTTCGTCAGATTGGACTTATCTGCATAAAATCATGAAAAATGACAATAATCAGTATCACATAAGAGTGAGAGAACAATAACATAAACTCGAACAATGTAGAGGTACAATTGGGATGCAGCAAAAAAATTGCAACACAGCAAGAAATGAAACACATGATACAAATGTCATAATACAGTACAAGGACAATATAGTAATGACAAATATGGGGTCAGAGTAGGCTTAGACAGCTCTGGTACGAAAGAGATGTCAATCATAAAGTAACATGTGCAGTAGGTGTAGAGCTACAGTATGCATGGCAGAGCTAATGGGTAGACTGACCATAGAAAAAGAACGGAGAAAAAGTGGAGAAAAAGTGGAGAAAAAGTGGAGCATAAGAGGAGAAAAAGTGGAGAAAAAGTGGAGAAAAAGTGGAGAAAAAGTGGAGAAAAAGTGGAGCATAAGAGGAGAAAAAGTGGAGTAAAAGTGGAGCATAAGAGGAGAAAAAGTGGAGAAAAAGTGGAGAAAAAGTGGAGCATAAGAGGAGAAAAAGTGGAGAAAAAAGTGGAGAAAAAAGTGGAGAAAAAAGTGGAGAAAATGTGGAGAAAAAGTGGAGCATAAGAGGAGAAAAAGTGGAGATTAAGAGGAGAAAAAGTGGAGAAAAAGTGGAGCATAAGAGGAGAAAAAGTGGAGAAAAAGTGGAGAAAAAGTGGAGAAAAAGTGGAGAAAAAGTGGAGCATAAGAGGAGAAAAAGTGGAGAAAAAAGTGGAGAAAAAGTGGAGAAAAAGTGGAGAAAAAGTGGAGCATAAGAGGAGAAAAAGTGGAGAAAAAGTGGAGAAAAAAGTGGAGAAAAAGTGGAGCATAAGAGGAGAAAAAGTGGAGAAAAAAGTGGAGAAAAAGTGGAGAAAAAGTGGAGAAAAAGTGGAGAAAAAGTGGAGCATAAGAGGAGAAAAAGTGGAGAAAAAGTGGAGAAAAAAGTGGAGAAAAAGTGGAGCATAAGAGGAGAAAAAGTGGAGAAAAAAGTAGAGAAAAAGTGGAGAAAAAGTGGAGAAAAAGTGGAGCATAAGAGGAGAAAAAGTGGAGCATAAGAGGAGAAAAAGTGGAGAAAAAGTGGAGAAAAAAGTGGAGAAAAAAGTGGAGAATAAGTGGAGCATAAGAGGAGAAAAAGTGGAGAAAAAAGTGGAGAAAAAGTGGAGAAAAAGTGGAGAAAAAGTGGAGCATAAGAGGAGAAAAAGTGGAGAAAAAGTGGAGAAAAAAGTGGAGAAAAAGTGGAGCATAAGAGGAGAAAAAGTGGAGAAAAAAGTGGAGAAAAAAGTGGAGAAAAAGTGGAGAAAAAGTGGAGAAAAAGTGGAGAAAAAGTGGAGCATAAGAGGAGAAAAAGTGGAGAAAAAAGTGGAGAAAAAGTGGAGAAAAAGTGAAGCATAAGAGGAGAAAAAGTGGAGATTAAGAGGAGAAAAAGTGGAGAAAAAGTGGAGCATAAGAGGAGAAAAAGTGGAGCATAAGAGGAGAAAAAGTGGAGAAAAAGTGGAGAAAAAAGTGGAGAAAAAAGTGGAGAAAAAGTGGAGCATAAGAGGAGAAAAAGTGGAGAAAAAGTGGAGCATAAGAGGAGAAAAAGTGGAGAAAAAGTGGAGCATAAGAGGAGAAAAAGTGGAGAAAAAAGTGGAGAAAAAGTGGAGAAAAAGTGGAGCATAAGAGGAGAAAAAGTGGAGAAAAAGTGGAGAAAAAGTGGAGAAAAAGTGGAGAATAAGTGGAGAAAAAAATGGAGAAAAAGTGGAGAAAAAGTGGAGAAAAAGTGGAGAAAAAAATGGAGAAAAAGTGGAACACCCTTTGGTACCTTTCATGTGGCACTAAGGGGTGCTTAGCTTTGTATTTAGCCAAAAAAATGAAAAAAAAATGACGTAGGGTTAACCCTAGTTTTGTAGCCAGCTAGGGTAAAGCAGACGGCTGCAGCCTGCAGACCACAGCTGGCAACCTCACCTTGGCTGGTAATCCAAAACTGAGGGCACCCCACGCTGTTATTTTAAATTAAATAAATAATTAAAAAAAAAAACACGTAGGGGTCCCCCAAAATTGGAACACCAGCCAAGGTAAAGCAGACAGCTGGGGCCTGATATTCTCAGACTAGGGAGGTCCATGGTTATTGGAATCTCCCCAGCCTAAAAATAGCAGGCCGCAGCCGCCCCAGAAGTGGCGCATCCATTAGATGCGCCAATCCTGGTGCTTCGCCCCAGCTCATCCCGCGCCCTGGTGCGGTGGCAAACGGGGTAATATATGGGGTTAATACCAGATGTGTAATGTCACCTGGCATCAAGCCCTGGGGTTGGTGAGTAGAGATGAGCGAACCGGTCCCGGTTCGGCTCGAGGTCGGTTCGCCGAACGGAGGTCCCGTTCGAGTTCGGTTCGTCGAACGTTCGACGAACTGAACTCGAACTGCATAGGAAACAATGGCAGGCATTCACAAACACATAAAAACACCTAGAAAACACCCTCAAAGGTGTCCAAAAGGTGACAAACAACTCACAACACAACACAAACACATGGGAAAGTGACAAGGACATATACTCATGCGAAAACAAAAGAGCTGGACAAGGAAAAAGAGGAGGACACACAGATATATGAGTATATGCAAGGAAACATCGATTCCATTATTATGCAACTTGAGCCCTGCTCATTTTAGGCTTCCAATCTGGATAAATTGCCTGAGCTCGCCACGTACGCCTTGGGGATCTTGTCGTGTCCTGCAGCCAGCGTTCTCTCGGAACCTGTCTTCAGTGCTGCTGGGGGTCTGCTGGCAGATAAGCACACGCGTCTGTCCACTGACAATGTGGACATGGCTCTCAGAGGACTTTTCTTCCCCTGGGTCAGCCAGGGGACGGGAAAGGCACGCGTATTTTTGAGAGTGCTTCATGCAAAGCATCTTTTTCTTTTTCAAAAGGGGGCTCAACCGATGCCAGTCAAGTGGGGTGTGTGTGGCCCAGTTAGTGGAAACGAGGGAGACTGTGGTTGGAGTCCCCTCGCTGTGTCTCTAAAAGAACCAAGATGAACAAGTCATGGCTCTCAGAGGACTTTTCTTCCCCTGGGTCAGCCAGGGGACGGGAAAGGCACGCGTATTTTTGAGAGTGCTTCATGCAAAGCATCTTTTTCTTTTTCAAAAGGGGGCTCAACCGATGCCAGTCAAGTGGGGTGTGTGTGGCCCAGTTAGTGGAAACGAGGGAGACTGTGGTTGGAGTCCCCTCGCTGTGTCTCTAAAAGAACCAAGATGAACAAGTCATGGCTCTTAGAGGACTTTTCTTCCCCTGGGTCAGCCAGGGGACGGGAAAGGCACGCGTATTTTTGAGAGTGCTTCATGCAAAGCATCTTTTTCTTTTTCAAAAGGGGGCTCAACCGATGCCAGTCAAGTGGGGTGTGTGTGGCCCAGTTAGTGGAAACGAGGGAGACTGTGGTTGGAGTCCCCTCGCTGTGTCTCTAAAAGAACCAAGATGAACAAGTCATGGCTCTCAGAGGACTTTTCTTCCCCTGGGTCAGCCAGGGGACGGGAAAGGCACGCGTATTTTTGAGAGTGCTTCATGCAAAGCATCTTTTTCTTTTTCAAAAGGGGGCTCAACCGATGCCAGTCAAGTGGGGTGTGTGTGGCCCAGTTAGTGGAAACGAGGGAGACTGTGGTTGGAGTCCCCTCGCTGTGTTTTACATGCTTTTAGAAGGGCATGACATGGCTTGGAGGTTGACTTTCATCATATGCAAACTGTTGGCTACCAAAATGCTGCCTTTCCAACAACTGTGGTTATAGGCAATGAGGAACATACTGATGAAGATGAGACGCAGATACCCGATTGGGATGACAACTTAAATATTCGGTCAGGGCAAGAAGAAACTCGGTCTGAGGGGGAGGGGAGTGCAAACACAACAATTGATGATGAAGTTCTAGATCCCACCTACTGTCAACCCACAGTCAGACACTCGAGGAGGTCAACAGAGGCGGTGGAGGAGGATGCAACCGACGTCGAAGTAACCTGGCGCCTTCCTGGACACAGTCGGAGCACTGGTAGCACGTCTACAACTGCATCCTCAGCCACCACTCTGCCTCTGAGCATTATTCGGGGTGGATCAACAGGTCGCATGGCCTCTAAGCCTTGCCTAGCCTGGTCCTTTTTTGACATAAAAAAAGATCGCCCAAATTATGTGATCTGTAACATTTGGCATGGTTATCTTAGTAGAGGTCAAAACCTCAGCAGTTTGACAACTTCTTCCATGAATCGTCACATGAATAAATATCATATGGCCTGGTGGGAAGCTCACCGTGCTGCAATGCGGCATAGTGGAGCCAACCATCCACCGCCTGCCCCTTCCAGGGCATCCGCGCGCTCGTCATCTTCTAGGACTGTGGGGACAGCTGTCACACCTGTTTTTCCACCCACAACTTCCACCACTGTAACCGCAACAGGCAGTTTGCTTGGTAGGTCGTCAGTTGGTTTGGAAGGGGAAACAAGTGAGTGTGTACAGCTCTCTCAGACATCGATAGCACCAACGTTGGATGAAGGCAATATCATGTCTCCGCCTGCACTTTCCTCACAAAGCTGCATTTTTCCAGGGACACCCTACTCAACACTGTCTACACACAGCAGCCAGATCTCTGTCCCTCAGATGTGGTCAAATAAAAGGCCACTTCCTGCGACCCATGACAAAGCGAAGAGGTTGACTCTATCCCTCTGTAAGCTGTTGGCTACAGAAATGCTGCCTTTCCGCCTAGTGGACACACAGGATTTTAGAGACCTTATGTCTGTCGCTGTGCCCCAGTACCAGATGCCCAGTCGCCACTACTTCTCTAAGAAAGGTGTGCCCGCGCTACACCAGCATGTCGCACACAACATCACCGCTTCCTTGAGAAACTCTGTGTGTGAACGGGTGCATTTCACCACCGATACTTGGACCAGTAAGCATGGACAGGGACGTTACATGTCGCTGACTGGCCACTGGGTAACTATGGTGATAGATGGTGAAGGGTCTGCTGCACAAGTCTTGCCGTCCCCACGACTTGTGTGTCAATCCTCTGTCTGTCCATGTTCCGCCACTGCTTCTGCATCCTCCACCTCATCTGGGTCCTCCACCTCCGCCCCAAGCCTGCCTGGTCAGGCCACCAGCGTTCTCACTGCGCAGAAGGAATCACGCAACCCTCATTACTATGCTGGCAGCAGAGCGCAACGGCATCAGGCGGTCTTTAGCTTGACATGTCTTGGGAATAAGAGTCACACAGCTGAGGAGTTGTGGTCAGCTCTGCGGTCCGAGTTTAATAAATGGTTGTCTCCACTCAACCTGCAGCCTGGTAAGGCCGTATGCGACAATGCTGCAAACCTGGGTGCGGCCCTTCGCCTGGGCAAGGTGACACACGTACCTTGTAAGGCTCACGTGTTGAACCTTGTCGTCCAGCAATTTTTAACACACTATCCCGGCCTAGATGGCCTTCTGAACAGGGCACGAAAACTGTCTGCTCACTTCCGCCGTTCAAGCCCCGCAGCTGAGGGACTTGCATCGCTCCAGAAGTCTTTCGGCCTGCCGGTTCATCGCCTGAAATGCGATGTGGCGACACGCTGGAATTCAACTCTCCACATGTTACAGCGACTGTGGCAGCACCGGCGAGCCCTGGTGCAATACGTCATGATGTATAGCCTGGGCCAACGAGATGCAGAAGTGGGGCAGATCACCCTGATGGAGTGATCTCAGATCAAGGACCTATGCACCCTTCTGCACAGTTTCGACATGGCGACGAATATGTTTAGCGCTGACAATGCCATTATCAGCATGACGATTACAGTCATTTACATGCTGGAGCACACGCTAAACACTATTCGTAGTCAGGGGGTGGAACAACAGGAAGGGGAGGAACTACAGGAGGATTCATATGCGCAAGACACAACAACATCACCAAGGTCCAGACGTTCATCATCACCAACGCGGCAGGCATGGGACCATGGGGGACAGGGATCAACAAGGGCGCATGGTAGCAGGCGAGATGTTGAGGAAGGTGCAGGAGGACATGAAGATATGGAGGACGAACTGTCCATGGACATGGAAGACTCAGCAGATGAGGGGGACCTTGGTCAAATTTCAGTTGAAAGAGGTTGGGGGGAGATGACAGAGGAAGAAAGAACGGTTAGCACCTCTATGCCACAAACACAGCGTGGACTTGGTCCGCATGGCTGCGCAAGACACATGAGTGCCTTCTTGTTGCACTACCTCCAACATGACCCTCGTATTGTCAAAATTAGAAGTGATGATGACTACTGGCTTGCCACACTATTAGATCCCTGGGACAAGTCCAAATTTTGTGACATAATTCCACCCATAGAAAGGGACGCACGTATGCAGGAGTATCAGCAGAAGCTGTTACTCGATCTTAGCTCGGCTTTTCCACCAAACAACCGTGCAGGTGAAGGGAGTGATTCTCCCAGTTGTAACTTGACAAACATGGGACGGCCTCGTCATCTTCAACAGTCTACCCGTACCAGTAGGACCGTATCTGGTGCTGGTAACAGCAATTTTATGGAATCTTTTCATAATTTTTTTAGACCCTCCTTTGCAAGGCCACCAGAGACAACAAGTCTGACACATAGTCAACGGATGGAGAGGATGATACAGGAGTATCTCCAAATGAACATCGATGCAATGACTTTGCAAATGGAGCCTTGCTCCTTTTGTGCTTCAAATCTAGAAAAATGTCAAGAGCTCTCCAGTTACGCCTTGAAGATTTTGTCGTGTCCAGCTGCCAGCGTTGTCTCTGAACGTGTCTTCAGTGCTGCTGGGTGTGTGCTGACAGATAAGCGCACGCGTCTGTCCAGTGACAATGTGGACAGACTGACGTTCATCAAAATGAACAAGTCATGGATCCAGAAGGAATTTACTACCCCTGTGTCATCCTGGGGAGAGTAAATGCTTGTGGATTTGGAATGTGCTTGATGCAAATCAAAACATCCTGTTTGCAACTAGGGCACAAGTGCTGCCACTGATGGGGTGTCTGTGTGCCCAATTTTGGGAAAAAAGGTAGACTCCGCTTGGAGTAACCCTTGCTTGCTGTGTTTTTTAAAAATGATACAAGATGAACAGATCTGAAGGCAAGATGAAGGCAACATCATGTCTCCGCCTGCACTTTTCTCACAAACCTGCATTTTTCCAGGGACACCCTACTCAACACCGTCTACAGACAGCAGCCAGATCTCTGTCCCTCAGATGTGGTCAAATAAAAGGCCACTTACTGCGACCCATGACAAAGCTAAGTGGTTGACTCTATCCCTCTGTAAGCTGTTGGCTACCGAAATGCTGCCTTTACGCGTAGTGGACACACAGGATTTTACAGACCTTATGTCTGTCGCTGTGCCCCAGTACCAGATGCCCAATCACCACTGCTTCTCCAAGAAAAGCATGCCCGCGCTACACCAGCATGTCGCACACAACATCACCACTTCCTTGAGAAAATCTGTGTGCGACAGGGTGCATTTCAACACAGATACTTGGACCAGTAAGCATAGACAGGGTCATTACATGTCACTGACTGGGCACTGGCAAACTATGGTGAGAGATGGAGAAGGGTCTGCTGTACAAGTCTTGCTGTCCCCACGAGTTGTTTCAATCCTTGTTCTGTATGTAGAAGTTAATACACTGCTTCTGCCTCTTCAACCTCGTGTGGGTCCTCTACCTTGGCGCAAACCCTGTGTGGTCAGGCCACCCTTCCTTGCAACTGCGCACAAGGACTACCACACACCTCCTTACTATGCTGGCAGCAGAGCTCAATGCCATCAGGCGGTCAAAGTTTTACTTTGAAATGTATGGGAAATGTGAGTCACACCGCTATTACAGAGAATAGTAGTCAGGCAGGGTCAAAACATTAATTGAGGAACAGGAACAGAATGGGACGGCCAGGACTTAATCAGAAAACAAGCAGAGGTGAAATGCGTATCGGCCAACAAGGTACATAAACAGCAAGCAGGAAAAGTAGTCAGGTAACAAGCACACAAAATCATAAAACTGAACTGGGGGTAAAATTAACCAGAGGTTCATAGCTATGTCTGGCAGTGGTCTGCAGACAGGATGGGCATAAAAAAGGGTGTGGTGTCTTCCCATTGGTTGTAGCTGAATGATGGTATTTCATCTGTGAGATACCCACCAGCTACATTCAGCCAGAGATTCTGCATCTGTCAAGGTAATGCAGCCCAGTGGGTGAGCATAACCTGCGTCCACCTGCGCCGCTGGCATCGACTACTCTCCCATCATCAGCAATATTCATGAAAGGAACACGTTGTCACCTGGCGACCGGAGTACAAATTGACGGAGCGGACTCCGTTGGTGACTTAACAGCCGTGTGCGGCAATGATGCAAACCTGGCTGCGGGCCATCGTCAGGGCAATGTGACACACGTGCCTTGTATGGCTCACGTGTTGAACCTAATTCTCCAGCAATTTTTAAAACACCATCACGGCCTACATGGCCTTGTGCAGCGTGCACGCTCGCTATGTGCTCACTTCCATCGTGCGTACACAGCAGCTCAACAACTTTCGTCTTTACAGAAGTCTTTAGGTCTGGTGGTTAAACGCCTGAAATGCGATGTGCCCACACGCAGGAATTTGAATCTGCACATGTTGCAGCGTGTGTGGCAGCACCGCAGAGCCCTGCTGAAATACGGTATGACATATAGCCTGGGATAACTTGATCAAGAGGTGGTGCAGATCACGCTGCTGGAGTGGTGTCAGATCAAGGACCTATGCACCCTGCTACACAGTTCACAAATGTCGACGAAGATGTTTAGCACTGGCAATGTCATTCTCAGCGTGACAATTCTGGTCATCTACATGATGGAGCACACTGTAATTATTATTCGGAGTCAGGTGTTGGGACAAGAGGAAGGGGAGGAAGTACAGGAGGAGTCATATGCGGAAGGGATAACAAGATCTACGAGGTCCAGATGGTCAGCGGCACCTATGCGGCAGTCATGGTGAGGGAGAGGGATTAACAAGGGCGCATAGTATCAGCAAAAAGTGTTGATGAAAGTGCAGGAGCCCATGAAGAAATGGAGGACGAACTGGCGATGGGCATGGAAGACTCAGCAGATGAGTGAGAGCTTGCTCACATTTCGGTTGTGCGAGGTTGTGGGTAGAGGGCAGAGGAAGGATGCACGATTCTCACCTCTCTGCCACCAACACACCAAGGACTTGGTCCTCGTGGATGCACAAGACACATGAGCGCCTTCTTGCTGCACTACCTACATGACCCTCGGATTGTATGAATTTGAAGTAATCCTGAATACTGGGTTGCCACACTGTTAGATCCCCGGTACAAGACAAAATTTGGCGAAATAATTCCTGCCATAGAAATAGACGCACGTATACAGGAGTATCTGCAGAATGTGGTACGCAATCTTAGATCTACTTTTCCACTAAACACCAGTGCTGCACAGAGTGAATCCCAACGCTTTGTCATGGATAGGAGGAAATGGTCTTTTACTTGTCCACATCGGAGGGACCGAGGGATGGCTGCTGTGCTGAGATGGCGTTGAGTACGGTGTCCCTGCACAGTTGCACTTTTGGTCATATCCCAAAATGAGTTGAAAAAGGACAGATGCTGTTGGAAAGGGGAACAGGTGTGTTGGAAAGGGGAAATAAGTTTTGGTCCGTGGGTTTGGTGGTTAAGCAACTGTAACATTTGCTGAAGAAACAACATCTGTTACAGTGGGACTGGCAGATTTGGATAAAGTGGTATATAATCTGTGACCGCTATATAACGAAAATTAATAAGAAAAGAAAGACAAAGGTATATATCCCCATCAGCAGTCAGTGTCCACCGTGCTCCCAGTTGGAAAAGGAGAGGTTGGCAACTGGAAGGTTTGGTGGAGGATACAGAGCTGTGTGGCTATGAAACTAATAGTAGCCTGAACCGAGTTAGACGCCATTCTGATCTGGAGACTGTGAGCCCTGTTAGCGTCACAGGGTCCACATGCCCACCCAGCCCAGGAACTCCCTGTTAACAACACAGGGGCCATTGAGTACGCTGACCGTGTGCGTAGGGGCCACACCTGTGGACAGCAGGCGCATCAGCAGCAGCAGGCCTGTTAATGCCACTGGGCTGCACAAGCAGGACTGTTAGGACAGGAGCTGGTCTTAACCGTTCTGCGTTACCAACTGTGGTGGTGGCCTGCATCCACCACCCTATCCCTGCCTACCTCTGGCCTAAAGCCGCAATGGGTTCAACACATGGAGGTGTGCTCTTTCGGAGCATAATAGAAGACTGCGCACCTCCTTGTTGGCTCCAGCCCCTTTTATAACCTGGGTCCGCCCCAAACCAGGGTGAACCACAATGCACCTCCTGGAGACAAAAGTAGAGTGACACGTCATGAGTGGCATAACTAGCGTCCTATTTGGAAACGCAACTTCAATGATGACCTCATGGCTGTCATGACCCAAACACCTCACCAGTCATCGTCTGAGCATCAATAATGCGGTGACAAGTCATAGGTGTGGGCCTCTGCAAGCCATTTGGGAGGACACCTGATGCCCTGTGGTCTATATGGGACCCCCACATCAGGGCCAGGGCCAAAGAGTTCATTACCGGACCTAGTCTCTGATGCAGGAAGTGCCTGAGCATGCTCAGTAGCATGAAATACAGTCTCTGAAAAAAGACTGTCAGCTTTAGCATGGTGTCTAGGCACAAAACAGGACTTAGACCCGGCACGGAATGCAAGCACCTGTGCAAAGAGGCTTTTCACACTTAGTGTGGGAGCATGCGCTGTATCCCGAAATGAAGACTTAGCGTCAGGAATGGCACAGTCAGGCTGAGCATACTCACTAGGCGAAACACTGTAATTATGCTGCAGCTGGGGTAAATCGGCACACGCATGCGCACTAGCTGCCTCTCCACACTTAGACGTGGAGGGGAAATTTGTCTTGGAGATGCTGTCTATGAACAGAAGGAAAAGCTAAAGGAAGCCTGACTTTCTATCCCTCCGAATTATGAAATGCAGCAATGAATTCCATGAGTTTGCTATAACATTAGCGTAGCAAAATGTGCATGAGGGTGTGATGTAGAGGTGCTAGAAATAGCTTGTCACCAGTGGGGCACTAATGGAATACAACAGCCAGTTCTATGATGCCACAAAATGGCAGTATTTTGTGCTATCATTATAGCTTATTAAAAACAGAGCACGAGGTTGTCATGCAGAGGTGCTGCACATAGATTTGCAGTAGTGTGAATAGACAAAAGTACAATAGCCACGTATAGGATGCCACTAGGTACACTGAGTGTTTGCTAGTATAATGGCTTAGTTATAATTAGTTGGAGTGTGCAACGCAGGCAGATGCGCTCTGCAAATGTCTTGGCACTAGTGGGACTATAGCAAAGTCCAATAGCCACGTATAGGATGCCACTAGGTACACTGAGTGTTTGCTAGTATAATGGCTTAGTTATAATTAGTTGGAGTGTGCAACGCAGGCAGATGCGCTCTGCAAATGTCTTGGCACTAGTGGGACTATAGCAAAGTCCAATAGCCACGTATAGGATGCCACTAGGTACACTGAGTGTTTGCTAGTATAATGGCTTAGTTATAATTAGTTGGAGTGTGCAACGCAGGCAGATGCGCTCTGCAAATGTCTTGGCACTAGTGGGACTATAGCAAAGTCCAATAGCCACGTATAGGATGCCACTAGGTACACTGAGTGTTTGCTAGTATAATGGCTTAGTTATAATTAGTTGGAGTGTGCAACGCAGGCAGATGCGCTCTGCAAATGTCTTGGCACTAGTGGGACTATAGCAAAGTCCAATAGCCACGTATAGGATGCCACTAGGTACACTGAGTGTTTGCTAGTATAATGGCTTAGTTATAATTAGTTGGAGTGTGCAACGCAGGCAGATGCGCTGTGCAAATGTCTTGGCACTAGTGGGACTATAGCAAAGTCCAATAGCCACGTATAGGATGCCACTAGGTACACTGAGTGTTTCCTAGTATAATATCTTAGTTATAATTAGTTGGAGTGTGCAACGCAGGCAGATGCGCTCTGCAAATGTCTTGGCACTAGTGGGACTATAGCAAAGTCCAATAGCCACGTATAGGATGCCACTAGGTACACTGAGTGTTTGCTAGTATAATGGCTTAGTTATAATTAGTTGGAGTGTGCAACGCAGGCAGATGCGCTCTGCAAATGTCTTGGCACTAGTGGGACTATAGCAAAGTCCAATAGCCACGTATAGGATGCCACTAGGTACACTGAGTGTTTGCTAGTATAATGGCTTAGTTATAATTAGTTGGAGTGTGCAACGCAGGCAGATGCGCTCTGCAAATGTCTTGGCACTAGTGGGACTATAGCAAAGTCCAATAGCCACGTATAGGATGCCACTAGGTACACTGAGTGTTTGCTAGTATAATGGCTTAGTTATAATTAGTTGGAGTGTGCAACGCAGGCAGATGCGCTCTGCAAATGTCTTGGCACTAGTGGGACTATAGCAAAGTCCAATAGCCACGTATAGGATGCCACTAGGTACACTGAGTGTTTGCTAGTATAATGGCTTAGTTATAATTAGTTGGAGTGTGCAACGCAGGCAGATGCGCTCTGCAAATGTCTTGGCACTAGTGGGACTATAGCAAAGTCCAATAGCCACGTATAGGATGCCACTAGGTACACTGAGTGTTTGCTAGTATAATGGCTTAGTTATAATTAGTTGGAGTGTGCAACGCAGGCAGATGCGCTCTGCAAATGTCTTGGCACTAGTGGGACTATAGCAAAGTCCAATAGCCACGTATAGGATGCCACTAGGTACACTGAGTGTTTGCTAGTATAATGGCTTAGTTATAATTAGTTGGAGTGTGCAACGCAGGCAGATGCGCTCTGCAAATGTCTTGGCACTAGTGGGACTATAGCAAAGTCCAATAGCCACGTATAGGATGCCACTAGGTACACTGAGTGTTTGCTAGTATAATGGCTTAGTTATAATTAGTTGGAGTGTGCAACGCAGGCAGATGCGCTCTGCAAATGTCTTGGCACTAGTGGGACTATAGCAAAGTCCAATAGCCACGTATAGGATGCCACTAGGTACACTGAGTGTTTGCTAGTATAATGGCTTAGTTATAATTAGTTGGAGTGTGCAACGCAGGCAGATGCGCTCTGCAAATGTCTTGGCACTAGTGGGACTATAGCAAAGTCCAATAGCCACGTATAGGATGCCACTAGGTACACTGAGTGTTTGCTAGTATAATGGCTTAGTTATAATTAGTTGGAGTGTGCAACGCAGGCAGATGCGCTCTGCAAATGTCTTGGCACTAGTGGGACTATAGCAAAGTCCAATAGCCACGTATAGGATGCCACTAGGTACACTGAGTGTTTGCTAGTATAATGGCTTAGTTATAATTAGTTGGAGTGTGCAACGCAGGCAGATGCGCTCTGCAAATGTCTTGGCACTAGTGGGACTATAGCAAAGTCCAATAGCCACGTATAGGATGCCACTAGGTACACTGAGTGTTTGCTAGTATAATGGCTTAGTTATAATTAGTTGGAGTGTGCAACGCAGGCAGATGCGCTCTGCAAATGTCTTGGCACTAGTGGGACTATAGCAAAGTCCAATAGCCACGTATAGGATGCCACTAGGTACACTGAGTGTTTGCTAGTATAATGGCTTAGTTATAATTAGTTGGAGTGTGCAACGCAGGCAGATGCGCTCTGCAAATGTCTTGGCACTAGTGGGACTATAGCAAAGTCCAATAGCCACGTATAGGATGCCACTAGGTACACTGAGTGTTTGCTAGTATAATGGCTTAGTTATAATTAGTTGGAGTGTGCAACGCAGGCAGATGCGCTCTGCAAATGTCTTTTCACTAGTGGGACTATAGCAAAGTCCAATAGCCACGTATAGGATGCCACTAGGTACACTGAGTGTTTGCTAGTATAATGGCTTAGTTATAATTAGTTGGAGTGTGCAACGCAGGCAGATGCGCTCTGCAAATGTCTTGGCACTAGTGGGACTATAGCAAAGTCCAATAGCCACGTATAGGATGCCACTGGGTACACTGAGTGTTTGCTAGTATAATGGCTTAGTTATAATTAGTTGGAGTGTGCAACGCAGGCAGATGCGCTCTGCAAATGTCTTGGCACTAGTGGGACTATAGCAAAGTCCAATAGCCACGTATAGGATGCCACTAGGTACACTGAGTGTTTGCTAGTATAATGGCTTAGTTATAATTAGTTGGAGTGTGCAACGCAGGCAGACGTGCTGCAAATGTTTTGGCACTAGTGGGACTATAGCAAAGTCCAATAGCCACGTATAGGATGCTACTAGGTACACTGAGTGTTTGCTAGTATAATGGCTTAGTTATAATTAGTTGGAGTGTGCAACGCAGGCAGATGCGCTCTGCAAATGTCTTGGCACTAGTGGGACTATAGCAAAGTCCAATAGCCACGTATAGGATGCCACTAGGTACACTGAGTGTTTGCTAGTATAATGGCTTAGTTATAATTAGTTGGAGTGTGCAACGCAGGCAGATGCTCTCTGCAAATGTCTTGGCACTAGTGGGACTATAGCAAAGTCCAATAGCCACGTATAGGATGCCACTAGGTACACTGAGTGTTTGCTAGTATAATGGCTTAGTTATAATTAGTTGGAGTGTGCAACGCAGGCAGACGTGCTGCAAATGTCTTGGCACTAGTGGGACTATAGCAAAGTCCAATAGCCACGTATAGGATGCCACTAGGTACACTGAGTGTTTGCTAGTATAATGGCTTCGTTATAATTAGTTGGAGTGTGCAACGCAGGCAGATGCGCTCTGCAAATGTCTTGGCACTAGTGGGACTATAGCAAAGTCCAATAGCCACGTATAGGATGCCACTAGGTACACTGAGTGTTTGCTAGTATAATGGCTTAGTTATAATTAGTTGGAGTGTGCAACGCAGGCAGATGCGCTCTGCAAATGTCTTGGCACTAGTGGGACTATAGCAAAGTCCAATAGCCACGTATAGGATGCCACTAGGTACACTGAGTGTTTGCTAGTATAATGGCTTAGTTATAATTAGTTGGAGTGTGCAACGCAGGCAGATGCGCTCTGCAAATGTCTTGGCACTAGTGGGACTATAGCAAAGTCCAATAGCCACGTATAGGATGCCACTAGGTACACTGAGTGTTTGCTAGTATAATGGCTTAGTTATAATTAGTTGGAGTGTGCAACGCAGGCAGATGCGCTCTGCAAATGTCTTGGCACTAGTGGGACTATAGCAAAGTCCAATAGCCACGTATAGGATGCCACTAGGTACACTGAGTGTTTGCTAGTATAATGGCTTAGTTTTAATTAGTTGGAGTGTGCAACGCAGGCAGATGCGCTCTGCAAATGTCTTGGCACTAGTGGGACTATAGCAAAGTCCAATAGCCACGTATAGGATGCCACTAGGTACACTGAGTGTTTGCTAGTATAATGGCTTAGTTATAATTAGTTGGAGTGTGCAACGCAGGCAGATGCGCTCTGCAAATGTCTTGGCACTAGTGGGACTATAGCAAAGTCCAATAGCCACGTATAGGATGCCACTAGGTACACTGAGTGTTTGCTAGTATAATGGCTTAGTTATAATTAGTTGGAGTGTGCAACGCAGGCAGATGCGCTCTGCAAATGTCTTGGCACTAGTGGGACTATAGCAAAGTCCAATAGCCACGTATAGGATGCCACTAGGTACACTTGTGGCGCCCCAGGACCTGGTCGCCACAACAGCATTGCCCTCCCAAAAGGGTTAATGCTGAGCCTGGAGGTAATTGGGAGATCTATTGGCCAGTAAGTTAACACTCAACACAGTTCTCCCTCCGGCCAGCAGGGGGAGCTCTGAACCTGGAACTTCAGGGAGCATTCCTTAAGTCTGGCTGGAAGGAGGAAGTGTTAGTTAGTCTGGAGACAGGAGTGAAAGAGTGGTTCCGCAGAGAGATGCTCCAATGGTCCTAGCAGCGTATCATGATAACGCAGGACACTTCGGGTGGAAGAAGTTGGAAGCCCTACTCCGTGATCGGTTCTATTGGGTGCACATGAGAAAGATGATCGAGAAGTGGTGCCGAGACTGTGGCCCGTGTAACCTGAGGCGGAAAGACGATGCCAGCCAAAGGTCTCCCCTACAGCCAATTGTCACAAAGCAGCCCCTGGAGTTGGTGGCCCTGGACCACGTGAAGTTAACACCAAGCCGGTCAGGCTATGTGTACGCCCTCACCATTGTGGACCATTTCTCTCGTTTCCTGGTAGTAGTGCCTGTGAAGGACCAGACAGCCAGGACAGCAGCTAGAGCGTTCCAGGCATCCTTTTGTCGACCTCACGGCTATCCGGAAAGGGTACTGACTGATCAGGGTCCTGCATTCGAGGCTGAAGTGTTCCAAGAGTTCTGTAACATGTACGGTTGTAAGAAAATCCGAACCACACCGTACCACCCCCAAACCAATGGACTGTGCGAGAAAATGAACCATGTGGTTATTGATATGCTGAAGACCCTACCGCTGGAGGAAAGGAACCAATGGCCAGAAAAGTTGCCAGATCTGGTAGACCTGTACAACCACATCCCAGTGAATTCGACCAACTGCAGCCCCGCTTACCTGATGCGAGCCAGACCAGGCAAGTTGCCTGTAGACTTTGAGATGGGGACTGTGTCGCCTGAGGCGGTTCAAGAAATAGAGGATTGGGATACAGAACGGCAGCAGCGGTACCGTAAGGTCCAGGAATGCGTAGAGAGGAGCCTGTCTCAAGCAAGAACGAGGCAAGAACAGCATTACAATCAAACAGCCCCAGCAACTCCCTTAGCACCTGGAGAACAAGTCCTCAAGAAGAAGCGGAAGACGCATAAATTGGATGATCAGTGGGAAAATGAGCCCTACACCATTATCCCCTCCAACTTTGACAATAGTAAGGTATGCCTCATAAGCAAAGATGAAGGCAAGACCTATCAAGCAATTTCCCGAGACCGCCTGAAAGCGTGCCCTGAACGGTGCAGAATCCAAAGAGAAATGGAAGGAGTACAAGGAAGTCCCCAAAGTCAAGAGAAAGGAGGGGAGATGATTCAAACCATCCTTGGAAAGTTCCCCAAAACTTGGACCCGAATAAACAATGCCATAGTGGTACCAGTTTTGACGTTTCCGCAGTTGGTCGAGCCAGAAACAGAAAAGGTTCCGGATCCACCTAAAGAATCGTCCGCTCCGGCACGAGATGACACGCCAGCAGTGGAGCAGGAGGATCAACCCCCTGTCAGTGGTGAACCTGTCATACCCTTGGCGACTCCTAGATCACAAAGGCAACCATCACGCTTACCTATGGGGGTTAGGCCCACCTGTAGTGCTGAGATAGAAGACGCACCACGTAGTCAGGGGCAAACACCAGAGCTACGTAGGTCCCAGCGCAGCACTCGGGGACAACCCCCTCTAAGGTATAGGGAGTCAACTGTATAAGGGAAAGAGTACTTATTAGGATGTAAATAGTTATGCAAAATGTCTGCCATGTTGTGTACAAAATGTTTTCTTTTTCTTTGATTGCGAAAATGGACAATTGGGCCACTGGACTATGGGTGGCCAACACCTAAATTGTTCATAGTTAGCACCAGTGTGCTCAACACCCCTGAAGAAAAACCCGTCCGGCGTGCATAGAGTGGGGTCATCAATGCTCTGACGCACGCCCAGAGCCTACGTTGGGGGTTTGAACGCGGCGGGTCCCCCATGGAGCAGTGTAATGGACACCCGGCAGGGAGCCACACTGGACTCTTATAGTAATGTTTAAGGTTGTAACGTTAAAGTAATTGCGCCTCCCATAATGGGATGAAATGTTCTAACATGTCATGTTTGTCTCTACAGTCTGGGAGTACTGAATTTAACTAAGGGGGAGTGTGGCGCCCCAGGACCTGGTCGCCACAACAGCATTGCCCTCCCAAAAGGGTTAATGCTGAGCCTGGAGGTAATTGGGAGATCTATTGGCCAGTAAGTTAACACTCAACACAGTTCTCCCTCCGGCCAGCAGGGGGAGCTCTGAACCTGGAACTTCAGGGAGCATTCCTTAAGTCTGGCTGGAAGGAGGAAGTGTTAGTTAGTCTGGAGACAGGAGTGAAAGAGTGCAGACGCAGAGTAGTGCTGCCTTGTAAACTGGGACCTAGAGCTGGGATAGCTTGGCCCAGTGAAGCAAGGGGAGCAGAGAGGCATAGCAGAGACTCGGACATCGGAGTCTGTAGTTGCCAGGGCATAAAATCCATCCCTGGTAGCTGAATCCGGAGGGCAGGAGAGCTGTAAGCCCCCTGCCCCAGAAGCAATCTGAAGGTACAACTGCATCCCAAGGGCCTGGTGTGGGCTCCAGCAGAGAAGCACCAGAGAGGGCCTGCGCAGTCTACCACACAGAAGAGGGGACGAACAACAAGTCCCAGCAGCAAGAGGGCAATTGCGAACCCAAAGTGCAGTGTCCTAAAACAGCAGAGAAAGATTAAGGAGTAGGCCTCATACTCAACTGGCCAAAGATCACCCCAGGCACTTCCAGGCCGGCCGGATCATCTATACCATCTGTGACGGTCTCCCTGGACTAAGTTTCTGCCGAGTAAAAGAGGAGAAGGTAAAGAGACTACTGTTTGTGACTGTTTCTTTCATTGCTTGTCGGCCCTGCACCGTGTTAGTCACGCAGCACCATAGACTTCCACAAGCACCAACTGTGCCCCGGGCATTGCTCCACCTGTGGGGAGCAGTACCAACATTGCTGCCATAACATCATCCCGGTGGCCTCACACAGCAGCGGCGGCTTAATAGCCGCATACCACAGGTGGCGTCACGAACACAAACATTAAAGTCATCAGCCACATATTCAACTGACACCCACCAGGGCCACGGAGCCGGGCCCAGCCACCACTGACTACCACCGGACTAGTCCGGCCCGGCACCGGGTGTCCCATAGCCCTGGGGTGGGCGAGTCACACTGAGTGTTTGCTAGTATAATGGCTTAGTTATAATTAGTTGGAGTGTGCAACGCAGGCAGATGCGCTCTACAAATGTCTTGGCACTAGTGGGACTATAGCAAAGTCCAATAGCCACGTATAGGATGCCACTAGGTACACTGAGTGTTTGCTAGTATAATGGCTTCGTTATAATTAGTTGGAGTGTGCAATGCAGACAGATGCGCTCTGCAAATGTCTTGGCACTAGTGGGACTAAAGCAAAGTCCAATAGCCACAGATAGGATGCCACTAGGTACACTGAGTGTTTGCTAGTATAATGGCTTAGTTATCAGTTGGAGTGTGCAGAGGACAAGAGGGTACAGTGGCAGGATTGTGGTGCTCTGGGTAGAGGAATGGAAGCCTGCCTTTCTATTCCCTCCTAATGGTGAAATGCAGGGAGGAAATCCCTGACCTGGGCTACACAGACGCTGGCGCTGTTTTCAGGACCTGTCACCTTAACTCTGACCCTGCCGGTTTGAGCCCTTAAAAGGACTGCTATAAAGTGCTCTCCCTATGCTGTCTAACGCTGTGTATGCAGCGCATACAGCTGTATCGGCTATAGGACTCAGGAAGACGGAGCTGCGACAGTGATGTCTGACACCAAAGACGCAGAAGGCAGATAATGGCGTCCGTGAAGAAAATGTCCGGTTTTATAATGCAGGGACATGTGACATGCAGATCCTATCACACATGCCGTTGCTTCTCTGGCTCAAAGTCCACTTAGCTGTGTGTGTGTCTGGGATTGGCTGACATGCTGGCCCGCCCCACAAGACGCGCGCTTAGGGAAGGAAGACAAGAAAAAAAAAAAAAAATGGCGATCGCCATTATAGAAACAGCAGTGATCTGAAGGCGCTGTTCACGCACACTATACACTGAAATGTGATAATAGTTTGATTCACAGAGTGACTTACACTATTACAGCAGAAACCAAGCTATGATTTAGCTGTTTTTTGGCTGCTAGAACCGTTCTCGAACGTTTCTAGAACTATCGAGCTTTTGCAAAAAGCTCGAGTTCTAGTTCGATCTAGAACATGCCCCAAAATCACTCGAGCCTAGAACTGGAGAACCACGAACCACGAACCGCGCTCAACTCTACCCCTCACTTCCTTACAAAACATAGACTTTCATCAGCACTAACTGCCTTCTCCTATCTCTGAATACAGATTTTGCCTTAGAAGGGTGAATTTTGATAATAACTGATAGTTCTGGCAGTTACAAAGTTGTTTATTTTTGTGGATACTATTGATTTACGAAATAAAAAAATAAGATGATGATTGCATTTTAAATATTGGACACATACCGTATACACATTGCTCACGTATTGGACACACATATAGTACTTAGAAAATTCACTTAATGGAAACATGTAGTTCACACACCGCTAACATATTAGATGCATACAGCACACACTGCGTTTACACATTAGCCAAGCGCTCACCACTCATATTTCATGCACATGCTGCAGACCACTTAGGCGATGGTCTTATTATCATTAGTGAGTTTCCACTAATTAGCACTTATCATCTGATTTCAGTACACATTGGACAAATACAGCACATAGGTGACCTACATGTCAGATACATGCAGCACACATCATAATTTGCCAGAAAAGCTGATCAATCATAAATATCACCCAAACGGTAATGTTCAAAGTTAGTAACGGACACCAGGTATCCGAGGCTTGAACTTGAACACGGACTTTTTACAAACAGTATGTATTTGATTTCTGGCACTGTTCGCATGCTAATAGTTTGTTGAAAGGCTGTAGTTCAGCCAATCAACAAGCTTTATTGCATGTGTAAGATGCCTGTATGCTGCTGTTTACAAGAAAAGAAAATTACATGGGCTCCTTCCTATTTTTGATAACCAGTGAAGATAATGCAGTCAGTTGTGGGGGGGCAGCCCTCAGCTGTCAGCTTTACCTTGAAGTGTATCAAAACTAGAGGAAATCCCAAGCTGTTTTTTTAAAATGTGTTTATTTAAATAATTTAAAAAAAATGGCGTAAGGGTACACCCTGTTTTTGGCAGCCCCCGGATGCCCCAGAAGAAGGGCATCCATTAGATGCGCCCATTCTGGTGCCTTGCCCATCTCTTCCTGATTGGCCTGGTGTTGGCAATCAGGGCAATACTTTTGTGGTTGATGTTAGTTGTGAATTGACAGCTGACATCAAGCCCAAATGAATGAATTCTCCTCCATACTCCCTCGTTCACCAATTTATTTAAAAAAAATTACCCACAAAGCGCTGATTTAATCCAATTGGGGGAAAAAAAGACTCCTTCGCGCTTCCTCGTTCACCAACTTATTAAATTAAAAGAAATCCTGGAAGTTGTGACATAAACTATAGGAGTAATGGGCCATTACACCCATCAGTTCCCAAGGAGCTTTATGTTGAGAACATTCTCAGAGTGAGGTTCCATAAGCCACTGCCAGTCAGCGCCAGACCCAAAGATTCTCACACGCGATGAGATCACTATCTGTCATGTTAAATATGGGGAAGTACCAAGGGAACTGCAAAAGGGAAAGGAAACCCTCTGTCTAGGGAAGAGGGAGATGATGAGCCCGGACCAAACCTACTGCTGGACCCCGGGTTCCCACACTGCCCTAGATAGGCTCTGCACCTATGTGCTGAGCCGGATACCTGACCCTAGGCTGACTCAGATCTGGGCCCAAAAGTGGGAGCAGATGTGATGAGCGCTTCGTCAACCCCACTATGCACTAAAGGACACACAGGGATTACAAAGAAGGGAAAACAACAAGCAACTTATTTCCGGTTGACCTAGAGAGTGAAACTGCAACAATCACCAACATTATCCAGATGAGTGCAAACCGACTGCTAGCACTGAGAACTTGATAAAGATATATGAAATATAACCAGCACCGAGTAATAGAAAGTGAAGGTATATAAAGACAATGGAAGTACTGATGAACAGCAGCTCACAGACTGAGGAAATCTGTGGCGCCCCTGACCTGGTCAGGCGCCACTGAGTACTGCACCCATGCTGGGGGCAGTACAATACAGGTAATCCAGAGGGCTGACCGAGGTGTGACTACACAGGCGCATAGTAATCAGATCGCACACATCTACCTTTGGGAGGACTCCTGAGAGATTCCAGGAGGGGGTGTGGCCTCCATGTCCACTCAAGGGGTGTGGTGGAGAGCCTGGTTGCTAGGTGGTGTAGGCAGGCACAGTGGGGAAGGAAGCACTATTACTGGGGTATCTGTAGGCTGCAATTTTCAGGCTTGGAAGGGCCAAATAACCATGGGCCTTCCCAGCCTGATAATACCAGACCACATCTGTTTGCTTTTTTAGGTAAAAATCGGGGGGGACCCCATGCTGATTTTTTTAAATTATTTACTTATTCATTATGTTAGGCAAGGCTAAAAATACCCTTTAGTGCAAAATGAAAGGCACTAAAGGTGAAATTGTAAAACCCTGCCTACATGCCTGCTTTAATCTAAGCTCTCTCTCCCACATCAACTCTGCCTGAACTGCAGCATGAAGAACATCACACCCCTGGGAATCATATAAGACCCGATGATGCGATGTGGCCGCCCAATCACAGTAAATCCAATAGCTACCATAGCTATGGGATTACCATGATTGGCAGGCAATCCGCACATGTTTATTGGCTGGAAAACAGCTGTGAAACATGCAGGGTGGTTACTACAGCATGGCACCTGAGATCCCACAATACATGATCAAGTACCGAGCATACCTGAGCACCCCTATCGCTCATCACTAATCAGTAACCTTACATCAATGATTTTTGTTCTTCTTAACAGGTAAACGAAGCTGTGCTGGAGAAACCTTGGCCAAGATGGAGCTGTTCATTTTCTTTACAACATTATTACAAAGTTTCACTTTCCAGTCCATACCTGGAGCCAAACTGGACCTCACTCCTGCACCGGGGGCTGCAAATCCCCCTAAACCCTTTGAGATTTGTGCCATAGCTCGCAGATAGAAATTGATATCTGTTATTACTGGCATGAGATATCTATATAATATTAAATATTGTTTAAAAAGTGTTGTCCATTAAATCTATCTAGTCAGAACTGGAATGTGCCATAAATGTAAATTAAAGCTATGTTATTAGTCATTTCAAGCAAGAGAGGCGGACTGTTGTGCTCTTTTATGGCATTACAGACAGAAAAAAATTATTTTACTTATTTTCCATTGGATAGTTAAGGAAGTGGTCCACCCATATTCATTATTGGCCACATCAATATTATGTTGAGAAACAAGGTTTTTCTCAATACCTTGTGTTGCAATAGTTCCTGTGAGTGTGACCCCCGGGCTCCGTGACCTCTGATGTCCGGTGATGTCACGTCAACTTCCTGTTGACCTGACATCACCGCGGCCGGCCCCAGTCTCCGTGATTCACTGGGCTGTGGGTGGCATTTCCCCACACATCACAGCCAAGCGTCGCTCCTGCTTGCAGCGCTCTGCTGTAAAGGTAGAGGGAGTAGGAAGATGATGGGCTGTGCCGCTGGGATGTGATGAGCAGTGAAACTCCACCCACAGCCCAGTCACTCAGGAAGACTGCAGCCCGCCTCATTTGACATGACATCACCGAATCTCACAGGTCACAGAGCCCAGGGATGACGCGATGGGGGTGAGTGGAGTACAATAGTGCCGCTCACAGGCACTATTGGCAACACAAGGTATTTGAGAGAAACATTGTTTATCAGCATACCATCAATGTGGCCAAAAATGGATATGGGTGAAACACCCCTTTAAAGGATAAAATTCTGCCAATAGCTGGCGATAGAGGGCGCTAAGTAGCTTACTACTTGTAAATGCTCCCCTTAGTGGTGGCTGCAGGTAGACACAAATTTAAAGTTGTGTGAAATGTAAAATTAAAGGCCTAAAGACAAGAACTGTTTAAATAAAAAAAAAATACTGTGTAAATATGGTCGTGTTTGAGAGATCGCGAAAAATAATGACCAATTATAAGAGAAGAACCTCACTGAATGTTTCAAGATTGTAAAAATGTCCTGTATATTCTGTAAATGGAAAAATATCCCAATGTACTTTGCTGTTTGTTTGTTTTTCTGTATTTTCTATCCTATATCTTTCATTACTTTTCTTTAGGCTCTAGCTCTAAACTCAGTTGTTCCTGACCTTGGTATAGACTAGCTACTATGATGTGTCTTGTACCCAGCACATGTAGACATGACAGATTACTGTCTCTGTGTTGTACACGTTCAGAAGCAGCAGCAGCATGGAGGACATAATACTGCAATTTAGAGCAGTGTAGCTGTGAATCCAGCACTGAAGCAGGGTTAAAGGGAACCAATCACCAGGATTTTCCTATATAACCTAAAGCCAGTGCTGTATTGGTACTATCAGGCTGATTCTATACATACCTTTAGTTGTCAGCTCGGATGTTAAGGTTTTGAAATCCAAGAAAGTAAAGTATATAAAATCGGCAGCTTCTTGAGTGTCAGCAGCTGAGGATCAGATAATATCTGGGGGTATTCATAGTTATCCCCTCTCCCTTTAGAATTAGCAGACGTACATATACAAAAAAAAATCACTTTATCCCTTGCAGGACCTGTGTAAGGTCATACCCATGGGATTAGAAGGGGCGGGGCCTCAGCCAACAGAAAAATATTGCTTTGTAGTATCAGTTTTATTGGCTGAGGCCCCGCTGATTCTGGTCACATGGGTATGACCTCACACAGGTCTTGTTAGTAAAAGAGAGAATCATTTGTATAATACTTATGCTAATTCTAACAGGGGGAGGGGATAACTATGAATACCCCCCCAGATATTATCTGATACTCAGCTGCTGTCACTCAAGAAGCTGCCGATTTTATAAAATTTATTTTCTTGTGTTTCAAAACCTAAATATCTGAGCTGACCACTGCAGGTATGTATAGAATCAGCATGATAGTGCCAGTATAGCACTGGCTTAGGTTATATATGAAAACCATGATGATTGGTTCCCTTTAAACACTTGCTAGAACCAGCAGCATAATCTCTGTTTTTATTATTATGCCTTGCTTATATAGCATTACTTACAGCAAGATGGGCTGCAGTGTGTACATCGCCCAGGTCAAAAACTAGTATTCTAGCAGGATTCAGCTAAACCCCCACTAAAGTAGAAGCATCACAGGTGCAGGAGGAACAAATCACACACACACACACCTCCATGGAATGGAGGGGGGTAATTGCTAGATGATAGAACTGCACACATATTTTTTTGGACAGGATACAGCCAGGCCCCTTTCTGTTGGGCCTTGCATTGTAGAGTGTCTGTCCGTGCATGATACACAGTTGGGGTACGGCTTGGCAGCCCGCCTGATCTAATAGTATGGGCGTCACCTAATAGGCTGCAGGTTTGTGACTGTGTTATCTGCATATGTGAACAGCGCTCCATGCAAGCCACTAGTGTGCAGTTTTATCATCCAGCAATCGCCCCCTCCATTCCATGAAGGTGTGTGTGTGATTTGCTCCTCCTGCACCCGTGATGCCTCCACTTAGTGGGGGTTTAGCTGTATCCTGCTAGAGTACTAGTTTTTGGCCTGGGAGATGAACACACTGCAGCCCATCTTGCTGTAAGTAATTCTTAATTTTTGGAGGATATTTTCCTCTTTTTGCTGCTATTTTTATACTTGCTTATATAGCACCAACATATTCACCAGCGTTTTGCAGAGATTATCATCACTGTCCTCACTGGGACTCACAACCTAAATTCCCTATCAGGATGTTTTTGGAGTGTGGGAGGAAATTCGCGCAAACACAGAGAGAACATACAAACTCATTACAGATGTTGTTCTTGGTTGGATTTGAACCTAAGACCCCAGCGCTGCAAAGCAACAGTGCTAGCTAGTGATGAGCAAGCACTGAAATTCTCAAGTAGTCGGTACTTAAATCGAGCAGGTTGGAAGCTCGGACGGGTTTGACTTGAGTAATCAGTACAATGGAACTCAATGGGAAACTAGATCATTTTTCCAGAAGACACAGTGCTCCATTGGAGTGGGAACAGCAAGGGTTTCTAACTAACAAGTCACTGCTGGGAATAAAGTTGTCAGAGTATTAAGCTGTGTGCACATGTTGCTTTTTTATCTGTTTTTTTTATAAGTTTTTGAGTACAGATTTGTCACAAAACCTGCTTCAGTTTGGGGCATTTTTGGTGCGGATTTTCCCCAGGTTGTTCCCTGCCGAATTTTAACATTATCTATGACAAAAACTGCAGGGATCTGCAGATAAGAAGTGACATGCTCATTAATTCCGCAGCGGAAAATCCTTGGATAAATCCGCAGGTATAAATAAATGCAGTGTGCACACAGTATATTTTTATATCCATAGGTTTTGCTGGGGAATGACTGCAGAAATGTTACACACATATTCTGCATGAAATCCGCTGAAAATCCGTGGTAAATCCGCAGCGTGCGCATATAGCCTAAAGGCTAGAGTCACACTTGCAAGAGACTCACGCGAGTCTCACATCTCATCACCAGGCGTGGCCACACACTCTCCTGACAGGAGCGGGTCAGCTGCATGTATTTCTTTGCAGCTGAGATGCTCCTGTCCGGAGAGCTGCAGGCCATGTCGGGTGATCTGATGCAAGACTTGCACGAGTCTCTTATAAGTGTGACTCTGGCCAAAGGGGTTTTCTCTGCTTTTCATTTGGCCTCCCATTGAATGCATTGGTGTTCGAAAAGGTTCGGAGTTCAGTTCAGTGAATATAGTGTAAAGGGGGCTTTGCACGCAACGTCATCGCTAATGATATGTCGTTGGGGTCACGGAATTCGTGACGCACATCCGGCATCGTTAGTGACGTCGTTGCATGTGACACCTACAAACATCCGCTAACGATCGCAAATACTCACCTAATTGTTGATCGTTAACACGTCGTTCATTTCCTAAATATCATTGCTCTTGTTGGACGCAGGTTGTTGTTCATTCCTGAGGCAGCACACATCGCTAAGTGTGACACCCCGGGAACGATGAACAGCAGCCTTCCTGCGTCCGCCAGGAACGAGGTGGACGTGTCGTTCATGCGGCTGGTCTCCACTTCTCCGCTTCTATTGGCGGGCCGCTGTGTGACATCGCTGTGACGGCGCATGGACCTCCCCCTTAAAAAAGAGGTTGTTCAACGCCCACAGCGACGTCGCTAGGAAGGTAAGTATGTGTAACGGGTACTATTGATATTGTGCGCCACGGGCAGCGATTTGCCCGTGACGCACAAACAATGGGGGCGGGTGTGATTGGCAGAGACATCGCTAGCGATGTCGCTGCGTGTAAAGTGGCCTTTAGTCTGGTAAGGCTCGGCGAACGAAACTTTGAAGGTTTGCTCATCTCTAATCATCAGCAGTAATATATACATTATGTTTAATTGTCATCATGTAGTTATTGGCTCCCCCTGTGTGTGGTGAGATTGCAGTTATATCCTGGGCACAGTTCAATAGTCACTAAACGTACAACAAATCATTTCACATGCAATAGTGCAATTATAATATGCATTCTACACTTTATATACTAATTTGCACCTTATTGATTGTTTATGAAATTGTTTGCAGTGTAATAATTGACTCTTATCTATATATATAAATACCTTATCAAAAATGATGGTGCGGGTGTATGATCCATGTTCCTTTATTTAACACTGTTGCTGTATTTTAAACTCTGATTTTAATAAATTATCAATAAAAATTATATATTTTATTATGACAACCAATAACTTTATTTTTTCTGGGTTTCTTTATTCATATTTTCTTTAAATATACTTTAGTTAAGCTTTGCTACATGGGAAACTGTTTCCTTTAAAACTAGACTTTGTGATAATTATTATGTAATAGAGTGAAATATGTCTGTAATCGCTGGCTCATGTCATTGACAGTTCCCCAGAGTTTATTGAGGGGTGAAGCAGGTTTTCTACTGGGTTCGTATCTTGTGTTATTACTAACTGGTTTAATTATTATCCAAGAGCATAAAAATAGCAAATTCTTCGCTTGAGAAGAGAAGACCGGAGACCGCCGTGAGGGATTAGATCTACGGGATGCTGGGCTGCAGAAAGTAAGACATTTTATTGTGTTTTTGATTTTTATTTCCCAATATCAGATCCGTTTTCCAGACCTTCTTTGTTTTTCTTTGTCTAATAATAGTCAAAATGTTATACTTTTTTTTTAGTAATATGTGCCAGAGATTAGACAGAAAAATTCTAAAAATTAATTTTTGGCCACCAACCAAAACCTTTTTTGCAATTCTTTTTTTCTTTTTTAAGTTACAAATCATGAATGTGGCTAAATAGGTACTGTATGTTTGTTGTCAACTAAATCCCCATTTTGGACAGTTCTTTTTGATACTGGTGTATGTGTCGCGGGCGGGAGGAGGGCGCGCTGCGCTCGCCCACTGCTTGGGTCCGGCTCTGCTGTGGCCTGCTTGCTCGCTGCTCGGTGGTGGCTCGAGCGGCGGGCCGGATCCCGGGGCCTCGAGCGGCGCTCCTCGCCCGTGAGTGAGGGGGTTGATTGCGGGGGTTTTGATATTGTCCGTGACGCCACCCACGGTTGTGGTGAGGTTGTGACACCACCGCTGCACTGGACGGGGATCCCGGGAGCGATGACAGGGAGCAGCTTGGATGTTGGTTCTCCCCTCCGTGGGTAGGGGGTTGGTTGTCCCGGGACCCGGAGAGGGTTAGGGATGGCAGGCGGGTTACGGGGCCTGGTGAGGTGCAAGGTCGCAGTACTCACTCAGCCAATGATGAACACAAAGTCTCCGGTAAAACAACGGCTGGATGGACGGGTTCCACAGACGGCTGCTGTGTTTCTCCTCCCGGCAGGTTGATGGTGACTGCCTTTCCCTGCACCTGTGTAGTGTGTACGGTTCCAATGGGTTCCCACCGGTAACCCGCTCCCCAGCTTGGATGGGTGCTGAAGGAGCCCCTTTTGCCTGCAGGCTCTGGCCCTGGTAACTTTAGCCTTGACGGTGACTGTGTTTCCCTTCACGGTTGAGCTGTCGCCTTCTATCGGGACTTGACTGCTGGGAAACCCAGGAGGTTCCCTCGCTAACGGCGACTCCTAGCCTTGTCGGGGTTCGTAAGCCCTGCCGGATAGTGCTGGCTTCTCTTTGTTCACCGGTCCGGTACCGCTGGGCCACTGCCCGTCCACGGTCCTTACGGCTCACTCCAATCGGCCTCTCCTGCAGACGGTCACCACCATCTGCCAACCTTGCTGTACCGTCCGGGCCACACACCCGGACCGACTTCAGACTGCTCCTCTACCACTTTACCTCCTCCTCCACTCAACTCCAACACTCGTCTCTAACTGCCTCCTTTTCCCGCCTTCAGGACTGTGAACTCCTCGGTGGGCGGGACCAACCGCCTGGCCAACCCCCTGGTGTGGACATCAGCCCCTGGAGGGAGGCAACAAGGTTTTTTGTTTGGCTTTGGTGTGCCTAACCGGGGTGTGGGGTGTGTTGGTGTTGTTCTGTGATGATCTGGCTTGTCCAGGGCACCACATATGTGGTGCAAGTCACCCCCCCACCTAGTTTCAACTTATTTATTTTCTTAAAGGGGAAAATATTAACTCTAGCACAACAACAGGATATGACTGATGGGACAGACAAAATCCCATAAATGCATAGTGTAATATGACATATCAGTTGGACCATAAAAATGTGGAATTCCCATTCCATATTGCTTATAAAACTGGAGAAAGGAGTATAGGATGCAAAAAATCTGTATAAAAAGTAATAATTTAGAACATTGCAGCATATTAAGGACAATAATAGACTCCATCAAGTACTTAAAGATGGTATGAGCAGACAGAGGGGCATGAAAAACTTACAGGATCCTTCTCCTTCCCCCTTGATGAAGCAATAAGACTCACCTGCGAAACGTATGTCGCGGTTCCTCCCCCTCACGGTTGTACTACCACCGCTAGCTGTAAGTTTTTCATGCCCCTCTGCTTTCATCATCTTTAAGTGCTTGATGCAGTCTATTATTGACCTTTATATACTACAAGTGTGTTTGCTAATCCCTTGTGTTTATGCATTGTCACTTTTTAAATGCACTGTGCACTTTAGTAAACTTATAGCCACTTGTGGATTTTTTCATGGTACTATTTTATCATGATTTATATGTACTCCTTGCTATAAATGTCATGGTTGCCTGCATGATAGACTTTTTTTCTGTGTATTAGTAGATATTATTCATATGCATATTGTTACAGTGGGTACGGAAAGTATTCAGACCCCTTTAAATCTTTCACTCTTTGTTTATTTTAGCCATTTGGTAAATTCAAAAAAGTTTGGGATTTTACTCATTAATGTACACTCTGCACCCCATCTTGACAGAAAAAAACAAAAATGTAGAAACTTTTGCAATTTTTTTAAAGAAGAAAAACTGAAATATCACATGGTCATAAGTATTCAGACCATTTGCTCAGACACTCATATTTAAGTCACATGCTGTCCATTTCCTTATGATCCTCCTTGAGATGGTTCTACTCCTTCATTGGAGTCCAGCTGTGTTTAATTAAATTGATAGGACTTGATTTGGAAATGCGCACACCTGTCTATATAAGACCCCACAGCTCACAGTGCATGTCAGACCAAATGAGAATCATGAGGTCAAAGGAACTGCTCAAGGAGCTCAGAGACAAAATTGTAGCAAGGCACAGATCTGGCCAAGGTTACAAAATAATTTCTGCAGTACTCAAGGTTCCAAAGAGCATAGTGTCCTCCATAATCCTTAAATGGAGGAAGTTTGGGATCACCAAAACTCTTCCTAGACCTGGCCGTCCAGCCAAACTGAGCAATCGTGGGAGAAGAGCCTTGGTGAGAGGTAAACAAGAACTCCAAAATAACTGTGGCTGAGCTCCAGAGATGCAGTAGGGGGATGGGAGAAAGTTCCACAAAGTCAACTATCACTGCAGTCTACACCAGTCGGGCCTTTATGGCAGACTGGGCCTACCGAAGCCTCTCCTCAGGGCAAGACATATGAAAGTCTGCATACAGTTTGCAAAAAAATACATAAAGGACAACCAGACTATGAGAAATAAGATTCTCTGGTCTGATGAGACGAAGATAGAACTTTTTTGGTGATAATTCTAAGCGGTATGTGTGAAGAAAACCAGGCACTGCTCATCACCTGTCCAATACAATCCCAACAGTGAAACATGGTGGTGGCAGCATCATGCTATGGGGGTGTTTTTCAGCTGCAGGGACAGGACGACTGGTTGCAATTTAAGGAAAGATGAATGCGACCAAGTACAGAAATATCCTGGAAGAAAACCTCTCAAAGAGTGATCTTGACCTCAGACTTGGCCGAACGTTCGCCTTCCAACAAGACAATGACCCTAAGCACACAGCTAAAATAACAAAGGAGTGGCTTCAGGACAACCTTGTGACCATTCTTGACCGGCCCAGCCAGAGCCCTGACCTAAACTCAATGGATCATCTCTGGAGTGACCTGAAAATGGCGTCCACCAATGTTCACCATCCAACCTGACGGCACTGGAGAGGATCTGCAAGGAAGAATGGCAGAGGATCCCCAAATCCAGGATCCCAAGAAGACTCACGACTGTACTAGCTCAAAAGGGTGCGTCTACTCAATACTGAGCAAAGGGTCTGAATACTTACAGTATGACCATGTCATGTTTCAGTTTTCCTTCTTTAAAAAATTTGCAAAAATTTCTACATTTCTGGGGTTTTTTTCTGTCAGGATGGATGGGGTGCAGAGTGTACATTAATGAGAAAAAAAATAAGAACTTTTTTGAATTTACCAAATGGCTACAATGAAACAGAGTGAAAAATTTAAAGGGGTCTGAATACTTTCCTTACCCACTGTATGAATACACCAATATAGTTATATTTAATGTACTAGCACTTTATCAGATTTACCAACAGCGATTGGGGTCTGTGTTACATATTCTCCTGATTGGTGGCGTTTTTCTTCCCATTCTCAATCCCCCTCTCTGTTGGACGCATTTTTTCCTTTGTTTTGTGTAATCCTGATATTCTAA
Organism: Anomaloglossus baeobatrachus; assembly: GCF_048569485.1. Lineage (NCBI taxonomy): Eukaryota > Metazoa > Chordata > Amphibia > Anura > Aromobatidae > Anomaloglossus > Anomaloglossus baeobatrachus. The sequence continues at coordinate 663,490,399 of NC_134355.1, read as the reverse complement.
TAAAAATCATTACTTTTTGTACATATTTTTTTGCAAACTATACTCTTTTGTTCTCCGGTTTATATAAGCATATGACTAATGTAGTCAGTCATTGGGTTTGGCAAGGATTATGCCATTATAGATGGCATCAGACCACTGCACCAGTTCTGTTCTCTATAAGTGGTACTACATTAGTACCTTTCATTAGTTTGAGAATATTAACTAGTCATATAATGGAATAGTGGTTGCAGAGCTGAGTAAAACAACGCTAGTATATTTTAAAGCACCGCTCCAGTAATTTTTTTTTTAGAGCCGGAGTGGCACAGTAAATGTAGGTCCCCTGCTCCCTGCCATATACTCACCTTCTGGAGGCTTGATCGCTTTTAAGCTTCGAGGCACCATCTTGTGCTCATAATATCTGACTGACCAAAAGTCAGAAGTTACGTTACAAGGTCTCAATACAAATCTATGAGAGCCAGAATGAGGCAAGAACGAGGCTCTCATAGAAATGTATTAAGTTTTGACTATTGATGTGGGTGCCTCCTTGTCACTGCTCGATGGTCAATTGAGCGTTGGGGAGCTCAGGCAAGATCATCACTCGGCCGATTATCGGCGGTGCTCAAGCTCCATACTTGAGTCCTCATTCCGCATGTTTTGCAGCTGTTAGAAAGCCAACCAACATGCAAACATTTGCCATACAGGGTAATGCTGCAGCCTTGTGGGCTACTGGCATTGCTGTGATTGGCCAGCGGCATCTCATTATCGGGTCTTATATGAGAACCAAAAGTAGATGCTCGGCACACTGTCCTCTAGAAGCAGTTCAGGGAAAGCTGATCCAGAAGGTAGGTCTTAAGGCCCAGTCACACACAACGACTTACCAGCGATCCCGAAAACGAATGGACCTGATAGGGATTGCAGGTAAGTCGCTGGGAGGTTGCAGGTGAGATGTCACACAGTCAGATCTTACCAGCGATGCAGGAACAATACAGGTCACAGTAGCGACCTGTATAACGATCTCAGCAGTCACTGTGACCCTGTCACACAGTGTCAAACACAGAGATGTGTCCTGCCCAGCAGGACATCGCCTTTGAAGAAAATGACCTGGACCATTCGGCAACGACTAGCAATCTCACAGCAGGGGCCTGATCGCTGATAGGTGTCAGACATAATGAGATTGCTAACAGGATCACTACTGCGTCACCAAAATGGTGACTCATCTGCGATCTCGCTAGCGATCTCGTTATGTGTGACAGTACCTTTAGATTGGAGCAGGGTGTGTACACTTGCACCCTTTAGTGCCTTTCATGTGGCACTAAAGGGTATTTTTAGCCTTGTATAAAATAATAAAAAATAATTTAAAAAGCGACATGTGGTTTCATTTATTTTTGATAAGCAGCCAAGGTAAAACAGACAGCTGGGGGCTGGTATATCAAGCTTTGAAGGCCCGTGGTTACTTTGCCCTTCCCAGCATAAAAAATAGCAGCCCTCAGCTGCTGCAGAATTGGCACATCACATTAGATGCGCCAATTCTGTATCTTTTCAAAAAAGGGGAAGAGGAAAGGTATACCAACATGGGATCACCACAAGATTATATAAAGAATAAATATTTTATTGATGCACGCAGAAACAAGAAGCCACATGTCTCCACACTTGGAGTATGGGCACACAATAACACAATAAAAACACTTAAAAAGCCAAAGGCATGGACACCATACACGCCAGGAAAGATGACATATAAACAATACAATGTCAATACAATAAAGCCTTTCTTTCCCCTGAGGAAGCCACTGTACACGTGGCGATACGCGTGGGGTTCCACGCCAGGAACTCAGCTGGTACTCTCCCTATCTACTCCTCCTTTATGGCTACTATTATATTTTTGGGGTAGTGAGTAGGTCCCACTTTTGCACTATCTCTAGCCTAAATCTTTAAATCCCTGCCTTGGCCGCCTTATATGGCCCCAGTGGCCTGGGCCCTATTCTCACAGGCTTGGCTTATATCTCTTACTTGCTGGGGATAATTGTTGCATGAGGTATATTCTCTTCACAATTATTGGTCCTATATTGACACTGACTGTGTTGCCCTTCACTGGCATACCTGTAACATGCTAGATATATTGTGCAGGCTTTAAACCCCTATGTGTATCTGAAGTTTGTTTGCATACACTATATTTTCTATATACTGGTTTATACTGCACATGCTGCGTTAACAGGTTTATTACAAGGGTAATAGGTATGGTGTATATCCCTTTACACTGGAGACATTGACTGTGTGTGGTGTTTGTTGTTGGTGCACTTGTACTATACCGAATGTTCTGCGGATCTAGTCTAAACTTCCATACGTACCTGCCGTGTGCTACCTTTACCCTGATCAGCTATGTATATGGTATACCATTAGGTCTCTACTATATGACTCATTGACCTCCGTGGTCACCACATATAGGGGTAACTTATTGCAACACGTGTGATCCTTTATATTCAGGTGTTGACATATCTGTATCTGCACAGCGATTTTTCAACTCTGCATCCCATTCATTTTGTATATCATATCATACAGTCTCTGGTTTACCACCATTATAAATAGACCGATCTTGGGACCGGGCTTTGTGCAATATTCCATAGAGTACCTTTATTGTATTGACATTGTATTGTTTATATGTCATCTTTCCTGGCGTGTATGGTGTCCATGCCTTTGCCTTTTTAAGTGTTTCTATTGTGTTATTGTGTGCCCATACTCCAAGTGTGGAGACATGTGGCTTCTTGTTTCTGCGTGCATCAATAAAATATTTATTCTTTATATAATCTTGTGGTGATCCCATGTTGGTATACCTTTCCTCTTCCCCTTTTTCAGTACGTGTTTAGTATACAGGAGATCCCACTAGGTGGTGCCCTTCCTCTTTTTTCTGGTAATTCTGTATCTTTTCTTCGCTCTTTCCAATTTCTCTAGTAGGTTGGCAATTGGAGTAATATTTTTTGGGGTTGATGTCAGCTTTGTAATGTCAGTTGGCATCAAATCCAGGGGTTAGTAATGGAGAGGCATCTATCAGATACCCCAATTACAAACCCAGTAATAAAAAAAACACAGGAAAAAATAGTTTATTTGAATAAAAACTCCCCAACACTCCCTTGTTCACCAATTTATTAACAAAAATGTTCCCTCAAATCTCTGTCATCGTCCACGTTCCCCAGATGCATGTCTAGCAACTGTGAATAGCAGTGAATTTTAGCTATTCACAGGAACCAGATAGTGACGACAAATCTCATCAAAGTCAACTGCTCAACGCTGTGCTCAGTGAGACCCAGTGGCTCTGATGAGAGTTGTCTTCACTACCCTGTACCTGTGAATAGTTGTACTTTACTGCTAATCAGTCGCCAGAGCACTATTCAGGGATTATGGATTACGATGGAGGAACTTTGTGGGAACATTTTTTATAAAAAATTGGTGAATCAAGTATAGTGAGTGAGTCTTTATTCTAATTACATATTTTTTCCTGTGTGTGTGTTTTTTTAATTATTGGGTTAGTAATGGGGATTTCCGATAGATGCCTCTCCAGTACTAACCTAGGGCTTGTTGCCAGCTGACATTGCACAGCTAAATCAACCACAAACGGTATTACCACAAGTACCCCTGCACCAGGACAATTGGGAAGAGCCAGGCAAAGTGCCTGAATTGGCGCATTTTATGTGATGTGCCAATTCTGAGGAGAAAAAAGGTTTGTCACGAACAGCCAGGGGGGTCTCGCAAGATCCAACTTGTTACAATCACACTGCACTCTAGCGCCCCCCCCCCTTGTCGGCAGGTAAATTTCAGGACTGCCGAACAATAAGAAAATGAGGCTGCTGAGCTACTAATGGCAAATATTGAAGGACTCCCAGCATGGGTAATGTATATATCACCGATTCCCGCTAATGGACTATATATATAAATACCTTGGTACCCTTACTGGTAGCACCCCAATAATTCTAAACAAAAATAATTTTGCTGCCACCACTGAACTTTCCACAGGTAGTTCGGACACCCGTTCCAGATAGCAAAAGGCTCTTCGGGTTTGGAATCGTATATAGAGCAGGAGGAACAAAACTGTTAAATTTTAGATATTTAATCCGAAAATAGGCAGTGTTTATAAAATATACAAGATGTTACAAAAGGTGAACAATACAAATACAGTGTAGACAACTGCATAAAAATAAAAGGGATAAATATGAAATTTACTAAACTCATGCCATAAATGTGATGTCCGAATTTGTGAAGGGAGGGTCTCCAGGCATGAAGATGGTAGACAAACGGGCAGCACCACCACTTAGGCATGCCTTCCAGTACTGAGGAGGAGGTTGCGGGCTGCTATTTTAAGGCTGGGAAGAGCTAAAAAACAATGGACCTTCCCAGTCTGATAATATCAGCCCCCAGCTGTCTGGTTGACCTTGGCTGTTTATTGAAAATAGGGAGGGGGGTGGCATGTCATTTTTTTTTATTATTTATTTCCCAGCAGCAAGCTTGGAGCCAGAGATGCATCCAGTCGTCTTCCTCATGCTGTTCCCATTCTATTTGAGTGCCATTTCTATCCAATTTAGTGATTTTCCTATACCCCACGTCCTCCTGTTAGGATCTTTCATTTACTTCAATTATACTCGTTATTCAAGTTGAGCTCATCCAAGTATCCAACCTGCTTTATTTGAGTACCGAGCACGCGAGCATTTTAGTGCTCCCTTATCACTAGCTGTGACCTCGTGAAACACTGGAGCTGCTGGCAGGTGACTAATCGCAGGTGACCAACCAGAGCAATGCTGGAAAACAAATTACGGCAGAAGGTGAGCATATAACAGGGGGCGAGAGACTTACATTTAAAGCACTACCCCAACAGTGCAAGAAAAAAACAACCACTGGAGTGGTGCTTTAATTTCTCCTCTCTGTTGTAGAGATATTAAATTGTAAATTTTAAAGAGGAGCTATCAGTACAAATCTACTTTTATATAAAAATGTAATTGTATGTATGTATTAATTAGATTAATACTGATTTTTAGAGCAGTCAGTATCTATATAAAAATTGTTGATTGGGGCTGACAATCTACATTCCCTATCAGTATGTTTTTGCAGTGTGGGAGGAAACCGGAGAACCTGGGAGAAACCCACACAAACACGGGGAGAACACACAAACTCCTTGCATGCGTTGTTGCTTTATTTTTTTTTATTGAATCATAGCAATGAATAAACAATAACAATTAATAACAAAATGTAGAAATTTAAAGGGATACTTTTAGATTGTTCAAAATTATTTGAAGGACAGTTGTTCTATAAATATCTGTACAGAAGTATCACCCATGTCCTCTCTTCTTTTCCTACATTTTACAGAACTTGCGTTCATCATGGATCTGGTCACAGTTCTCCTCTCCATCGTTGTCATCTTATTTTTAGCAAATGCTTTTATGAAGCAGAACAAAGGAAATTACAAAAATTTTCCACCCGGACCAAAACCTTTACCGATCATTGGAAATGCTCTTACATTGGACATGTCCAAACCTTACAAAACTTTCATGGAGGTAAGAATCTGCAATACAAGGTAATATTGTGGTACCGTATTAGCCAGAAAAATCAATTGAAATACTATGTCCCAAGAATGACAATAGTATTTTAGGAGTGATACCTTTATAGGCTAACCAGAAAAATTATATTAGCAGCTTTCAGAACACCAAGGCTCCTTCTTCAGGCAAAATTACAAATTAATTACTGAGACAAAATAACATTTAAATGAATGTTACAACAGGACATGGGAAAGATGATGCCTCCTAAAGATAAGCCAAGGAAATCACATTAAGGTTTTTGTTAGAAATGCAGATGAGTTGGAAGATCACTTCTGAAGTTCTTCTGGTGGACAGTATACCAGATTTAAAAGTATCAATACTGAAAGGTAATTTTAAAGACGACAGAGATAGAAAATTTGGGAATTTAAACTGATAAGACCCCTTTACACACTGAGACTTTCTAGAGATCTCACCAGCGATCCCGACCTGGCCAGGATCGCTGGAAAGTCTCTAAACAGTCGCTGGTGAGCTGTCAAACAGGCAGATCTGGCCAACAACGCAGCAGCGATACAGACCTGCATAACGACCTCGCTGATCATTGGGGACGTGTCACACAGCAGCTATTTGACGACTCACACCTGTTAGGGGCGTGGTGTTTGGCGCTGAAGCCACCTAGGTGTCCTTTTTACACGCCCCCCTCAGCTCCGACTGGTGATCGCTAGTGCATTCTTATTGGCGACCCCGAGCTTGGAAAGATTGGCAAAAGTTGCGCTTGTATATCCTTTGTTCCTGAGCTTCTGTTGCTTAGCGGATCTTTGTAGAGTTCTCTGCGGCGACTCCATACTGGTTTATCTATACAGAATCAATACAGCTTCCATCAAATGATGCTTACAGTATAGGCTTTATAGTATTGCAGACTGGAGAACTCTCTAATGATCCGCAAACCAGCACACTCAGGAACAAGGTAGCTTTGAAACAAAGGACGGAAGCGCTAAATTTGTCTTCTTTTCAGTGAAAGCCACTCAATCAGAACGCAACAGCGACCACCAATCGGAGGTAAGGGGGCGGGAAAAAGAATGCTATAGCACGCCTATGGGTTGGGTTCTAAGTCGCTAACGATGTCATTGTAACGGTGTCACACACACCGATGCATGCTGCGCAGCAGGAAACAAAGGACCAAAAAATGTTCCTGAAGGATTTTGTCATGCTCCCCGGGTCCCCTGCCATGCTCTCCGGCTCCCCTGCCACGCTCCCCGGCTCCCCTGCCACGCTCCCCGGCTCCCCTGCCTCGCTCCCCGGCTCCCCTGCCTCGCTCCCCGGCTCCTCTGCCAGGCGTCCCCCGCTCCACAGCCTCCAGGCCCCATCACCTGCGGTCCCCAGGCGGCCCGGTCCCCGCTCCCGGCGCCCGTCGGCAGCTCTGCTCCAGCCCGGCTCTCCTGCCTCCTGTTCACCGCTCCCTGCTCTGGCTTCTGGCACCCGGGCCTCGCCCATGCGCATTAGGGCGCGCGCGCGGTCATTGACCTTCTCTTAAAGGGCTAGTGTCCTCCAACAGGATATTGAAGAATCAGGTACAGGGTATATAGGGGGATCCTTTCCAAGTGGGCGGGGCCTGTTCTTCGTGTTTTGCTAAGCTAGGAGTCAGGTCTCCTTGTGTCTTGTGGTATACTTACCTATCTCTCTCCTAGAGCTGCTCCTGCCTCACCAACCGGTTCTGACGATACCCGAACCCCGAACGGTGACGGTCTGCCATCCCGTCAAGTTCATACCATCTCCGATCCCTGTGGTGACCCGTCTTCTCGCTCCGTTGGTTCCGGACTCTGCCTGACATCATCTTGGCCTCCGAACCTGAGCTCCGTCACCCGGACTACCTTCAGTGACTCCATGGTCCCAGGGACTTCTACACTCCTCTGAACGGACTGTCCTGCTACCCGTAGTGCTCCGGCTTCCGGGCACCTTGCCCTCGGTGAGGTGTTCAGCCCAGTGGATCCACCTCCTGGGTCTGCCCGTCCACCTGGTCCTAACAGTAAGAACAGGCCATGGATCCCGCCGAAGCACTAGCGGCCCAGCTGGGCACCCTGCAGCAGGAACTCGTACGACAGCGCGAGACCCAGTCCCGCATGCTGGCCTTCATGTCCTCTGTGGATACCCGCCTGAACACGCTGCAAGCATCTGCCATGTCCCTGGCATCTCAGGTTACTACTGCACAGTCCACGGCCACGGTTCCTGTGGCGGCTACCTCGGAAGCTTCTAAACTCCGCCTGGTCTCTCCACCCCGATATGCCGGAGATCCCAAGACCTGCAGAGGATTCTTAAACCAGTGCTCCCTCCATTTCAAGCTGCTTCCGCACTTGTTTGCCTCCGACCAAGCCAAGGTGGCGTTTCTGATGTCCCATCTAGAGGGTGAGGCACTGGCCTGGATGAACCCCTTGTGGGAAAAGGAGGACCCTGTGACCACTAACATCCAGGACTTCCTGCAGGCATTTAGAAACACCTTTGACGAACCCGGACGTGCCGCTGCATCTGCCTCATCACTCCTCAGGCTACGTCAGGGGACCATGACGGTGGGGCAGTATGCCATCCGCTTCCGCACTTTGGCCTCAGAATTGGGGTGGAACAATGAAGCCCTCACCGCCGCCTTCTGGGAAGGACTCTCCAGCCGTATTAAGGACGAGCTGGCAGGCCGCGATGTTCCTTCCACCCTGGATGCCCTGATCGCACTAGCCACCCGCGTGGACCTCAGATTCCAGGAACGATCCAAAGAGGTGTCCCATGAGAGACGTCCGATACGGCATTCCTCTCCTCCGCAGAAGCCCGCCGTACTTCAGTCAGCGTCGTCTGGTGTCTCTGTCCACGAGCCCATGCAGATTGACCGTTTGCGGCAGTCCGAACAACGCCGAGCAGAACGGCTCGCCAAGGGCCTCTGCTTCTACTGCGGAGAGGGCACACACCTTCTACGCTCCTGTCCAGAGAGGCCGGGAAACTCCAAAGCCTAGGGCTGGTAGGAGAGGCCACCCTAGGTGCTGGGACTCTCTCAGACCCGGTTACGTGGACTGTTCAAGTGACAACGGGAGAGACGCGGTTCACGGCCGAGGCGTACCTCGATTCCGGGGCAGCAGGCAATTTCATCCAGCAGGCCACGGTGGACAAGTACCAGGTGCCTGTTACTCCACTCGACAAACCCCTCGTGATTGCCTCTGTAGATGGGAGACCCCTCTCTGACACCATCTCGTGGATCACCAAGCCGGTGGAACTACGTATCGGTGCCCTGCACACCGAGAACATCGCTCTCTACGTCCTCCCACACATGTCTCATCAAATCCTGCTGGGACTCCCCTGGTTACGGACACACGAACCGTCAGTCAGCTGGTGTACTGGTGAAGTCACCTGATGGGGCTCCTCTTGCCACGAGAACTGTCTGAAGACTATACAGCCCATCCGACGACCTCCGGTTCCGGAGTCCCTACCGGGACTGCCCTCGGCCTATTGGTCCTTCGCGGACGTCTTTGATAAAAAGGAGTCAGAGGTACTTCCTCCACATCGTCCTTATGACTGTGCCATCGACCTACTCCCGGGAACTACACCACCTCGAGGACGGATATATCCGCTGTCTACTGCTGAAACAAGGGCCATGTCTGCCTACATCACGGAGAACCTGGCAAAGGGATTCATTCGGAGATCCTCCTCTCCTGCGGGAGCAGGCTTCTTCTTCGTTAAGATGAAAGAGGGCGACCTACGCCCATGCATTGACTACCGGGGATTGAACCAAATCACCGTGAAAAATAAATACCCCCTGCCGCTCATCCCCGAATTGTTTGATCGGCTTAGAGGAGCTCGTGTGTTTACCAAGTTGGATCTTCGGGGTGCCTACAACCTGGTCCGCATCCGCTCTGGGGACGAATGGAAGACCGCATTCAATACTCGCGATGGGCACTATGAATACTGTGTGATGCCCTTCGGCCTGTGTAACGCACCAGCAGTCTTTCAGGAATTGGTGAACGACGTGTTCCGGGACCTTCTCCACGTCTGTGTGGTGGTGTATCTTGATGATATCCTGGTCTTCTCTCCGGACCTCCAGACCCACAGAGAGAACGTGCAGCTGGTACTACAAAGACTGAGAGAGAATCGTCTGTACGCCTAGTACGAGAAGTGTGTCTTCAAGCAGTCTTCTCTTCCCTTCCTGGGTTACGTTATCTCCGATACCGGTCTGCAGATGGACCCGGAGAAGTTCTCTTCCATTCTCAACTGGCCCCTCCTTCCGGACTGAAGGCAATCCAACGCTTTCTGGGATTCGCAAACTATTACCGTCGCCATTACTCCGCCTTGACCAAGAAGGGGGCTAATCCAAAGGACTGGTCACCTGCGGCCGATGCCGCGTTTGGCTCCCTGAAACAGGCATTTGCTTCTTCCCCTGTGCTCCACCGTCCTGAGTTAAACCGACAGTTCACCTTGGAGGTGGATGCCTCCTCCTCGGGAGCCGGAGCAGTGCTCATGCAGAAGTCCTCCTCCGAAAAAATGGTTACTTGCGGTTTCTACTCCAAGAGCTTCTCAGCGCCTGAACGCAACTACACCATCGGTGACCGAGAGCTATTAGCAGTCAAACTGGCTCTGGAGGAATGGCGCTACCTTCTGGAGGGAGCAGTGTACCCCGTGATCATTTACACGGACCACAAGAACCTGGAATACCTGCGGTCCGCCCAGCGACTGAACCCACGGCAAGCCAGGTGGTCCTTGTTCTTTGCCAGGTTCGATTTTCATACCTTGCACAGGGATGGTCAGTTATTTCTCTTTTTCTCACCTCTGCTCTTTTTATTTCTTTTCTAATTTGGATGGAAAATTTGGCAGATGTAAATTTCAAAAGATGCGCTCACCTCTATTTATGACACAACTAATTTGGGCATTCCAAAAGCAAGTAGGCCAAAACTAGTCCCCTTTGCAGCAGATGATAAGAGAGAGCGACACATTGTAGTTTTGTAACTTATTTTTTTCACTCATTGTAAAATTAGGAATTTGAAAACAATGATTCCTAGAAAGCCATTTCCAAGCCCTACATTATGCTTACAGTATTAATAATGACATGACTTGCCTAGCTGTATTCTAGATAATTTAGAACCTTGTGTTATTCCGTTACTTTGTTATTCCTCCTAGAACTATGTTAACAAAATTGATAATCGGGTGTTAACAGTTAAGGGTGTGTCCCATCACAGTCTGATATCATCCGATCAGTGCTGACAGAGCCAGAATTCTATGATCAGATATTCCAGAATCTACATTGCTTCTGGACTATAAGTGTACCGCCCCACGCTCGGCTGCAGCTGAGCCACTCGGATACGGGCTCGGATACGGGGTCACTTCGCTCTGAAAGGGGCTGGCGCTTTGAAGGGGGTTTAGGGTTACGGCCGAGGCCGTGGTTTTAGATTAGAGTTCGTGATGCCACCCACGGGTTGTGGTGAATGTGGGCACCACCGCTGCTGTTGACTAGGCACCCCGGCGGAGATGTTGTGCAGCTTTAATGTTAACCCCTCTGTGGGCAGGGGTGATGGCCCCGGGACCCGTTTGGTGTGATGTGTTGGTGCTTAGCAGTGCAGGGCGATGCGCGGCCCGAGGGCACAGTCATACTCACTATTAAAGATGCACAGTAGTCTCTGGTAAACCAAAAAGATGGTGGTCGGTGCCCGCAGCCGGCTGCGTCTGGTCCCCCAGTCGGGTTGGTGGTCTCTGCCTTTCTCCTGCACCTTCTTTGTAGTTGGACACCCATGCTTCAGCTACGGGAGTCCTGTTCCCCGGCGTTGTGTGTCAGGAGAGCCCTTTTGCCCTCAGTCGCTGGCCCGTGGGATCTCTAAGCCTGGGCGGTGGCATTTATCCCCCTCAGTGGGCTGTTGTCTTCTTTCACGACTTGGGTGGGAAAGGACCTAAAGTCCAGACCTCAATCAGTTAATTAACAGGGTCCAGTAGTTTCGGGACCACGTTTCAGGGTCTGAGTACCCCCACTGTACTCCGGATTCCGGTCGGTTCCCCGGTTCGGTCCCATCAGGCCACTACCCTGTCCCGGTCCCTTATGGTTTCACCTGGTCATCTTCCCGGCTCCTGCAGGCTGAGGCCACCGTATGCCTCCTAGCCAGAGGTAACAGGGCTCTGACCCAGACACCTGGAGTTAGACTGGGGAAGACCTGGGCACAGGTCTGCCTCTGCACTTGAACTTGACTCCTGCACACTCAAAACTTATCTCAGACTAACTGGTTCTTCCTGCCTCAGGGCCTGTGAACTCCTCTGTGGGCGTGGACAACTGCCTGGCTCCACCCCCTGGTGTGAACATCAAACCCTGAGGGAGGTGACTAGGGTTTTAAGGGTTGGCTGGTGACACCTTTTTAGGGGACGGGTGTTTGTGCAAGGGCCTACCTGTGACTACGTGGCTAGTCCAGGGCGTCACATAAGCACTTTCTTAAAGAGACATGTCAGGAGGGTTAATCATTATATATCTTGTGTTCACAGCTTTCTAAGACATACGGCCCGGTCTTCAGTGTCGAGATAGGCATGACAAAAATAGTTGTTCTCTGTGGATTTGATGCTGTTAAGGAAGCGCTTATCAACCATGCTGATGTATTTTCTAACCGACCTGAAGCTCCTTTGACTAAGAAATTAGCAAAAAACAATGGTAAGCATATCTTCTTTAAATATTACCTCTCATTACTGTCTCCACCCCCCAAAAAAGTGAGGTATAAAGTTGTGTCCGTGCCACGTGATGGTGGAACATCATCATAGGAAGGGACAATCAATTCTCGGAGAAAAACTTAATTGTGAATCAAAAAGTTCCATGAATTAGGTACATATGAATTCTAACAGATTCACCAATCTCTAGTCCTTAAAATTGCATCTACATGAGGCCTTTATGTACCTCTATTTGCTTAATTCTACCATTATAATAATGTCATGCACCCATTATGATTCAGGGACCGAGGAGGATCAAAAAATGCGGAATCCCAAAGGTAACAGAGTGGCTGGAACCTTAACGGACTGCAGACCTAAATCCTGACACACAACTAGAAGTAGCCGTGGGGCGGGCCTACAATGACCTAACGACTCGACAAAGGCGGAGAACTAAATAATCTCACAGTGATAATCTGCCTCGGAGCAGTCCCCAAAGATAGATAGATGGCCCCCCACATGTAAAGGCTACGGTGATTTAGAAAAACACAATACAAAAGCTAGAAAAGACAGATTCAGAAAAGGTGAGGCCCAAACTATCTTTATAAGAAAGGATAGGAAAGAGCAACTGTCTGCAGCTATAAAAACCCTAATATATGCCAGCACTTCAGATATGGAAAAATCCTGAGGTCACACAACCTCTCCCCCACTGTATCAGCACTCTGATGCTACTGGGATCCAAAAACACTAATACAGATGAGGAACTGAATTAATACCAAGCATGATAAACACAATACCTTGCAGAATCATGGAGCTAAGTATACATACACTCCCAGCAGGGAATGATCCCATTCCACCACGAACTCCACACAGACTAAATAGGAATCAACCATAGGTATTAAAGCAGAAAACACAACAAGAAAGTGGAAAACAAACAGCAGAGGTACACAGACCACTTATCTGAGAGGAGTTCTGGTAGTGAGCAGAGCTTGTTACAGAATGTTCTTAACACAGGAGACATTGACCACCGACAAGTAACAAGAGAAAACTACCCAGTTAAATAGCCCACTCTGACCCTGATTGCCAGTTTTCCACAGGTGTGTGGTTTTTATTCCACACATCAACTGCACCACCATCACTGACCACAAGAGGGAGCCCCAAACTGGAAAATGTATTCAGAACATGCACCAGTAGATGGTCCCTTTTGGGGGAAGACTTCTAATGTAGCCCTATGCATATACAGTTAGGTCCAGAAATATTTGGACAGTGACACAATTTTTGCGAGTTGGGCTCTGCATGCCACCACATTGGATTTGAAATGAAACGTCTTCATCAGAATTCAAGTGCAGATTGTAACGTTTAATTTGAAGGTTTGAACAAAAATATCTGATAGAAATTGTAGGAATTGTACACATTTCTTTATAAACACTCCACATTTTAGGATGTCAAAAGTAATTGGACAAATAAACCAAACCCAAACAAAATATTTTTATTTTCAATATTTTGTTGCGAATCCTTTGGAGGCAATCACTGCCTTAAGTCTGGAACCCATGGACATCACCAAACGCTGGGATTCCTCCTTCTTAATGCTTTGCCAGGTCTTTACAGCCGCAGCCTTCAGGTCTTGCTTGTTTGTGGGTCTTTCCGTCTTAAGTCTGGATTTGAGCAAGTGAAATGCATGCTCAATTGGGTTAAGATCTGGTGATTGACTTGGCCATTGCAGAATGTTCCACTTTTTTGCACTCATGAACTCCTGGGTAGCTTTGGCTGTATGCTTGGGGTCATTGTCCATCTGTACTATGAAGCGCCGTCCGATCAACTTTGCGGCATTTGGCTGAATCTGGGCTGAAAGTATATCCCGGTACACTTCAGAATTAATCCGGCTACTCTTGTCTGCTGTTATGTCATCAATAAACATAAGTGACCCAGTGCCATTGAAAGCCATGCATGCCCATGCCATCACGTTGCCTCCACCATGTTTTACAGAGGATGTGGTGTGCCTTGGATCATGTGCCGTTCCCTTTCTTCTCCAAACTTTTTTCTTCCCATCATTCTGGTACAGGTTGATCTTTGTCTCATCTGTTCATAGAATACTTTTCCAGAACTGAGCTGGCTTCATGACGTTTTTTTCAACAAATTTAACTCAGGCCTGTGTAATTTTGGAATTGATGAATGGTTTGCATCTAGATGTGAACCCTTTGTATTTACTTTTATGGAGTCTTCTCTTTACTGTTGACTTAGAGACAGATACACCTACTTCACTGAGAGTGTTCTGGACTTCAGTTGATGTTGTGAACGGGTTCTTCTTCACCAAAGAAAGTATGCGGCGATCATCCACCACTGTTGTCATCCGTGGACGCCCAGGCCTTTTTGAGTTCCCAAGCTCACCAGTCAATTCCTTTTTTCTCAGAATGTACCCGACTGTTGATTTTGCTACTCCAAGCATGTCTGCTATCTCTCTGATGGATTTTTTCTTTTTTTTCAGCCTCAGGATGTTCTGCTTCACCTCAATTGAGAGTTCCTTAGACCGCATGTTGTCTGGTCACAGCAACAGCTTCCAAATGCAAAACCACACACCTGTAAACAACCCCAGACCTTTTAACTACTTCATTGATTACAGGTTAACGAGGGTGACGCCTTCAGAGTTAAATGCAGCCCTTAGAGTCCCTTGTCCAATTACTTTTGGTCCCTTGAAAAAGAGGAGGCTATGCATTACAGAGCTATGATTCCTAAACCCTTTCTCCGATTTGGATGTGAAAACTCTCATATTGCAGCTGGGAGTGTGCACTTTCAGCCCATATTATATATATAATTGTATTTCTGAACATGTTTTTGTAAACAGCTAAAATAACAAAACTTGTGTCACTGTCCAAATATTTCTGGCCCTGACTGTATACCTTTTAGCAACACAATGTTTGCCTAGAGCTCTGTATTAGCTTTACTTTTTTAATTTGAAGTTAAAAGTAGAATTCTGCATCTTTCATAAAGCCTTGCCTAGATGTATGCAATGAAAATATGGACTGCTTTGGAGACCCCACTCTATTTAGCATGTCAGAGAAATTTTGCAAAAAAGGGTCTAGGTCTAGCTTCACACAGCATGAACAACACGTTGATGATCATGAGGGAACCGTTCTAGTCAGCTGTTATCATCTCATCACTGGAGGTCGTATTTTCATCTAAGAGCTTATCAATATGGGAAATCTTTATGTCCCATATGTTATGCTTGGGAAAACAAAAGGATCGGTCTAAAGGAGCGCTAATGAAGGAAAGAAGGAAAATGTCGATGATTTTAAAAGTCAAACCTTTTTATTAGTGGTCCCTTTATAGCCACAACATGTTTTGACAACCAGTGTGTTGTCTTCCTCAGGTGATATAATGAGACCATACAAACATGACATATCAAGGCAAATCCTAATTAGACTAATAGCTATATCAATTAAAAAGAAGACTGTTAGCAATTAACCCTATAAAAACTGGACCATACTATATCTTATAAACAGCCTCTATACAACTATGTGCATAAAAACATTCTAATAAAATATTATAATAAAATATTATATTCCATAAAACATAGAATCAAAAGAATATAGAAATAATGAATAATAATAATAATAATAATAATAATAATAATAATAATAATAATAACATTAAAAATATAATTCATAAAAATGATAAAAAAAATTAAAAACAATTAAAAATTAAGAATTACATACGCCAATCTGATCCTCTATATTATATATTAGATTTTAATTTCAATTTTAGGGAGTAAGAAAACCATTCCGGGACATCAAATTCTGTCATGTTCCTCCATAACTGAGCTATTTAGACTATGTCTATTCCCATATTTCAAACAGGAGACCTCTCCTCTATTCAGGATGCTACATCTTCACCGTTTAGCAACATTGTCCAAAGCGAAGATACCCCGTATAGGATATTAAAGGATACACTTCAAATCTTAGTCAGGTGAAAAAATCATGAACAATCTTTATTAAGTACAAAGAGATCCAGATAAAATGACACCAAAGCAGTGACCCAGGGATTTACAAACAGTTACATATATAGCCAGGTAAGAGAATAAAAACCCAGAGCACACAAAGGGGCAATCAGGTCAGAGGAGTCACCATGAGAGGAAACTGCATATTTGACTCACATATGTGGAGAAAAGCTCCCAGTGAGAAACACATGTGGGCATATAATACACTGCATAGTTTACTTACTCATGGTGAAGCCTCAACAGACCGAATGCCACCGCACACCGACGCGTTTCGTATCTTCCTCAGGGCAGTGCGTATCTTACCTGGCTATATATGTAACTGTTTGTAAATCCCTGGGTCACTGCTTTGGTGTCATTTTATCTGGATCTCTTTGTACTTAATAAAGATTGTTCATGATTTTTTCACCTGACTAAGATTTGAAGTGTATCCTTTAATATCCTATACGGGGTATCTTCTCCCCTCTCTTTGCTCTCTGGTTTGATATATGTTTTATGAGAGGTTCCCCAATATACAATGTGGAATTGGTCTGCATGTGTCCTATCCTGTTTTATAATTGTCCAAAGCGAGGTTATGCCCTTCTGGAGTCAGAGTACCAAGCTTAGAAATCCAGAAGCTTTCCTTCTTGATTAATCTTGTTAGCGAATCTGGATCTTTGTTATTTATATGATCAATAATGATTAACCTCAATTTACTTGGATCTCTCTGGTGTACAGTATTAAAGTGTCTTGTAAGACTGTGCAACTGGTATTCTGTCTTTATGTTGTGTCTATGCTTATTCAATCTTAAATGCATCTCTTGCATAGTGCGACCGACATACTGGAGGCCAGTAGAAATAGTTATTTTACATCAATCTTTTCACGGGTGCTACTCATCGCGCTCTCCTTGCTTTTCCTTTCTCTTCCATATGTTATGAATGGGTATAATATGTCCTTTATTTTCAGGAGTTATCTCTTCCAATGGGGAGAACTGGAAAGTGATGAGAAGATTTACCCTCTCCACGCTACGAGATTATGGAATGGGGAAGAGAACCATAGAAGACAAGATCATTGAGGAGGCCGAGTGTTTAGTGCAGAAGATGAAATCATATGAAGGTGAGTGGTATATTTCGGCTCTCTTGGGCTTTAAAGGGGAAACTATTATTGATTTTAAGTTTAAAAGGTTATTTATTGTAATATTCTAATTGATCTTCTAATATACTTAAATTAAAAAAATCCCTACGATACTCTATCTAATGTAACAGATTATTTTTTTTACCTACTTCTGTTTTGATTATATTTTCTTTGAAAATCCACAGTGAATGCTGGGATACTCAAACAAGGCAGAGGTTGCAGTCACAGCTGCAGCCCCTGTCCCCATCATGAAACAAAGTGTCAAAAGTAATGTCCGTTTCAGGCGGTAGTCCCTGCTTTACTCAACATGCATTGGTTGTCAATTTTGACCTATCAGCTCACTATGTGATATTCCTTTCAATACACAGTGACAGTGTGATTCCCTCACCAAGATGAGACGGCAAGTGAGTGCACTGTCATTTTAAGGAGAAAACCTGTTGAGCAGAGACCAGTCCACCCTCTAAGGCCTGAAACACACATCCGTGAAAATGCACACACGTGTGTTACGGTCCGTTTTTCGAGTCCAAGTCCTGTTTTTGTGTCCGTTTTTATGGTATGTGTGGCATCCGTGTGAATGGCGTATGCTAGCCGTGTGTGCGTGTGGAATGTCTGTGTGTGCGTGAGATTTGTAACTGACATGTGTGTGTGTTTTCCATGTGAAATGTCCGTGTGTGATGCTAAATGTCGTTGCTAGATACCCGCTGACAGCAGACAGAGTCGTGCGCTGAGAATGAACTCGGGTGAACTTCACCCGACTTCATTGTCATACCGCGGCTCTGTCTGTGTCGTGTCCTGATTAATGGTCTCACCGGTGACCACTAATCCCCTGAGTGACTGAAGTGAGCAGCGCGATTAGCGCTGCCGTCACTCAGGTTACCCGTGGCTAGCTGGATCCTCCATCCTTGACCGCAACTCACCTGTGACTCCATCGCTGTCACTCGGGCGACTTGCTATCACAGTTGGAGGATCCAGCGGTGGCCGCGAGTAACCTCAGTGACAGCTCAGCTTATCGCGATACTCACCTCAGTTGCTGTGTGGAACTGACAGGAGCAGCGGTGTTCTTCTGCCGCTCCTGTCACCTTCATGTAGCAGAGCTGGAAGCGACGCGGGACCTCCGTGGATTACGCCGGACATGGATGGGAATTTTGGGCATAATAAATTGGTGAACGAGGGCTATTTTTAGTGTTTATTATTTCAAATAAAGGATTTTTCGTTGTGTGTGTTTATTTACTGTAACTTACAGATTAATCATGGAAGGTATCTCGGGGAGATGCCTGCAATGATTAATCTTGGACTTAGTTGCAGCTATGGGTTGCCATTAACTCTTTATTACCCCAATTGCCAACGCACCAGAGCAATTCGGGAAGAGCCGGGTAGAGTCCCAGAACTGTCGCATGTAATGGATGCGGCAATTCTGGGCGGCTGCTGGCTGATATTGTTAGGCTGGGGGGCTCCCCATAATGTGGAGCTCCCCATCCTGAGAATACCAGCCTTCAGCAGTGTGGCTTTACCCTGGCTGGTATCAAAATGGGGGGGGGACCGCACGTCGTTTTTTTTTTAAATTATTTATTTATTTATTTTACTGCACAGTATAGACCCGCCCACCGGCGGCTGTGATTGGTTGCAGTGAGACAGCTGTCACTTAGCGTGGGGGTGTGTCTCACTGCAACCAATCATAGGCGCCGGTGGGCGGGGAAAGCAGGGAATACGAGATTGAATAATGAGCGGCCAGCTTTTTCAAAATAGTAAAAGCTGCCGGAGCAGTGTGACAGCCGTGCAGCGCTGCGCCGGTGATCGGGGATCAGTGAGTATGAGAGAGGGGGGAGACTGACCAACAGACAGAGAGAGGGACAGACAAGACAGAGAGAGAGACAGACAGACAGAGAGAGACCGACCGACGGACTGAGGGAGATTGACCGACATACACTGGAAAGAAAGAATGACCGACATCGCTACAAAAAAGCACAAAATGTACACGGAGCATAAAGAGATGCATCCGTGTCACGTTATTGTGCGCACATACCCATTGACTTTCATGGGGTCCATATGTGCGTGTTCCGTGCAGAAAACGGACATGCTTCCGTGCAAAATGGAAACACATATGGATCACGGACACGGACACACGGACCTTATGGAATAACACACGTCTGACCTCAATGATAGATTAACATTGGTGCATGTTTGTCTGTGTCTCCGGTACATACGGAAATGGACCAAATACACACGTGTTTAACGGATGTGTGTTTCAGGCCTAAAATAGATAACATTATCAGGGGTGGGGTTGGTTCCTGCTGGCTGTATTTTACAATGTGCAGTAGCAGAGCACTCACTTGTCAGCTCGTCACATCTTATCAGAGCTGGCGAGGGAGTGTACTGTCACTGTGCATTGAAAAGAATATTACAAAGTAAAAAGGGAGCTCTTTTGAATAAACAATGAAATTGACAACCACTTAGAGCAGGGACCAGCCTAGCCCCTGAAATAGACTAAAGCAGACTGAAACAGACTGCACTGATGACATGAAATAACAGTAAATAAAAGTAAAAAGGACTGAACAGGACCAGGGCCCAACACCCAGCAATGGGAAGCTAAATGTAATGTCCAGCTTAAAGAAAGAGAGGTCGCACCCTTACTTGTATTGACCGAAAAAAAATGAACTGAAAAAATTAACTGGAATAAAAGTTTGTATATATGCAATGTGTAGGAGCATGATCATTCTGGACATTAAACAGCAACATCCAAGAAAAAACAAAAATGAACAAATAGCCTAAAGTAGGTAAATACACAGAAATAGTGCACATACAAAAAATAGGGAATTTGGTTAATATTTTTTTGATAAAAAAAGAAGATTGTTGTAGCAGAGGAGGATCCCATGACCTCGGACATGACTGCGTGTTTACCCATAATCCCTTACAGCTTTATCACATGGTATAATACAGCCAATCAGGATTGACTGACATAGCCAGCATAAAAGTAAAAGCAGGAACTGAAACAGTCATTCTGTGGTGACTATGGATAGTGAGGACGTCACAGCTCACAGCTTAGCCGTAGTGATAGAGAGAGAAATTGTACAACAAGGAGAACTAAAGCGGGCTTTACACGCTACGATATATCTTATGATGTGTCGTCGGGGTCACGTCGTTAGTAACACACATCTGGTATTGTATGACAACGAGCAAAAATACTTACCTTATTGCTCGTTGACGCGTCACTCATTTTCTAAAAATTGAACGTCCGGTTGTTCATTGTTCCCAAGGCAGCACACATCGCTCCGTGTGACACCCCGGGAACGATGAACTGCAGCTTACCTGCGTCCCGCTGGCAATGCGGAAGGAAGGAGGTGGGTGGGATTTTTACGTCCCGCTCATCTCCGCCCCTCCGCTTCTATTGGCTGGCCGCTGTGTGACGTCGCTGTGATGCCGAACGTCCGTCCCCCTTACAGGAAGTGGATGTTTGCCGCCCACAGCGAGGTCGTTTGGAAGGTAAGTACGTGTGACAGGGGTTAACGACTTTGTGCGACACGGGCAAAATATTGCCCGTGCCGCACAAACGATGGGGGCGGGTACGATCGAAATGCGATTGCACGAGAAATTGAAGCATGTAAAGCAGGCTTTTTTGCCATCCAATTACCCGTAGACATATTTTATGAAGTCACTTTGACATTCATAAGTCTGAGATTGTGCTAAAGAGCTTAAATGGATTGTATATAGTCCAGGAAGACCTCAGCTTCATAAACATCTTTTCAGAGAAATTGGAGGCATTATTTTTGATATCCATAAAAAAAATTGTGGAAAATTTGGTGAACAATTAAGAGAATATGAACTTTGAACATCCACCTGAGATATTTACTGTATGTAAATAAAAAAAAACGTGGCGATGCACAAGCCTTGCAACATATGGATGCGGTCCTCTAAATCCACTTGCAAATGCATAAGAATAATGAATTAGAGAAATAAAGGTCGCACTCCAAACATAGCAACAAAATGGGAACAAAAAGTATTTCCAGCCAAAGGTACACAAATGTTTCAGCTCAAGGTGTGAGCCTCACTAAAGCTGGTGTCACACATAACGACGACGACAACGACGTCGCTGCTACGTCACCATTTTCTGTGACGTTGCAGCGACGTCCCGTCGCTGTCGCTGTGTGTGACATCCAGCAACGACCTGGCCCCTGCTGTGAGGTCGCCGGTCGTTGCTGAATGTCCAGCTTCATTTTTTGGTCGTCACTCTCCCGCTGTGACACACACATCGCTGTGTGTGACAGCGAGAGAGCGACGAAATGAAGCGATCAGGAGCCGGCACTGGCAGCTGCGGTAAGCTGTAACCAGCGTAAACATCGGGTAACCAAGGGAAGACCTTTCCCTAGTTACCCGATGTTTACGCTGGTTACCAGCCTCCGCTCTTGCTGCCAGTGCCGGCTCCTGCACTGTGACATGTGGCTGCAGTATGCATCGGGTACTTAACCCGATGCATACTGTAGCAAGGAGAGCAAGGAGCCAGCGCTAAGCAGTGCGCGCGGCTCCTTGCTCTCTGCACTGTGACATGTAGCTGCAGTACACATCGGGTTAATTAACCCGATATGTACTGTACCTAGGAGAGCAAGGAGCCAGCGCTAAGCGCGGCTCCCTGCTCTCTGCACATGTAGCGACGTTATGATCGCTGCTTCTGCTGTTTGACAGCTAAGCAGCGATCATAACAGCGACTTACAAGGTCGCTGTTACGTCACCGAAAATGGTGACGTAACAGCGACGTCGTTGTCGCTGTCGCTTAGTGTGACACCAGCTTTAGTCTAAGATCAGTTTCTAATCGAAACGCGTCTGGTGTCCAGTGTTGGTTGTGACTCCTGTCTTTTTGTTGTGAGATTCACTAATTTCTATGATTTTAAAGAATCCAATAAAGAAGCGGATTTTATTGACATTTTTCCTGGTAGCTGGTTCCTTTTTCCTCACTTGTTGATACATACGCTGATATCAGCAGCGGGATCCTGTGCTTCCATGGCGTTGGAGGACTAAACGCCGAAGTATGTGGTGAGCTGGACTATTTCTATTAAAGTCATGGAATTTTTTTGCACTTTTTTTTGCTATGTTTTTAGTGCAACCTCTTTCTCACCTATATATACAGTTAGGTCCAGAAATATTTGGACAGTGACACAATTTTCGCGAGTTGGGCTCTGCATGCCACCACATTGGATTTGAAATGAAACCTCTACAACAGAATTCAAGTGCAGATTGTAACGTTTAATTTGAAGGTTTGAACAAAAATATCTGATAGAAATTGTAGGAATTGTACACATTTCTTTACAAACACTCTACATTTTAGGAGGTCAAAAGTAATTGGACAAATAAACCAAACCCAAACAAAATATTTTTATTTTCAATATTTTGTTGCGAATCCTTTGGAGGCAATCACTGCCTTAAGTCTGGAACCCATGAACATCACCAAACGCTGGGTTTCCTCCTTCTTAATGCTTTGCCAGGCCTTTACAGCCGCAGCCTTCAGGTCTTGCTTGTTTGTGGGTCTTTCCGTCTTAAGTCTGGATTTGAGCAAGTGAAATGCATGCTCAATTGGGTTAAGATCTGGTGATTGACTTGGCCATTGCAGAATGTTCCACTTTTTTGCACTCATGAACTCCTGGGTAGCTTTAGCTGTATGCTTGGGATCATTGTCCATCTGTACTATGAAGCGCCGTCCGATCAACTTTGCGGTATTTGGCTGAATCTGGGCTGAAAGTATATCCCGGTACACTTCAGAATTCATCCGGCTACTCTTGTCTGCTGTTATGTCATCAATAAACACAAGTGACCCAGTGCCATTGAAAGCCATGCATGCCCATGCCATCACGTTGCCTCCACCATGTTTTACAGAGGATGTGGTGTGCCTTGGATCATGTGCCGTTCCCTTTCTTCTCCAAACTTTTTTCTTCCCATCATTCTGGTACAGGTTGATCTTTGTCTCATCTGTCCATAGAATACTTTTCCAGAACTGAGCTGGCTTCATGAGGTGTTTTTCAGCAAATTTAACTCTGGTCTTTCTATTTTTGGAATTGATGAATGGTTTGCATCTAGATGTGAACCCTTTGTATTTACTTTCATGGAGTCTTCTCTTTACTGTTGACTTAGAGACAGATACACCTACTTCACTGAGAGTGTTCTGGACTTCAGTTGATGTTGTGAACGGGTTCTTCTTCACCAAAGAAATTATGCGGCGATCATCCACCACTGTTGTCATCCGTGGACGCCCAGGCCTTTTTGAGTTCCCAAGCTCACCAGTCAATTCCTTTTTTCTCAGAATGTACCCGACTGTTGATTTTGCTACTCCAAGCATGTCTGCTATCTCTCTGATGGATTTTTTCTTTTTTTCCATCCTCAGGATGTTCTGCTTCACCTCAATTGAGAGTTCCTTAGACCGCATGTTATCTGGCCACAGCAACAGCTTCCAAATGCAAAACCACACACCTGTAATCAACCCCAGACCTTTTAACTACTTCATTGATTACAGGTTAACGAGGGAGATGCCTTCAGAGTTAATTGCAGCCCTTAGAGTCCCTTGTCCAATTACTTTTGGTCCCTTGAAAAAGAGGAGGCTATGCATTACAGAGCTATGATTCCTAAACCCTTTCTCCGATTTGGATGTGAAAACTCTCATATTGCAGCTGGGAGTGTGCACTTTCAGCCCATATTATATATATAATTGTGTTTCTGAACATGTTTTTGTAAACAGCTAAAATAACAAAACTTGTGTCACTGTCCAAATGTTTCTGGACCTAACTGTATATATATATATATATATATATATATATATATATATATATATATATATATACAAATATATAACTGTATACGATAAGCTGCTGATAAGTCTTTGGCTTTACCCAGAAAGAAACGAGATAGGATGATGAAACTTTACATTTAATCCACCTACTCTCCACTGATGCTCCAACATACTTCTGACATCAAAGTTCTTTAAGCCTAGCAAAAAGAAGGATTTCAGTTGTGCCTTAAACGAGGCATCCGTAGCAACCATGGCATCAGAAATAGAGTGAAATTTGAAATTTGGTACCAGATGATAGTCAGAGGGAGCTAGATCTGGTGAATAAGATGGATGGGTGGCCAATCAGCTGGAAGCCCAGCTCTGCCAGTTTTGCCGTGGTTGCTTGTGCAGTGTGAGTGGAGGCGTTGTCTTGCAGGAACAAGATTCCTTTGCACAGCTTGCCATACCTTTTGTCCTTCAGAGCTGCCATCAATTGGTCCAAAAGTTCAATGTAACACCTTGCATTGATGGTGGAACCCTTTTGAAGGTAGTCCACTAGCAACATGCCCTCCTTATCTCAGAACACAGACGCAATCACCCTAGTGGCTGATTTTTGCACCTGAACTTCTTTGGACGAGGAGAACCACTGTGCCTTCACTCTTTTGACACAAACATGTTCAATGGAAATCCCCATGATGTCTGCTATTGATTTAACTGAAATGCATTCATTTTCTAGTGTGAGGTTGTGCACAGCATCGACAATCTCAGGAACAACAACAACTCTCGGTTGTCCAGGACGTTCCTCATCATTGGTGTTGAAGTTGTCCATTTTAAATTTGGCAACCCAGTTCTTAACTGTGGAATATGAAGGGCATTGATCCCCCAATGTCTGCGACATATCACCATGAATATCCTTGGCGGACTTTCCTTGCAGAAACAAGAATTTTATCACTCCTCTGCTCTCAGTTGTTGTGAATATCGCATGACTCCGCCATTTTGTTTTCCCGCGTGCGTAGAACACTGTTGCCATAAGCAACAAACACAAAATTTTGAAAACATATGTAACGGGGGCAGGGGGCGCCTCAGGGGGTGTAGTCGTGGCCCCTTTGGGCGACAGGCTGACCCCCGGCCCGGCCGTCACTATTAAAACAGGGGTGTTGTTTGTGGGGCAGAGTGTGGGTGGCAGGGACACTTCCATGTGGGCAATTTGCTTCTCGGTGACACCTTTTTCTCTCGGCTCACAGGCCTCTTCACCACTCCCAGTAAAGAGCCACTGACAGGCAGCTGGTAAACTAAGAAACATTTTATTGAACGAGGCTTCCATTTTCTGTTACACTTCTCAGCAGCAAGTTACTTCAGTACTTCACTTTAACGTTACAGATTACGTTCCTTCCTGACGGTTTCCCCTTTTTGCTGACGGTCACTCTCCTTCACCTGCAGGGGACACTTGTTAACCCCCTAGTAGCTGTACTCTGAACCCTGAATTACTGCAGGGCAGATCTAGCACACACTACCGGTTCCGGATGAGTTCCCACTCCTCTTTACACCTTTCAGCATCAAGTCACATCGGTTTACAAGTTACACTTCTTGCTGACGGTTTCCTCTTTCCCCGGTAACTTTCCCTCGCCTGCAGGGGACATGCGTTAACCCCCTAGTAGCTGCACACTGAACCCGGATTTACTATAGGGCAGATCTAGCACAGACTACCGGCTCCGGATAAGTTCTCACCTCTTCACTTCTTTGCCGGGGAACTACTTCTCTTGCTTTCTACGGGCGTTCCCGTGTACCTCCACTTCTTTGTCTGCGCACTCACTCTGGCTGCCTGCCACTTTTTACTCACACACTCTGCCCCGTCACCTCAGACTTCTCTTTCCAGTCACATCTCACTGCCTTCTGCACACTGCTCTCTGCACACTGCTCTGCCTTCAGAGACCTCCCTTCCCCACCTAGGCTGCCCTGCCCCTCCTTCCTTCCCTGCCACTGTTACCAGGGGAACCACTGCTCTACACTGGCACCTAGTGGGGAAACTGTTTAATCACTACAACAACAGGTAACATTTTACCATTAACATTTAACATTTGCCACCATACTATGTGGCGTCTTCAGGGGGGGGGAAACGTTCCTTCACTACCAGGGGTCCGACTACCCCTTACACATATACATAGACATAAATATAGACACATAAGGCTTTCATGTGATGTAACATTCGTTACCATAGAAACAAAAAAAATCAGAAAGCCAAACACTTATCAGCAGCCACTCCTATAATATAAAATTTAGACATGCACCTCAATAAATACTGCATACACTGGTAGAATTGCTGTTTGTTTATACTGCAATTTAATTTTCACATTTTTCAGGAAAGCCCTTTGATAACCTGACCTGCATAAATGCGGCTGTAGCCAATATAATTGTGGCCATACTGCTTAGTCATAGATTTGAATATGAAGATCCCACCATATTAAAGCTTCTTAGCTTAGTTAATGAAAATGTTAGGCTCCTGGGGAGTCCATGGGTTCGGGTAAGTCAGAAATTTTTTCCTATATTTAAAATTATTTTTAGTAGTAGTTTTGTTTAAAAATTAAAAATAAAATTGTTATTGATTTATTGAAGTATCAGAAAAATATCTATACTCCATTTCTTCCTAATTATGTTTTTAAATGGAACCTGTCAGCTGACAAATGCTGCCCAAACCATGGACAACGTGTATCAGCTACCGGCCATGTATGAAAAACACAGCATTAATAGCTGCCACAAAAAATACCTCATGGTTGACTAGTCACACAGGCGGGTCCCCGGCAGCTTCGCATCCGGTGGCTGCTACATGCTGCCCATGATTTAGGCTGCATGTATCAGATGACAGGTTCAATGTAATGCAATGCAAGTGTAATAAAATACTTACAAATCACCATCTTCTCCAGTTTCTAGTACCACTTCCGTCCTCTTCATGCCAGCTCCAACGGCGTCTACTGTTGGGAGTTGTAGCTGCTTTACCATTAGGTAATGGACAAAGAAAAAAAACAGCTCACCTGCCGCAGTACACAGACTGCAAACACCTTCAGGGGAAAATGAAAATAGAAGAACAGGTCCTGTACTTGAAAAAACTCATCCTTTATTCCAATACCAGATTTAAAAACTGTACAGACGTACAAAAGATCAGATCTAGTTGGTTTGGTTTACGTGTTTCGAGGGAAACCTCTTAGTCATAACCCATATGACTAAAGCTAGGGTCACACGTAGCGACGCAGCAGCGATCACGACGACGACCTGACCTTATCAGGATTGCTGATGCGTCGTTACATGGTCGCTGGTGAGCTGTCAAACAGGCAGATCTCACCAGCGACCAGTGACCAGCCCCCAGCCAGCAGTGACGCGTGGAAGCGATGCTGCGCTTGGTAGCTAAGGTAAATATCGGGTAACCAAGCAAAGTCCTTCACTGGTTACCCGATATTTACCTTGGTTACCAGCGCACACCACTTAGCGCTGGCTCCCTGCACTCTAGCCACAGTACACATCGGGTTAATAAGCAAACCTTTGCTTATTTACCCGATGTGTACTCTGGCTACGCATGCAGGGAGCAGGGAGGCGGTACTGACAGCGTGAGAGTGGCGGACGCTAACTAAGGTAAATATCGGGTAACCAGCAAAGCAGTTCGCTTGGTTACCCGATGTTTACCTTGGTTACAGCTTACCACAGGCTGCCAGAAGCCGGCTCCCTGCTCCCTGCTCGCTTCAGTTCGTCACTCTCTCGCTGTCACACACAGAGATGTGTGCTTCTCAGCGGGAGAGCAACGTCCAAAAAATGAAGCAGGACATTCAGCAACGAGCAGCGACCTCACAGCAGGGGCCGGGTCGTTGCTGGATGTCACACACAGCGACAGCGATGGGACGTCGCTGCTACGTCACAGAAAATGGTGACTTAGCAGCGACGTCGTTAAGAGGTTTCCCTCGAAATGCGTAAACTGGACCAACTAGATCTGGTCATTTGTACGTTTGCCCTCTTCATGTGTGAAGTTTTTAATCTGGCATTGGAATGAAGGATGAGTTTTTTTAAAGTGCTGGACATGTTCTTTTGCTTTAGCATTGAAAGTGTTTGACACTCAGTACAACACCCATTGCTTTACTTTGTGGTCCCCATATTATAATCCTTCATGAGCTGGCTAGTATGATTTCAGGTCTAGTCATCCAAAACAGGGTGGAAGCAGCATTATTAACTGTAGAAGACAGGAATCTGTAGGTACATTACGGTAATACACATACACTATATTACATGCATATTTATGCAGGATTTGGCAATACAAATGTTGATGAAACTTGTTCTTTAAAGAAGCCCTTCCATGAACTGTAACGCCCTGGCCAAGAAGTAAAAAAAAGGCGGGTAGTCGGCAAGCAAGATGTTAAGTCGACGAATAACTCCCAATTGTCCAAAACACATTCAGGAACATTTGAACAACATTCTGTCTGTGTTTAAATTGTTTTAAAATAACTTAAAAATAAAAAGTATATATAAGATAATTGCATGAGAAAAATGACAAAAAAGGTTGGTCAAGAACCAGCGATGGTTGTATTGTGGACACAGAAGCTAACCGTTATGCTGGAGAAGAAAAGTGTGAGAAATCTTAGTCAAAAAGAGAAGTTAAATGGTTAACTGTGTAAGACGTGAAATATCCATCATAGTAAAGGTGAATTGTTGTTTGTAAAAAACAACTAATTAGGAAAAATTAAATAAAATAAAATGAAGATGAAAATAAAATGAAAAAAAATTAAATAAATAAAATAAAAATATAAAAGGGAATTAAAGTGTCCATGTGTGTTATTTTGTGCGATAAAAAAGACAAAAAAGACAAAAAATTAACCATCTTTAAGAATAAAGCAGTGTAAGCGAGTGCCATCTGCCACTCGCTTCCACTACTTTATTCTTAAAGATTGTTACTTTTTTGTCTTTTTTATCGCACAAAATAATATACATGGACACTTTAATAGTCAGAAACAATTCACTTTTATATTTTTATTTTATTTATTTAATTTTTTCCATTTTATTTTATTTAATTTTTCCTAATTAGTTGGTTTTTACAAACAACAATTCACCTTTACTATAATGGATATTTCACGTCTTACACACTGAACCCTTTAACTTCTCTTTTTGACTAGGATATCTCACACATTTCTGCTCCAGCATAGCAGTTAGCTTCTGGTTCTTGACTAACATTTTATGTTGTCTTTTTCATGCAATTATCTTATATATATATTCTTTCTTTTTTCTTTTTAAGTTCTTTTAAAACAATGTAAACACACACAGAATGTTGTTCAGATGTTCCTGAATATGTTTTGGACAATTGGGAGTTATTCATCGACTTAACATTTTGCTGGCCGACTACCCGCCTTTTTTTTAAATTCTGGGGGCGGTCTTGAGTCTAGTCGTTACTGATACAAGCATATATATATATATATATATATATATATATATATATATATAGGAGGATCTGATGTACCACTATAGTTGACTTTTCTTTAAAATTGTCCTGAGGAAGGAGGCTGCGTCCTCCGAAACGCATAGACCTGATTGAATAACAGAAAATTAATCAACTACTTGATGTTTGATGTCAGCTCTGTTGCACAGCTTCTAGATTCCCAGGTATAGAACAAAGTTCACAGATCAGATTAGATGGGATAACAAGCTCTTTACTTCTTAGAGCATGAGGTAATGATATGCACAGTCATACAGCATTGCATCTGGAAGAGAAACCAAAACCAGGAAGAAACAAAAGACTTTTTACAATACAGTGAGTAAGGAAACTTTACACAACATCGTGATCTACTGTTAGATCAGCATAAAGTCCTCCTTCACACAAACATAGAAGTCCTTGTCTGTTGCATATACCAACAAGCTCGGCATATCCCGGGTTCTCTCTTCTATATTTGTTACAAGATGACGCTGCTGGACCAGGGTGGCATCGGTACAAGTCGAAGCCACAAGATGGTGAATATATGACTGGAGACAGGATACTTAAATTTAAAGTGCCACTCCAAAGATGACAAAAAAACCCAACAAAAAAAACATTGTAGTGGTGCATTAAGGGAAAATATAGTTAACTAATGCTAAATTACTATTTTACTGAACACCTAAATAGAGTAAATAGTAACATTATACACACAGACATATTATATATGTAGTCGTCCTGCCATTCACTGGTCACTGGGGAAAGAGTTCTGCCTTTTCCATTCTTGGAGACTTTACAAGTCGTTTGATGTCTTTCTGTCCATTGACTCCATGTACCGCAATTACCATAAAGAAGTGTGGATCTCCAATACTCACTGCAGACCAAACAAATTTCACATGGTTCACCAGGGCTCTGCCCATCCTATCGATATACCTTTAATGTCCCAGAGGGGACGACCTCTTTAACGATAACAGGACAGACTATTACATTTCATGATAGTGTTGATTATTATTTTTATATTTGTTTAGCTTTATGACAGCTTCCCGAGATTAATGAACCTGCTGCCTGGACCTCACAATACAGTTTTTGAGAATTTCAAAGAATTTCAAAACTTTTTAAGAATGACATTTACAAAACAGAGGAAAGAGCTGGATGTAAATGACCAAAGGAACCTCATCGATGCCTTCTTGGCCAAGCAACAAGAGGTACGATAGACAAGATACCGTTCTCTAGTAACTAAGCATGAAAATAAATCTATAGAATTTCTATGAATTATCCTGTAATAAGACATCCATCAATGTAAGAAAGTCTGATTAGGTACTGGTTTTCTTGAGTTACAAAGGATAGGTGGATTCCATAGGAAATTTCAGAATGGACCTTTATGATGGTGCACATTGCGGGCTGGGTTGGGGGGCAGTGAGGCAGCTGCCACCTTGGCAGGGTTGCCAACTTGACCTTTTATTTTTCTAGAACAGCATATCAAAAAATCACGGACAGGCAATATTTTTTTGGTACTAATCGGAAGAACATAATAAATCATTTTGATTGTAGGGGATCCATGTCTACAGACCCTAACTCTTGATATGATGAAATTAGCTTCACAGAAATATCGGACGCCTTACATTTTTTTACGGACAAGGTAAAAAGTGTTCTATTTTTACTAACTGTCTTGGAGTTTCTGAATGCCCCAGCAGCTATTGTTGGCCACTCGATGTCTACTGGTTTAGAAATCAGGTGTCGGCACTGTAGACTTAAATGTGTACAAGTGCCACCAGACACGTCATAGTATTATAGACATGCACCCACGGCACAATGTGTGGGCTGCGTCTGATGATCTTACCACTCAGCATGCCTGACTGCTTCTTTCAGCTGGAGAAATAAGTTCACAGCCAGCCCTTTTGTCTGTATTGGCTTTGAAGCACAGTCTAATTTATTGCAACAGCCTGAACCGTCACACAGATTGGGTCATGTCAGTGGGAACAGGCTCGGACTGGCCCACAGGGAAATCGGGGAGTCCTCCAGTGGGCTCCACTGAAGGGCCAGCACTACAAGAGACGGAATGCGCCTCCTGCTCCACCCCTAACACAGCTATTCACTGCTGAGCTAATCTGCATTCACAGCTGCACATTCCTTCCTTCTCCTGCTGTGCTGGGTGTTGGAGTAAGACTGACACCTGTGCAGGAGAGACACTACTGTCATTGGGACTTCTCCAGCACAGATGTCAATCTGACTACAACATCTAGCACAACTTAAAAAAACAAAAAAATTCTAAATAGTTTTTGAGGTGTTTTGCATATCAAAATGGCCAATCTCATACTTGCCCAGTAGCCACATCATGGCAACCTCATTGTACTGTGTCATACTCTATATTACTACCTCTTTCATGGTTTAAAAACCACAAATATTTGGGAAATGAGAGACGCACCATTAAAGGATAAAAACACCTGTGGTTAATGGGGGAAAAGAGGGCCTGGAAGCACGGTCAGTCAAATGGACATAATCCACACACATTATATACAGACAAAAAAGAAAGACTTGTTTATATATTATGTGTGTAGATTATGTCCATTTGACTCACCATCCTTCCAGGCTCTCTTTTCCCACATTAGCCACAGGTGTTTTTAAACTTGAATCTCTCTTTTCCCAAATATATGTGGTTTTTAAACCATGAAAGAGGTAGTAATATAGAGTAGGACCCAGTACAATAAGGTTGCTGTGACGTGGCTACCGGGCAGGAATGAGAATGGCCATTCTGATATGCAAAACACCTCAAAAAATATTTAGATTTTTTTTTGTTTTCTTGTTTTTTTAGTTGCAAGCATTGGCATGTAAGTCTGTCTGTATAACATCTAGCACAAATACAGCAGGAGAAGGAGGGAGTGCGCTGCTATGGATGCTGATTATCAGAACTGTGACAAGCTGTGCTAGATAACACCTCTCCTGCAGAAGTGCCAATCTGACAAGCTTCATTGTCCCCCGTCCTCACCCTCCAGTGCGACGAGACTGCAGGTAAGGTGGTTAGTGAGCATATTACTTACAGCAAGATGGACTGCAGTGTGTACATCACCCAGGCCAAAAACTAATACTCTAGCAGGATACAGCTAAACTCCCACTAAGTGGAGGCATCACAGGTGCAGGAAGAGCAAATCACACACACACCTCCATGGAAAGGAGGGGGGAGATTTCTGGATGATAAAACTGCACACTAGTGGCTTGCATAGAGCGCTGTTCACACCTGCAGAGCCACAGTCACAAACCCGTAGCCTATTAGGTGATGCCCATACTATTAGATCAGGCGGGCTACCAAGCCGTAGCCCACCTGTGTATCATGCACGGACAGAAACTCTATAATGCAAGGCCCAACAAAAAAGGGCCTGACTGTATCCTGTTAAAAAAAAGAGGTTTTTGTTGGTATTTATTGCCATAAAACGTAAGCCTACAACCCTCGTCACGGGACCTCATGCTTGTAGGTTCCTACCCTAAATATAAACATAGCAACAAAAGGAGGAAAATATCCTCCAAAAATTAAGTATTACTTACAGTGAGCGCACCTTAGCAGCCACATGCGGTAAACGGATCAGTGAGGTTACCATAGCATCCACATGCTTTAGAGGGGTCTGTGAGGTTACCATAGCAGCCACATGCTGTAGGGGGGTCAATGAGGTTACCATAGCAGCCACATTCTGTAGGGGGGTCAATGAGGTTACCATAGCAGCCACATGCTTTAGGGGGGTCAATGAGGTTACTATAGCAGCCACATGCTGTGGGGGGGGGTCAATGAGGTTACCATAGTAGCCACATGCTGTAAAGTGGTCTGTGAGGTTACCATAGCAGCAACATGCTGTGCAGTCTGACCCTCACTCTTTTCTGCACATCAGAGTAGGGGCTTGGCGAAGCTGTGATGTGATTTGTGTTGAATTGCAGCCGGAAATCCTCTCCTCCCTCTTCTGCTAATGTTATCATAAACAGGACTCCTTCCTGGAGCTCAGAAGACTGATAGGGGAAGCAATTTATATTTTTAAATACTATTTTATGTGAAAATAATTTGTGTACTGGAAAAGGTGATCTATATGTATCAATTTCGGGAGAGTGTAGGAAAGAGCGACTAGGCTATATAGGCTGTATGTTGCGAGGGGTAATATGCTATATTGGCTTTATGTGGTAGAGTAAGGAATAGGCTGTATATGCTATATTTGGGGGAAGAAGACATTTCCCAAACAGGACAATTCTTCATGAAAAAGTGTGGGCAAGAAATTCAAAATAATTTACTTGACAAAAATGGTGTAAATACATAAAAATTGTAAGCCAGTCCCTGATTGTAGTAGAACAAGAAAAACGTATGTAATAACAGGCAATCAAACATCTTATAGACCCCAAATTTATATCAATAAATATATCAGATCATGGCATAAAAAAAAATCCCTCAAACAGCTCCATATCCCAAAAATTGAAAACGTTGCAGCTCTCGGAAGGTTTTGGATTTTTTTTTCCAAAATGTCTGAATTTTTTTCACTACTTAAAACTTAAACTATACATTTTTGGCGTCTATGTAATCATACTGACCTAGGGAACGATAATGCTAGATCAGTTTTATGGTAAAATGAACTCTGGAAGTAAAACTCCTCCAAAACAGAATTTCACTTTTTTCTTGCCATATAGCCGCTTTTCTTTACATCATATGATAACATAGATGGTGTCTCTGAAAAGTACAACTCATCTCACAAAAATAAAGCCCTCACATGGCTATATCAGTAAAAAAGTTATGGTTCATTTAGGAAGGAGAGGAAAAAACAAAAGGGCAAAAATGAAAAAATTGCATGATGTTTAAGGGGTTAATAATATTTTGTTCTTTTCTGATTTACAGGGAAAACCTGAATCCACAGAGTTTTATCACAATGAAAACCTATTGATACTGGTGGGAAATTTGTTTGGAGCTGGAATGGAGACCACGTCAACCACCCTGAGATGGGGACTTCTACTGATGATAAAATACCCGGAAATTCAACGTAAGAAATCAATTTTCAACAAGTAAAATATTTTATAATTTTAGAGAATTCAAGAGCATTGCGACAAATAAAGCTAAGCCTAATGCGGGCTTTACACGTTACGATCTATCGTGCGATTGCACAAGCGATCGCAACCGCCCATGTCGTTTGTGCGTCACGGGCAATTGATTGCCTGTGGCGCACAACATCATAAAACCCCCGTCACACGTACTTACCTCCCGTGCGACGTCGCTGAGGGCGGCGAACATCCACTTCCTGAAGTGGGAGGGATGTTTAATGTCACAGCGACGTCACACGGCAGCCGGCCAATAGAGGCGGAGGGGTGGAGATGAGCGGGATGTAAACATCCCGCCCACCTCCTTCCTTCCACATAGCCGACGGGAGCCGCGGGATGCAGGTAAGTGATGTTCATCGTTCCCGTGGTGTCACACGGAGCGACGTGTGCTGCCACGGGAACGATGAACAACCGGCACCATGTTTCATAAACAATTTTATGAAATCTAGCAACGAGTACACGACTCACGATTTTTGAGCGATACTGCGTCGCTAGGAGGTGACACACAGGCCGAAGTCGCAAGTGATGCCGGATATGCGTCACAAAAACTGTGACCCCGACGATCTATCGCACGATAGATCGTCTTGTGTAAAGCAGGCATAAGTGTTACTGATACATGGACGATTTGCCATTTTTTAATTGGAATATTTTACAAGTTTTTCTTTTGCATTCATCTGTCTTTACTTCCTGGAGGCAGTGATCAGTAGTCTCATCCGTCATCTATCACAATAGGAAATAGCACAACTAAACATAGCTCAATATTTTTACTGCATTAAATAGGTATATGTGGGGTATATACGGTTGAACTTTTTAGACGCAAACAAGAATTGAGCATTGACTTAATGCCTTAAAGGGGTATTCCCATCTCCAAGGTCCTATCTTAATATGTAGTAGGTGTATTATAAATATTAGTAATTGGTTCCAATTAAAAGTGTATCTGATCCAAAAAGAAAAAAATATGCACAAAGACTCAAGCTGCTCGAACTGGCAAAAAAACGGGACCGGCAGATTACTGCTCAGTTAAAAAAAATCCCAATCCGCTCCGGAATCCAGTGCCCATATAAGTCAATGGGGACCATAATCCGGAGATTAAAAACGTTTGTGGAGGGTGTAGGGGTAGGAGTGCACGTTGTTACGGTTGCTGCGAGCACTGGAGACTATGTCCAGATTTCTTGCTACTGCACATGTGCGAGCGCTGGAGACTAAGTCCAGATTTCTTGCTACTGCACATGTGCGAGTGCTGGAGACTAAGTCCAGATTTCTTGCTACTGCACATGTGCGAGCGCCGGAGACTAAGTCCTATATTGGAGCCATTGCACATGTGCGGGTGACATCATCGCTGACACGAGGTCACATGTCTCTGACACCTTCTATGCCGATTGGTCGCTGGTCATGTGCTTGTGATGCCTTGCTCGGTGATAGGCCAGCATGATGTCACTCCTGTCGTTCTGGCAACGGATTGGCTCTGGTGTCCTCCATCTTGGATGAGGCACAGAGTCTATAGAAGGTGTTGATTCCTATCTTCTGGAGAGGGTTGGCAGGCTATGTCAAGGATGCTCTTGCTACTCGTGAGGTCCCTGCTTCTCTGGAGGACTTGATCACAGTAGCAACGAGGATCGATGTACGCCATAAGGAACGTAGACTCGAGGTCTCTTCCTCACGCCCTAAGCATCGGGCTATTCCAGTTGTTGAAGGTCCGCTACCATCTTCCTCAGCATCTGAAACATCTCCCACTCCTATGGAGTTAGGTCATATGTCTTCCAGACTACGCAAGTCTGGTCCTCCTATATGTTACGTATGTCGTCAGGCTGGGCACTATGCCAAGTGTCCTAGTCGTCAGGGAAACTCCCTGGCCTAGTAACCATTAGAGGGGGGTTACTAGAGACGTCTTCTGCACCCTCTAAGTGTTGTATCCCAGGTCAGCTCTCGTTATCTGAGAATACATGGCCTATTATGGCTTTTGTGGATTCCGGAGCTGACGGGACTTTTGTGTCCTCAGGATTTGTAAAGGGACACAATATTCCCTCTATCATGTTAGAGGCGCCTATTCCTGTCCGTGTTGTTAATGGAACTATGTTGTCTAACTCCATTACATTGAGGACAGTTCCCTTGCGCCTTTCCCTGTCTCAGGGTCACATAGAGGAGATTTCTTTTCTTGTTTTGCCTGAGGGTATAGACGACGTCCTTCTGGGTCTCCCATGGCTTCAGACTCATGCTCCTCACATTGACTGGGAGTCTGACAGCATTATTAGTTGGGGATCGAAATGTCAGTCCCGATGTCTTCCCTTACCACCTAAGGTCATTGCGGTTGCATCTACTGATCTCTCTCCCATACCTACACCCTATCTGGATTTCGCTGACGTGTTCTCCAAACAGGGTGCTGAGGTTCTTCCACCCCATAGGCCGTATGACTGTGCCATAGACCTTATCCCAGGTTCGGTTCCACCTAAAGGCAGGGTTTACCCCCTGTCGATACCTGAGTCGGAGGCCATGTCGACCTATATAAGAGAGAGTTTAGAGAAGGGGTTCATTCGTAAGTCTGTCTCTCCCGCGGGAGCTGGGTTTTTCTTTGTTCGGAAGAAAGAGGGTGATTTGCGTCCCTGCATAGATTACAGGGGTCTCAACGCAATCACAATAAAGAACAAATACCCATTACCTTTAATTTCGGAGCTCTTTGACAGACTGAGAGGAGCTCAAGTTTTTACGAAGTTGGATCTGCGGGGTGCGTATAACTTGGTACGAATTCGAAAGGGTGACGAATGGAAGACCGCTTTTAACACCCGAGACGGTCACTATGAATACCTCGTCATGCCTTTTGGGTTATGTAATGCACCCGCAGTATTTCAGGACTTCGTAAACGATGTGTTCAGGGATTTACTGTTATCCTCAGTAGTGGTGTATCTGGACGATATCTTGATTTTTTTTCTCCTGATCTGGAGACTCATCGTCAGGATGTCGTTCGTGTCCTTTCCCGTTTAAGGGAGCACTCATTGTTTGCTAAACTCGAGAAATGTGTATTCGAGCAGTCCTCATTGCCTTTTTTGGGTTACATTATCTCACAAGAGGGCCTGGCTATGGATCCTGCGAAGCTCTCTGCTGTCCTGCAATGGTCCGAACCTCATTCCTTGAAGGCGGTGCAACGCTTCTTAGGATTCATAAATTATTACAGGCAGTTCATACCCCATTTTTCTACTTTGGTGGCCCCTTTGGTGGCCTTGACTAAGAAAGGTGCTAATCCCAAAGCCTGGTCTACTGAGACATCTCAGGCTTTTGAGGCAGTAAAAAGACACTTTTCAACTGCTCCTGTTCTTCAAAGACCCGATGAGAGTAAGCCCTTCCTCTTAGAGGTTGATGCCTCTTCAGTGGGTGCTGGTGCGGTCTTGTATCAAAAGAACGGTGCAGGTAGAAAAAGGCCGTGTTTCTTCTTTGCTAAAACCTTTTCACCGGCAGAGAGAAACTATACCATTGGGGATAGGGAACTGCTCGCCTTGAGATTAGCCTTGGAGGAGTGGCGTCACTTGCTGGAAGGAGCGAAACATCCTTTCCAGGTCTATACAGACCATAAGAATCTGACGTACTTACAAACCGCTCAGCGCCTGAATCCTCGCCAAGCCCGCTGGTCCTTGTTTTTCTCCCGCTTTCACTTCTCCATCAACTATCTGTCTGGGAGTAAGAATAACAAGGCAGATGCCCTGTCTCGCTCTATGCTTTCTACCCAGGAAGAGATTGACGAACCTCGTCTTATCCTTCCCTCCAGGGTTTTTCATACGCTCTCCCCTGTGACGTTAGACCAAATCCCACCGGGCAAGACCTTTGTTCCGCCTGATCGACAGAGTGATATACTGTCATGGGCCCACACCTCAAAGGTGGGTGTGCATTTTGGTATTAGGCGGACACGAGAGTTACTGGAGAGGTGGTATTGGTGGCCACACTTAGCCAGCCACGTCAAGAGATATGTCGGTTCCTGCTACTCGTGTGCTCGCAACCGTCCATTATGGCAGAGACCGGCTGGGCTCTTGCATCCTTTACCAGTGCCAGATAGACCATGGGAAGTGGTAGGCATGGACTTTGTGGGTGATATTCCATGTTCACAGGGACATAGATTTGTGTGGGTCATTACGGACCATTTCTCCCGGATGGTTCATCTCGTACCGTTATCGAGAATCCCATCTTCCAGGGTACTAGCCAAACTATTCCTCAAGCATGTCTTTAGGCTTCACGGGATGCCAGATCGTATCATTTGTGATAGAGGCCCTCAATTTACTTCCAGTTTCTGGCGAGATCTTTGTAGCCTTCTGCAAATTGAGTTGAATCTCTCTTCGGCATACCATCCGGAGACCAATGGTTTGGTTGAGCGTACAATCAATCTATGATTATATACCTTCGACACTTTGTTGCTGAGAACCACGATAACTGGTCCTCCCTCCTACCCTGGGCAGAATTTGCCCTTAACAATTCGCTGGCTGAGGCCACTGGGCAGACACCGTTCGTACTCAATAATGGGCAACACCCTAGGGTACCGGTACCGTTTCCCGCTGCTGCACCTCCTCCTCTTGTGGCCGACTGGGCAACTAATGCCAGAGAGGTTTGGGATCGGACTCAAGAGTCGATCCAAGCAGCTAAGGACCGTATGAAGACGGTGTCCGATCGGTTTCGTCGCCCGGCTCCTGTCTTTTCTCCAGGGGACTTTGTGTGGCTCTCTGCAAAACACGTGAGACTTAGAGTGAGCTCTGTCAAATTTGCTCCTCGCTTCCTGGGTCCTTATGAGGTTCTTCGACAGGTAAATCCTGTAGTCTACCAATTGAAGTTACCCGTCCATCTTAGGATTCATGACAAATTCCATGTCTCACTGCTAAAGCCGGCTATTTTACCTCACGCTCGTGAAGTGCACTCTCCTGCCTCTGATTCCTCTTGCTCTAGCTATGAGGTACGAGCCATAGTTGGTTCTAAGATGGTTAGAGGGCGCAGGTTGTTCTTGATAAATTGGGAGGGTTACGGCCCGGAACATCGTTCTTGGGAGCCTGAGGAGGCTGTCCATTGTCCCGACTTAGTTGCCGATTACCTGCGTCGCCGAGAGGGGGGCCCTTGAGGGGGAGGTACTGTTACGGTTGCTGCGAGCACTGGAGACTATGTCCAGATTTCTTGCTACTGCACATGTGCGAGCGCTGGAGACTAAGTCCAGATTTCTTGCTACTGCACATGTGCGAGCGCCGGAGACTAAGTCCTATATTGGAGCCATTGCACATGTGCGGGTGACATCATCGCTGACACGAGGTCACATGTCTCTGACACCTTCTATGCCGATTGGTCGCTGGTCATGTGCTTGTGATGCCTTGCTCGGTGATAGGCCAGCATGACGTCACTCCTGTCGTTCTGGCAGCGGATTGGCTCTGGTGTCCTCCATCTTGGATGAGGCACAGAGTCTATATAAGACCCTGACACATGCCGCATGGCGCTCAGTCCTCTTGGTTCATGCATAAGAGTAGACGCTCTGTGCGCGTTCCTCTAGGCATTCCTCTGTCTATGCTAGGTGAGCGCTACCGGCAGGGTAGCGTTCTTATACCTTACAGCTTCGGCTGCTGTCCGTATCCTTACCTCTTAGGGGAGCGGACATAGGCAGGTGCCTGAGGCACATGGTCTGGCTGGGCCTTGTGGTTCGACTCGTAGGTGGACGTTGCCGCTAGGGTAACGTTCCTTATACTGCGTCTGGCAGTTGTTCGTATCCTCGCACACTAGGGGAGCGAACAGAGGTAGGAGCTTTGTGCGGCTTACGCTGCTGTTCGTCTCTTTTGCACCACTAGAAGAGCGGACCTAGGTAGGTGCCATTTCGCCCACATTGCCTTTGTCTCTGTGGTTATTAACAAAGATCATTCCACACACCCTCCAAGTAAGGGAGGAATTGCTTTACTTACTTATTATATCCTTCTGTGAGTTAACAGAGGTAT
Organism: Anomaloglossus baeobatrachus; assembly: GCF_048569485.1. Lineage (NCBI taxonomy): Eukaryota > Metazoa > Chordata > Amphibia > Anura > Aromobatidae > Anomaloglossus > Anomaloglossus baeobatrachus. The sequence goes on along the minus strand of NC_134355.1, from coordinate 663,449,961 downwards.
TGCACTCTGCCATAGTCTGCAGCAGAATCTTTGCACGGTGGACCCTGACTGTCTGATACTCCTTTAGGTTATTATCAGACAGCCCCCCGTAACACACGTGGTGTACTCACGCAGACGGTGTTATGGCGGCAAACTCTTTCCGGGTCAAGCTTTTTCCTTCCAGAGCCAACAATTCAATATTCACTACTTTGCCCACCCACCGACACATGTAATTGGTTGCAGCTGGATGCGCCCCCACCCTGAGTGGCAGCGTGTCAGCTGACTGCAACCAATCACAGGCACCAGGATGACTGGTGGGTGGGTAAAGCAGAGCACGTGTCTGCGGGTCAGTATAGTGGTAAAAAATAAATAAATGTCCCCCATATTCTGATGACAGCACAGTTACAGTGCCTACAAGTAGTCTTCAACCCCCTGCAGATTTAGCAGGTTTGATAAGATGCAAATAAGTTAGAGCCTGCAAACTTCAAACAAGAAACAGGATTTATTAACAGATGCATAAATCTTACAAACCAACAAGTTATGTTGCTCAGTTAAATTTTAATACATTTTTAACATAAAAGTGTGGGTCAATTATTATTCAACCCCTAGGTTTAATATTTTGTGGAATAACCCTTGTTTGCAATTACAGCTAATAATCGTCTTTTATAAGACCTGATCAGGCCAGCACAGGTCTCTGGAGTTATCTTGGCCCACTCCTCCATGCAGATCTTCTCCAAGTTATCTAGGTTCTTTGGGTGTCTCATGTGGACTTTAATCTTGAGCTCCTTCCACAAGTTTTCAATTGGGTTAAGGTCAGGAGACTGACTAGGCCACTGCAACACCTTGATTTTTTCCCTCTTGAACCAGGCCTTGGTGTTCTTGGCTGTGTGCTTTGGGTCGTTGTCTTGTTGGAAGATGAAATGACGACCCATCTTAAGATCCTTGATGGAGGAGCAGAGGTTCTTGGCCAAAATCTCCAGGTAGGCCGTGCTATCCATCCTCCCATGGATGCGGACCAGATGGCCAGGCCCCTTGGCTGACAAACAGCCCCACAGCATGATGCTGCCACCACCATGCTTGACTGTAGGGATGGTATTCTTGGGGTCGTATGCAGTGCCATCCAGTCTCCAAACATCACGTGTGTGGTTGGCACCAAAGATCTCGATCTTGGTCTCATCAGACCAGAGAACCTTGAACCAGTCTGTCTCAGAGTCCTCCAAGTGATCATGAGCAAACTGTAGATGAGCTTTGACATGACGCTTTGAAAGTAAAAGTACCTTACGGGCTCATCTGAAACGGAGACTATTGCGGTGGAGTGCGTTACTTATGGTATTGACTGAAACCAATGTCCCCACTGCCATGAGATCTTCCTGGAGCTCCTTCCTTGTTGTCCTTGGGTTAATAGACCGAAAACTGATTACTCTAAAAACAATTTTTATTAATAAAAATTAAAAATATAAATTCAAGCTACATCATAAGTGGCTATATCGGTCAGTGAACACACAGCCAGTCGTGCAGAGCTAAATACACTCTCAGGGGATATTACACTAGGGAGATTGTGGATAGCCCAGAGTGATTCTTCTTGATAATAATCGTAATATCAACTAAGATATTGGACAAGGCCAGGTCATAGATCCCTAGTCCTTCTCCTTCCTGGCCGCGGAGGTAAACACCATAAAGTTTCGGGCGCCCCCGCTCCTCGTCGGCTATCCCTAGTAAACCCTACATCTGCCTGTGTATCAATAATTGACCTAAAGCCCAGAAAGTGTGGTTAGTGCTGAAGTCAGGGTTGTTCAATCACACTAGGTGCATAGTCAGTATGCTAATAGATATTTGATATGTTTGTTGGTCATAGGGAAAATCCCCATACAAAGTAGTTGTAAATATGCTCCCCTCAGGTACAGTCTAAAGGGTGAGAAGGAGCTAACAGATGGCTATCAAAAATCCGCTAGCCAGTGCAGATGACCAACAGCATAAATGTGGACCTGTAAGAATTAAATCCCAGTAGGGTAAACTTATCTTGCTGGAGAAAACCTCACAGAAGATTCCCGACGCGTTTCCCCCACTTTATTCGGGGTTCATCAGGGGATGTTACCATCACATGACAATGCACATAATCCAGGTCACCTTTTAGTTTTCTGTGTCCTGCCAAAAGATCCCTCAAGAATACTGTAAACGGTGGTCAAATGGTCCTCCTGTCAAATGCAGCGTGGACCTCAGCACCTCACCCTGTCAGTATAAGGCTGAATAGCATCCTATTCAGCCCTATACTGACAGAGTGAGGTGCTGAGGTCCATGCTGCATTTGACAGGAGGACCATTTGACCACCGTTTACAGTGGGATGAGGGATCTTTTGGCAGGACACAGAAAACTAAAAGGTGACCTGGATTATGTGCATTGTCATGAGATGGTAACATCCCCTGATGAACCCCGAATAAAGTGGGGGAAACGCGTCGGGAATCTTCTGTGAGGTTTTCTCCAGCAAGATAAGTTTACCCTACTGGGATTTAATTCTTACAGGTAGACATTTATGCTGTTGGTCATCTGCACTGGCTAGCGGATTTTTGATAGCCACCTGTTAGCTCCTTCTCACCCTTTAGACTGTACCTGAGGGGAGCATATTTACAACTACTTTGTATGGGGATTTTCCCTATGACCAACAAACATATCAAATATCTATTAGCATACTGACTATGCACCTAGTGTGATTGAACAATCCTGACTTCAGCACTAACCACACTTTCTGGGCTTTAGGTCAATTATTGATACACAGGCAGATGTAGGGTTTACTAGGGATAGCCGACGAGGAGCGGGGGCGCCCGAAACTTTATGGTGTTTACCTCCACGGCCAGGAAGGAGAAGGACTAGGGATCTATGACCTGGCCTTGTCCAATATCCTAGTTGATATTACGATTATTATCAAGAAGAATCACTCTGGGCTATCCACAATCTCCCTAGTGTAATATCCCCTTAGAGTGTATTTAGCTCTGCACGACTGGCTGTGTGTTCACTGACCGATATAGCCACTTATGATGTAGCTTGAATTTATATTTTTAATTTTTATTAATAAAAATTGTTTTTAGAGTAATCAGTTTTCGGTCTATTAGCAGTTAAATTCTCTAATTCTTATTTAAATTGGTGTGTATTGTCCTTGGGTTAGCCTTGACTCTTCGGTCAAGCCTGGCCTCGGCACGGGAGGAAACTTTCAAAGGCTGTCCAGGCCGTGGAAGGCTAACACTAGTTCCATAAGCCTTCCACTTCCGGATGATGCTCCCAACAGTGGAGACAGGTAGGCCCAACTCCTTGGAAAGGGTTTTGTACCCCTTGCCAGCCTTGTGACCCTCCACGATCTTGTCTCTGATGTCCTTGGAATGCTCCTTTGTCTTTCCCATGTTGACAAAGTATGAGTGCTGTTCACAAGTTTGGGGAAGGTCTTAATTAGTCAGAAAAGGCTGGAAAAAGAGATAATTAATCCAAACATGTGAAGCTCATTGTTCTTTGTGCCTGAAATACTTCTTAATACTTTAGGGGAACCAAACAGAATTCTTGTGGTTTGAGGGGTTGAATAATTAATGACCCTCTGAATAAACTTTTCACAATTTAAAAAAAAAAAAAGAAATAACATTCTTTTTTGCTGCAGTGCATTTCACATTTCCAGGCTGATCTACAGTCCAAATGTCACAATGCCAAGGTAATTCCGAATGTGTAAACCTGCTAAATCTGCAGGGGGTTGAATACTACTTGTAGGCACTGTATAGTGCGCAGCTACAGCCCCCAGCTGTCTGGATGTATCTGTGCTGTGAATCCAGTGCCCAGAGTCACACGTGCAAGGCTTTGCCGGGTGATGCGACGCGAGTCCCTCGCAAGTGTGACTCAGGCCTAAGAGAAACTGCATGCAGCTTTTTTTTTTTATTATTATTAGTATTATTATTATTATTATTTAAATAAATAATTTAAAAAAGTCACGGCAAACCTCTTGAGTGGGTCCCTATTCTAAACCTTATAGTGCGGCACTGTGCACTAATCACTGCTACAGTGACAAAGCGCCAGCAGGGCAGGTGACCTGGTGCCTCACAGCGCTCATGCTGCAAGGTAAAGCCCCCACTGGCCCCACCACCGCACTGACACAAAACCACTACAACAGCAGTCACCACACAGTACCAGCACACAGTGAGAGGAGCTGTGCACTCACCTCCCACAGGCTTCCTTATGTGAACTGGGAGCAAAAAAAAAAGGCTGTCCACTCTTGCAGTCTCCTGTGGATTAAAATCACCTGTGCCAAATGGCGGGAGTGCAGATCCAAGCAAAAAACAGAGGGGGATAGAATGTTGTATAACACACTATGAAGAAAAAGACATGGATCACACATCCCAAACAATACAATGATCTAAAGCAAAAAATTAAATAGAACATGAGGTTCTTTGTTACTACAGTGCCGCACTATAAGGTTTACAATAGGGACCCACTCAACAGGTTCATCATGACGTAGCAGTGGGCTTAATAAAGTCTGATCAGAATGGTAACAAAGAACCTCATGCATTGCATTGTGATGATACTGACCCATCAAAATAGTGATGTAAAGCCTCCCTAGTCCCAACGCGTGTTTCACCTTTTCATCAGAGGCGGTTTTATACTATAATTATGCTTAATATTGTTCTTATATACTTTAAATAAAATTCAGTTTTAATTACTTTTGGGTTCAGCACCATTCTTCTCTGGTTGAGATGTTGTCATAGCTTGTGTTATACCATGCCTGATGAAGAGACCTAAAGCTTGCTATTTATTACCATCTTTTCAGATAGCTATTAAAAGGTATCAACCACTGAAGACTCAATTTTTTAAAACATTTTTTTAAACCTATGTCACTTTTTCATCTAATAGTGCACCCTAAGATACCATATATTTGCTGAGCTCTGCTGTATAGACATAAATTTGTTATCTTATTCCTTCCTTGGCAGAGAAAGTTCAAAATGAAATTGAGCGAGTGATCGGATCAGCCCAACCTCAAATGGAGCATCGCAAAGAAATGCCGTATACTGACGCCGTCATCCATGAGATTCAGCGGTTTGGGGATATTGTACCTCATAATGTTCCCCACGCAACTTCTGATGATATCACATTTAGAGGATATTTTCTTCCAAAGGTAAAATTAAACAACTCAACTTTTTATCAGATGCCTCTGAGGAAAGCCTTTACCAAGGGAAACCTAATGTGCAATGTGCTCCTCTCTGTCTTCGCAAGTGATTCTACATACACGTCTCGAATAGCCAATTTAATTTCTTGACAAAAGAGCAGTAAACATCAGCCATGACTGTTGCTCCAAAAGTACTCTAGTAGCTTCACTCAGAAGTCACCCATCTTGCATTTCACTGGCTATGCGAATATAAATGAAAAAGCGAAATGCCATTTTCCTTGTTAATAGGAAAGATTTTTCAGCTTTTCTGTGGTAGCTCCTCTATATATTACACCACATAGGAGAGCTGACAGATAGAGATAAGCAGACCCATGGATGTTCAGGTTCACCAGGTTCGGCTAGACTTTAGTTAAAAGTTCACTTCGGGACTCGAGCTTGACCCTAACTTAACCTCGGACCCTGAATCCCAACTAAGCTAATGGTAACTCGTAAAATGGCTGTAAAATGGTCATAGTAAAGGCTAGGGGGCTGCAGAAGAAAGCAAAATGAAGGCAATTGCCCCTGCAAATAAATGTGGATTGGAAATAAACATTTTTTTTTAAAATGTTGTGGAGCTCTACCTAATTTTGATAACCAGAGCAGGTAAAGCAGACAACTGCGGTCTGCTTTCCTAAGCTGTTACCTTTACCATGGCTCGTTATCAAAAATAGAGAAGATCTCACGCCATTTATAAAAAATTATTAATATAATTTAAAAAAGGCATGTGCTCCACCCTATTATTGACAACCAGCCAAAATAAAGTACACAGCTGGGGGCTGTTATTATCAGGCTGGGAGGTCACATAGTTAGTCGGACTTTCGCAACCTAAATATAGCAGCCTGCAGCTGCCACAAAAGTGGCACACTTATTAGGTGTGACAGTTCTGGCACTTTGTTTGGCTCTTCCCGATTCTACTGATGTAGCAATCAGGGTAATACTTTTGAGGTTGGTATCAGCTATGAATTTACTAGGGGGTAGTAATGGATAGGAGTCTACCAGACACCCCATTGCTAACCTGATAAATGTACATTTACATTCTCAAGACTGATGACATTAGTAATTCAATTACTTCACAGCTTGTGAGAAATTCCATATGTTCCATTGACCAGAAATGACCCATGGAGCCCCGTTCTGAGAATGTTATGGAGCTTTGTTCTGAGAACTATCGATGAATGTCCTGGAACATTGCACTTTGGATTATGTCACATTTTCCAGGTTTTATTTTGAACTATTAAATTGGTGAATTAGGGTATGTGGGAGAGTCTTTATTCAGATAAAAAATGTTTGTCCCGTGTGTGTCTTTTTAACTCTACAGTTACCGGGTTAGAAATGGGAGTGTCTGAAAGACGCCTATCTGTTACTAACCCCTGTACTTGATGTCAGTTATCAATTCATAGCTGACATAAACCCCTAAAGTATTACCTTGAATGACACTTCACTAGGGCAATCGGAAAGAGCCAGACAAAGTGCAAGAATTGACATATCTAATGGATGCACCACTTCTAGGGTAGCTGCGAGCTGCTTTTCTTAGGCTGAGAAGGGCTCAGTAACCATGGCCCTTCCCACCCTGATAATACAAGCCCCCAAATGTCCGCTTTACTTTGGATGATTTTCAAAAATATGGAGACAGTAAGCCGTTTAAAAAATAAAGAAATGGTGTAGGATCCCCTCTTTGACGGGGTCCTTCTCCAATATCACACAATCAACAGAGCGAGAGATGATAGAACAATCCAAAGAACATTTATTCCAAGCAAATCAAACGGTCCATACAATAATCCACCATACAGAGGGTAAAAATAGTCCAGAAACACGAATATAGTCCAGTAAGCAATAAATGTCCAGGTCTCTCTGGGGAGCCATAGCTACCACCCCAGAGGATGACTCATTCTGCTTCTCTTGAAGTTCTCAAATAGACTGACTAATTTTTCAGGTAAGCAAAGAGTTTAGGTGGATTCCAGGCCCCCTCCCCCACATCAAGGGACACAAGCCCTTCAAGGAGTTATAACCCTGCAGACAGGATAAACAATACATCGAATAGACAGGCCACCACTCCCAAAACATGAACCCATACAAAATGGTACATAACCCACAATATCCCACCATCACACTCTCTATTTTTGATGACCAGCCATGGTAAAGCTGAGGGTTGCAACCCTTAGTGATTTGGTTTACCTAGTTATCAAAAATAAGCGGGAACACACGTTATTTTTTTCATCTTTATTGTTCACAGGAGCATACAGGCAACGTCCACATGCAATAAAGCTTGTTGATTGGCTGGCCTTTCAACAATATTTATAAGCATACAAATAGTACCCAAACTCCAAACTCGGACACTGAGTATTTTTTAAAAGTCATTGTTAGTACGAACCCTGAACTTTACAGTTTAGGGTCTCTCATCTCTAGTCCTAATAGGTAGTAGTACAATTGTTAATTGTTGAAAGCTTTTGTTTCATGCACTGATTTTTGCATATAATTAATTTCTTATAAAATTTATAGCTCATATATAATTTTGTTTCCCTTCAGGGCACTGTTGTTTTCCCACTGCTACATTCCGTACTCCGAGATAAAGATTACTTTGAGAAACCAGATGAGTTTTATCCAGAACATTTTCTTGATTCTAAGGGAAATTTGACAAAGAACGAGGCCTTTGTCCCCTTCTCAATAGGTAATATTTATAATGAAGGTCTATTTCTTAGGCGGGTTTGCATCATAAAAGTCTGTATGACCCGATTTCATTAAATTTAGTATTAGTAAATCTAAATTTTAAAGTGCTGCTCCTCCAATGTTGGAACCATACTTATATATAGCAATATAAACTAGATTTATAAATATGTACAATAAATGGAAATGCTGTAAGTAATACATTTATAGGATACTTTAATTCAAAATTTTTATATTTCTTTAATTTTTTTTAAAGGGAACCTTTCACATATAAAAGAGTTATTATTATACAGATATGGGGTTAATCTGCAGATTAGTAGGGTTTGAAACCTGCCCGGCACCTTCACATTGAAGGGAGGAAATGATTTTCAATCTTCTCAGCAGTTTTCTGGCTTCAGTCACAGGGGCGGCGCCATAGTAGAGTCAGTCACCGCTCTGTGTATGGTGAGCAACAGCTGTAACTGGATCCCCGACATTGACTGACGGCTGAACCGCATTACAGGAGGCTGTCAGTAAGTGTTGGGGGCATGGCTACATCCGTTGCTCTCCATACACAAAGCGTTAACTGGACCCTCATTAATGCCATCCTGTGGCTTAAACCCGAATACTGACAGGAGGATTAAAGTTTATTTCCTCCCAGCAGTGTGCTTCAATATGTAGGTGCCGGGCAGGTTTCAAATTAACCCGATATCTCCAGGTTAATAGCATTTTTAGACATGATAAGAGCTTCTTCCAGTTAAGGAACCTAACAACATTTGACTAATGTAGAAAGCGTTAAATAAATTTTAAGCTACGGTATAGCATCATTTGTTAGGTGCTATAAACTATATTTTTCAATCTCTAACCACACCTAAGGGGTACTTTGCACGCTGCGACATCACTAGCCGATGCTAGCAATGCCGAGCGCGATAGTACCCGCCGCCGTTGCACATGCGATAACTTGTGATAGCTGCCGTAGCGAACATTATCGCTACGGCAGCTTCACACGCACTTACCTTCCCTGCGACGTCGCTCTGGCCAGTGACCCGCCTCCTTCCTAAGGGGGCAGGTCGTGCGGCGTCATAGCGACGTCACACGGCAGGTGGCCAGTAGGAGCGGAGGGGCGGAGATGATCGGGACTTAAACATCCCGCCCACCTCCTTCCTTCCACATTGCCGACGGGACGCAGGTAAGGAGATGTTCCTCGCTCCTGCGGCTTCACACACAGCGATGTGTGCTGCCGCAGGAACAAGGAACAACATCGTAACAGCGGTCGACCCGACATTATGGAAATGACCGACGCTGCACAGATCGACGATTTACGACGCTTTTGCGATCGTAAATTGGCGCATCTAGGCTTCGCATGTTGCAACATCGTTACTGGCGCCGGATGTGCGTCACTTTTGGCCCCGACGATATCGCAGTAGTGATGTCGCAACGTGCAAAGTACCCCTAAGGGTGGATTATTGAGATAAACAAATCAGTTTGATATAAATTGAATTTGTGTTGAACGTATACAATTTTTATTTCCAAAATGTTTATTTTAAAAGAAAAAATACAAGTGGGTAAAGGAAAGAATAAGGTGAATACATTACAATATTTGAGGAATACATATATAGTAAAACAATATCGGTAACTGGTATAGGAAAGGGAGGGGAGAAATGGGAAAGTAAACGTTTATTGGGAAAACAAGGGAAGAAGTGGAGGAAAAAGGAAAGAGGTGGGAGGAAAACCATTTATATAAATTGCGAATGTATAGCTGTTAGAATATAATGTAAATTACACATTTATAAAGTACAGTAAAGTTAAATACAAACGATTAATGTATATATTGTTAAACAATTTGTACAGATTGCTTAACAAGACTGTCACTTTGCATAAGATTGCATCAACCAGAGACAGATCACTTGATCTTGGGTGCAGTGGGATTTCTCACATTGCCTTGCAGATATCACATCACATGATATAACACAGCCAATCAGGAGGGATTATTATAGTCTGTATAAAAGCAAAACCAGGGAATGTAGCAGCAATTTTATGAATAGTTAGATGATGTCACAGTTTAGCCAGATGGCAGGGAAAGACATAAAATATTGAAGAAAGTGTACAGAAAGTGCGCACAGCACAGGCATGTACATTGAGGTCACGTTCACATCATTAAGAGTGTTTTTCTGATGCTAGGCACTATTTACGGGCAGGAAAGCCAGGGTCTGTTAACAGGAGGACACGTATAAGCACAGGGAGAAAACAGAGGCGTAGTCAGGGTAATATCCGAGGGTCAGAAGCCCAGGAGTGCACATAATAAGTTCAGGGGGAAAGCGGAGACATAGTCAGGTAATGATCCGAGGTCAAACAGACAGTAGGTCCCAACAGGAACAGGGAGCAGGCAGAGAGGAGTCAAATAACTGTCCGGGGTCAGAGAACAAAGATCAGAACAGACACACTGCCCAACATCACAACTGCAGAACCAGAAAATACAACAGCAAGCCTGCTCAGTAAAGAAGCCTAAGCAATTACTAGGAAGGTGGGACACCTGAGCAATCAGCACCAACATGGAATCCTGCGCTGTCAAATTCACTGCTGGCTACTAACACGGGAAAGTGCAGCAGAGGATCTCCAAAGGCAAGATGCTCTGCACAGAGGAATTGTGACAGTTTTCATTACAGATTGTGAAAAGGGTTACATACCGTCCTAAGAGACCTCAGAGTTTTATACGCATCTTTGGGTATTTTGAGCACTTTTGAGTTGTGACAGATTCAAAACATTATCTTATCTCCAGTAAGTTAATCATGTTCCAACAATGTAAAGGTCAATGGCAGTCGGGATGTCATTATGGGGTCATCTTTGATAACACTGTTATGGATGATCAGAGAGGTGATGATTAGTGATGAGCGAGTATGCTTGTTACTACTCGGTACTCGCACGAGTATCACTGTACTCGGGCTACTCGGCGGGTACCGAGTAATTTCGCGATACTCGTGCTGTACTCGTGGTCTTCATCCCTGCATGTTGACGCTCTTTTGAGAGCCAGCCCTCATGCAGGGATTGGCTGGCAGACCACTGCAATGCCACAGCCCTGTTAGTTGTGGAATTGCAGTGATTGGCCGGCCTGCACAGCGTGACCGAGCCTTTATACCGGCGGGCGAGCTGTGCTTTGCACACAGCCATCTCATATTCCCTGCTTTCCCCGCCCACAGGCACCTATGATTGGTTGCAGTGAGATACGCCCCCACGCTGAGTGACAGGTGTCTCACTGCACCCAATCACAGCAGCCGGTGGGCGTGTCTATACTGTGCAGTAAAATAAATAAATAAATAATTAAAAAAACGGCGTGCGGTCCCCCCCAATTTTAATACCAGCCAGATAAAGCCATACAGCCGAAGGCTGGTATTCTCAGGATGGGGAGCCCCACGTTATGGGGAGCCCCCCAGCCTAACAATATCAGTCAGCAGCCGCCCAGAATTGCCGCATACATTATATGCGACAGTTCTGGGGCTGTACCCGGCTCTTCCCGATTTACCTTAGTGCGTTGGCAAATCGGGGTAATAAGGAGTTAATGGCAGCCCATAGCTGCCACTAAATCCTAGATTAATCATGTCAGGCGTCTCCCCGAGATTCCTTCCATGATTAATCTGTAAATTACAGTTAAAAAACACACACACACGAAAAATCCTTTATTAGAAATAAAAAACACTAACAAAGTCCCTCATCACCAATTTATTAACCCCGACAAACCCTCCATGTCCGACGTAATCCACGGACCTTCAGCGTCGCGTCCAGCTGTGCTGCATGAAGGTGACTGGATCCCGTATTCCAGATGTGGCCTTACAAGTGATTTATAGAGGAGTAACAATACGTTGGGATCACGGGATCTAATCTCTCTTTTTATACATCCTAAAATCTTGTTTTCTTTAGCAGCTGGTGCCTGACATTGAGTGCGGCTTCTCAGCTTATTTGTAATGGGAATACCCAAGTCCTTCTCCTGTTCTGTAGTCCCGAGTTTACTTCCATTTAATGTATACGCAGCTATAGGATTACTCCGTCCTAGGTGCATTACTCTACATTTATCAACATTAAATTTAATTTGCCAAGTATCTGCCCATTCTGACATCTTATTGTATTCTGTGGTATTTGGTACTTCTGGAGAGGAATTTTGTGCATATGTTTTCTGCTACTCACATAGAGGTGAGTGACTGTAACTATGCATGAGCCCCCAACTGTCCACTGATGGCAGTTGTTGCCCCAGAGAGAAGGGGGGTAAGGCCACTGTTTTCATGATGGGGAAGTAAAAAGCCAGGATGTAGGTGATTGGTGCACTCTTATTGGGGACATCAATGGTTTCTGCACTTAGTGCGGTTACTATGGCTTGAACACTATTATTGGAGCCACTGTAGCTGACACACTAATATATAGGCACCTTTGTCTGGCACACTATTATTGGGGATATGTGTAATGATATAATATTCATGGGATATCCATTGCTGTTGCATTACTATTTGGGTCATTCATCATGACTAATGCACTATTAATGGGGTGCCTCTGGCCTTCTTCTGTAAAATCATGGATGATGCGCTATTATTGGGGCATATGTTGCATTCTTATGGTGGTTGATTATATAATGAAAGTATCAGTGGATTGTTTTTTGTATTTTTAAGGGTGCTTTAAACGCTGCGACATCGCTAACGATATATCGTCGGGGTCACGTCGTAAATGACGCGCATCCGGCGTCGTTGGCGACATCGCAGTGTGTGACACCAAGGAGCGACGATCAACGATTGCAAAAACGTCAAAAATCGTTGATCGTTGACACGTCGCTCCTTTTCATAATATCGTTGGTGGTGCATGCCTCTGGTTGTTTGTCATTCCTGCGGCACCACACATCGCTATGTGTGACACCGCAGGAACAACGAACATCTCCTTACCTGCGTCCACCGGCAATGAGGAAGGAAGGAGGTGGAAAGGATATTCCGCCCGCTCATCTCTGCCCCTTCGCTTCTATTGGACGGCTGCTGTGTGACGTCGCTGTGACGCCGCACGAACTGCCCCCTTAGAAAGGAGGCGGTTCACCGGCCACAGCGACGTCACAGGGAAGGTAAGTCCGTGTGACGGGTGTAAGTGATGTTGTGCGCCACGGGCAGCAATTTGCCTGTGACGCACAACCAATGGGGGCGGGTACGCTCGCTAGCGATATCGATAGCGATATCGCAGAGTGTAAAGTGCCCTTTACTAAGGGGTGCTTCACACACAGCGAGCTCGCTGCCGAGATCGCTGCTGAGTCACGCTTTTTGTGCAGCAAGGTGGTTACCCGATATTTACCTTAGTTACCAGCCTCCGCAGCTCTCACGCTGCCTGTGCTGCCGGCTCCGGCTCTCTGCACATGTAGCTGCTGTACACATTGGGTTAATTAACCCGATGTGTACTGTAGCTAGAAGAGCAAGGAGCCAGCGCTAAGCAGTGTGCGCGGCTCCCTGCTCTCTGCACATGTAGCTGCATTACACATCGGGTTAATTAACCCGATGTGTACTGCAGCTAGGAGAGCAAAGCTAAGCGGTGTGCGCTGGTAACTAATGTAAACATCGGGTAACCATACCCGATGTTTACCTTAGTTACCAGTGTCCGCAGCTTCCAGACGCCGGCTCCGTGCAAGCGCAGCGTCGCTTGCACGTCGCTGCTGGCTGGGGGCTGGTCACTGGTCGCTGGTGAGATCTGCCTGTTTGACAGCTCACCAGCGACCATGTAGCCATGCAGCAGCGATCCTGACCAGGTCAGATCGCTGGTCGGATCGCTGCTGCATCGCTAAAGTGTGAAGGCACCCTAAGAGTGGGCAGAGCTTATCTCCAACTCTCTAAGTAATATATTCCAAGGCCTTCACACAATAAGGTCTTGAAGATGTCACGGCTGGGCTGCAGGCAGCTATCAGTGGCTGAAGTTGGGAGAAGGCCATTTAAACCGATGCTTATACCCAGAGACCCTTTCAGTTTCTCTTTCCCAGCCATCACATGCCTGGAGTGATTGGCAGTTATTACGGTGAGACTTTACCATTCAGGTGGGAACCTCCACTCTGGGCAAAAATGATGAAATGAGTGTCACTTTAATAACATGGGTCAAAAGTGTTAATCAAAATAGACTAATAGATTAAACACTGAAACGTTATTCCAAATATGTAAATAATCTTATTATCATCCAGTAACCTGCCATGATCAGTCATCTTCTATTAATATTGTCTGTTCTTCCTCGTAGGTAAACGAAGCTGCGCTGGAGAAACCTTGGCCAAGATGGAGCTGTTCATTTTTTTTACAACATTATTACAAAGTCTCACATTCAAGCCCAAGCCTGGAGCCAAACTGGACCTCACCCCTGCCCTGGGGGCTACAAATGCCCCGAAACCTTTTGAGATCTGTGCAATATCTTGTAGATTGACACTACTGGCAGGAGACATGTTGTATATCATCATCATTGTGCAAAGAGGTTCTTCTCTAAATCTATATGGCCTGAAAGTGCCATGAATTTACCGTATTTTTCGGACCATAAGACGCACTTTTTTCCCCCAAATGTTGGGGGAAAGTTGGGGGTGCGTCTTATGGTGTGACTGTGGCTGCGGGGAATGAGGGTGCTGCGGTGGAGCGGGTCATCGGGGGCACGAGCAGGCTACTATAGCAGCCTGCCGTGACCACGTGTGCCCGCTCATTACATATGCACGCCCATCCTCCCGTCCATTTCTCAGCGCAGAAGCCGGCGCTGACAGGTGGGCGGGAGGACGAGCGGGGACGCGCGCATAGTAAAGAGCCGGTCCACATGATCACCCCTGGCAATTACAGCCTGGAGTGATCATGTGCGGCTGTATTCACTGCCCCCCGCACATCATTATCAGCGCGGGGTGCAGTGAATCAGTACACTCACCCGTCCCCGTGTGTGGAGCCGTTCCCCCGCAGCACGCGATGTCTTCCTGTCTGTGCCGGTCAGCTGATCTGTGCTGATCAGCTGATCAGCACAGACAGGAAGACATCGCGTGCTGCAGGGGAACGGCTCCACACACGCAGGTCAGCGGCGCAGAGAGGAAGATGATCGGTGCTGGAGGGAGTGAGGAAAAGGTGAGTATAAACGTTTGGTTTTTTTTCTCTGTGCTATAGGATACAGGCCATATACCAGGATGGTATATGAGCACGATGGGGGCATATAGCAGGATGGGAGTATATGAGCAGGAGGGATGGGGAGTATATGAACAGGATGGAAGTATATGAACAGGATGGGGGTATATGAGCAGGATGGATGGGGGGTATATGAACAGGATGGGGGTATATGAACAGGATGGATGGGGGGTATATGAACAGGATGGGGGTATATGAACAGGATGGATGGGGGTATATGAACAGGATGGGGGTATATGAACAGGATGGGAGTATATGAGCAGGACCGATGGGGGGGTATATGAACAGGATGGGGGGTATATGAACCGGATGGGGGGTATATGAACAGGATGGGGGTATATGAACAGGATGGGGGTATATGAACAGGATGGGGGTATATGAACAGGATGGGGGCTATATGAACAGGATGAATGGGGGCTATATGAACAGGATGGGGGTATATGAACAAGATGGGGGTATATGAACAGGATGGGGGTATATGAACAGGATGGGGGTATATGAACAGGATGGGGGTATATGAACAGGATGGGGTATATGAATAGGATGGGGGAATATAAACAGGATGCTGGTATATAAGCAGGATGGGGGTTTATAGCAGGATCATATACAAGGCAGGAGGATCATTACCAGGATGGGGTACCTTAGTAGAGAATTTGGGGACATTACCCCCATAACAGTGTCAGCAGCAGATCCTCGCCCCATAACAGTGTGTCATGACCACATTTTTTTGCTTAAAGTTTTATTTTCCTATTTTCCTCCTCTAAAACCAGGGTGCGTCTTATAGTCCGGTGCGTCTTATAGTCCGAAAAATACGGTAATTGGTATCTACAATTTTTTAATAGTTATTTCAAAATGGAGAATACGTTTTTCTATTGTTTCATTGATAGAAAAGATTTTCTAATACAGAGTTCTAAATCTCCTTTAGACATGGAGTTTAATGATAAAATTCAGACTGTCTACAACCACCACGAAAGGGAGCTAAAGAGTATTCGCAAACATCACTCTCCGCATAGCGGTGGCTGCAGACTGACAAAGTTGTTAAAATGGTGATATGGAATTTTAAGAAAATAGTTTTGGAAGAAACAATGTTATGAAATAGAAAATATATTCTCCCCCCTGTGTCTGGCCTCCGCTGTTTACAATTGGTCTCAGGGATATTTTGTCATATGCATAATTGATGTGACAGACAATTTTTGCAATAGTCGCTACTAAGCCTAGTGATTGGTGATTATGGTCACATGAATGAGGTTTTTTTTTTCATTTGAGACCGTTTCTATCTCTTATGTCAGTTTCTAAACTTGACCACCTTTGTCTTTTCTTTATGTTTCTGTTCAACTAATTTAGAAATAATAAGCTAGCTATAACTTTAGAACTTCA